>NW_027315757.1:19440847-19958223 GCF_026437365.1 Eucyclogobius newberryi
TTTCAAGTTTCGACTTTCATCCATGAGTTATTCTCAATCTGTGGCTCTACTCTTAGAACTCAAATGTAAGATGTATGAATAGACTGTTATTATTTGTCTTGTATTTTCAGTCGCACAGACGTGGTCACGGTAACGCCCTGGCTCGCCCCCGTCATCTGGGAGTCGACTTTTGAACCTGTGCTGCTAGACGCCATCTTCAAACCCAAGAACCTGACCATCGCCGCTTCCGTGTTTGCCGTGGGAAAGTCAGTAATATGTTTGCTATTTCTAAAGCCTTTAACTTGTGTAACGCGTCTACTACACGTATACTACACATATGCTTCACGTCTACTACACGTCTACTACACGTCTACTACACGTATGCTACACGTCTACCACACGTCTACTACACGTATGCTACACGTATGCTACACGTCTACTACACGTATGCCTCACATCTACTACACGTTTGCTACACGTATGCTACACGTCTACTACACATATGCCTCACGTCTACTACACGTCTGCTACACGTATGCTACACGTATGCTACACGTATGCTACACGTATGCTACATGTATGCCTCACGTCTACTACACGTCTGCTACACGTCTGCTACACGTATGCTACACGTCTACTACACGTATGCTACACATCTGCTACACGTATGCTACATGTATGCCTCACGTCTACTACACGTCTGCTACACGTATGCTACACGTCTGCTACACGTATGCCTCACGTCTACTACACGTATGCCTCACGTCTACTACACGTATACTACACCTATGCTACACGTCTGCTACACGTATGCTACACGTCTGCTACACGTATGCTACACGTCTACTACATTGTATGCCTCACGTCTACTACACGTATGCCTCACGTCTACTACACGTATGCTACACGTCTACTACACGTATGCCTCACGTCTACTACACGTATGCCTCACGTCTACTACACGTATGCCTCACGTCTACTACACGTATGCCTCACGTCTGCTACACGTATGCTACACGTCTGCTACACGTATGCTACACGTCTGCTACACGTCTGCTACACGTCTACTACACGTCTGCTACACGTCTGCTACACGTCTGCTACACGTCTGTTACACGTATGCTACACGTCTGCTACACGTCTGCTACACGTCTGCTACACGTCTGTTACACGTCTGCTACACGTATGCTACACGTATGCTACACGTCTGTTACACATACACAAACTATTTTAGCTTCCTACTCACCATTGAATGTTTGATTGCTCTATAGACAACCCGGAGCCTCAAACAGCTCACTTTTGCTCAGTATTTTGTAAATTTAACCCCCCTGTTCTTTAGCTTTCATCTGAGCTAGCCTAGCCTAGTCTCTAGCTCCATGGCTGAATTTCCCCCTGCCTTTACATGCTCAAGTTGTCCCATGTCGAGTCAGAAGCCTGACTCCTTCTCTGATGACAGGGATACTGTAGTTGCGTGAACTGTAGTGGTAGCTTTGGAGGCCAGGGTGACAGTTAGAAGCACAGATCCTTTCATTGGAGGAGCTGAAGTTTAGCTGTAGCCAGGTTGTAGCATCAGGTTTATTAGACCACGCCACAGGTAGCAGTGTTCCCCTCAGGGTCTCTCACACAGCCGGGACTAGACCAGGAACAAGACCAGGACCAAGACCAGGACCGATTTGTGAGAGTTTGGATGACGTAAAGCGCTAAACACCAGCCTGTAGTACACTAAGAGCTTCCATGAGCTCTCCCCAGCATTGTCACAAATTAAGTGTTCAGATTCAAGGCTGTGTGACTGTGTGTGTCCCTCGTGCAGATAATACCAGAGTCATATTTTAGAAAAAACTTTTCAGATGTCAGACCAAATTCAATTCAATTTATTTTTGTAACGCCTAAAATCCCACAGCAGTTGTCTCGGAGGGCGACAGTGAAAACAGATTAAAAAAACGTTCAGCCCAGGAAAAACTACAAAACCTCTTTGGGAAAATTATAAACCTGGAGTTCACACCTACTACACGCCTATTACACGTTTCAACTTAAACAGCACGTGTACAACTTGTCTACACACATTTTTATTGTGCACTTCACCAACATTCTCCTCCTTGTTTCACCACGAGAAGACGACAAGGGGAGGACCTTCTCGTCTTCTCGTGGAGACCTTCTTGTCTCCCACGCCTTTTTCTCCTCTTCACATTCTTGTCTCACCTTCTGGTCTTCTCATCTCTTTGGCGCAGATACGTGCAGTTCCTGAAGGACTTCCTTGAGACGTCTGAGAAGTTTTTCTTCATTGGATTCAATGTTCACATATTTGTGTTCACCGATCGGCCTCAGGACGTGCCCAAGGTTCAGTTGGCTGCTGGAAGAAAGGTAAAAGCCGGACTAAACGATTAATTTAATTTTTGTAACCAAAATGACAACAGAAATTGACTCGTGGACATTCCAGAATTGTTGATTTAACCAACGGAAAGTTAGAGAATCAAAAAAGCTGATTAAACAATGTTCAAAAAGATTACCAAAAATAGGCCAAAACCAGTCCTTATACCAGTCTTAAACTAGTCCAAAACCAGGTACTGGTTTAGTTGTAGTTTCTCTGGTCTCTCTTCAGCTACAGTCCTGCTGTTGTCCTAGTTTAACCCCAGTTTCTCTTCAGTTCAGTCATTTATTTTTATTTTTATGCACATAATCATAACTTGCCCCAAAGGACGACAGTGAAAAGCAGATTAAACAATGGTCATAGGAAATGAGAACATTCTCCATCCATCCATTATACATATCAGATAGACTGTGGGGCCAGAGCCACTCAGGAGGAGAGAGGGTGGTTCATGTTTGATTCTGTTCCTAACTGGCCTGACCATACATCACATTCTAACCTCTGCAGTAGAATGTTGTAGTTAATGGTGTCAAACGGTTCCAACAGAACCAGGATTGAGACCAGTCCATCGTCATGTAGAACTTCCAAATACCTTTCACCGGGCGTGTGATCGCTGAGGGGAGCAAACCTACCTTCTATTGCACCACAGTCTGGCGTTCAGCACATCAATCCCTCCGAACTGTCTATATTGGTCCCTGTTTAATTGTTGATCTAGGAGATGCTGCACAGGAGATGCTGGGGGTCTAGTCATTGCCTCGCCAGCACTGCTAACGCTAACACTTCTACCTGTGGCGCAGTCCGGTATTCCTGATGTCAACAACCTGGCTATAGCTAGACCTCATCTCCAGTGACCTGTTCCGTGCTTCTAACTCCGTAACCCTGGCCTCTCCTCAGATCTCTGTCCGCAAGGTTCCGTCCTCCAAGCGCTGGCAGGAGATCTCTGCTCGCAGGATGGAGATGGTCCACGCGCTGCTCCGGGACCTCAGAGGATCTACACACTACGTCTTCTGTTTGGACGTCGACTCAAAGTTTCACGGACGCTGGGGCTCCGAGAGTCTGAGCGAGACCGTGGCTGTGGTGCACCCAGGTCTGGACCGGGACTGGGTCTGGACTGGGTCTGGACCGGGACTAGGTCTGGACCGGGACTAGGTCTGGACCGGGACTGGGTCTGGACCGGGACTGGGTCTGGACTGGGACCAGGACTGGGTCTGGACCGGGACTGGGTCTGGACTGGGACTGGGTCTGGACTGGGACCGGGACTGGGACTGGGACTGGGACCACTTGTAGATAAGGATGTCAAAATGATGAGGTTCATCGATGATCATGATTTTTCAGGTCACGCTACAATTGTAAGAACTGATAATATTGGTGAAAAATAAGCAGTGAAGTTAAATGTTTTGTTCAATCTACAGCTCAAAAACAATTATATTAAATGTATTTTTGTAACGCCCACAATCACAACAGTTGCCTCTGAGGGCGACAGTGAAAAACGGATTAAACGATGGATTGATTTTATTGATTTTACTATTAATTTACCAATTCTATGAAACGAATACAACACGTAGACAAAAGAACTGCAGAAAAATGAGAAAAGATTACAAAAACAGAAGGGTTCATGCCAAAAATATACACTGAACCCATAACCTGATCATATAAAAGATAAAACAATGGAGGGAAGTCCATTCCTAATGAAGTCCCCCTGAAGGTCTCACAGCTCAGTCCTGTATATATTGTATACAGTCTCCCACATGTAGCCCTCAGATGAGTGCATGTAACTGGACACAGCGTGTATACAACAGCCAACATGTCAATCAATAACTCAAATGTATAAAGCATTTAAATTATGTATGATCCTGATCCTTGCCCTCTGCAGGTTACTATGGCGATGGGCGCAGCCGTTTCCCGTACGAGAGGCGGCCTCAGTCCAGGGCCTATATGGCACCCTCTGATGGAGACTTCTATTACTGCGGCGGAGCCTTCGGGGGAAGTCTGGACCAAGTCCTGGAACTGACCCAGGTCTGCTCCAAGAACTACAGAGATGACGAGAAGGACGGAGTGGAAGCAGCCTGGCAAGAGGAAAGTCACCTGAACAGGTTAGAGAGTGGGAGGAGTTAGGGGGAGAGGGGGAGGAGTCAGAGCGAGGTGTTTCAATTCAGTCTGGAATTTATATTTGGAATGACCAAAATCACGACGGCCGTTGCCTCAATGGGTGACAATGCTAAGACCACGGCACGAGAGGAAATGTTCCATCAAAATAAAAGAGGAAGAGGAAGTGAAGGCATTAATTGCGCCCCTGCTGGCCAATTGTGAAAATACACAATATCTGCAATGCACTTTTTTTCATGGCGCCTCGAGGAGAATATAAACCATGAGTTTCAATCAAATCAGACAATGTTGGGTTTTTCACACAATGGGTAGGGGGCGCTGTAGAGTAAATTTTTTACATGGTATCAATTATTTCCAATCAGACCATAAAAACGCATTAGTGAGTGAAATATGAGCTCCGTAGATCAATTCCATTAGGCGTGACTTGTCCTTGT
This sequence comes from Eucyclogobius newberryi, assembly GCF_026437365.1. Taxonomy (NCBI): domain Eukaryota; kingdom Metazoa; phylum Chordata; class Actinopteri; order Gobiiformes; family Gobiidae; genus Eucyclogobius; species Eucyclogobius newberryi. The sequence goes on from NW_027315757.1 coordinate 19,445,732, forward strand.
AAAAACAGGAAATTAAGCCTTTTTTGAGGGCGTATTACGCGCAGACCGTATGGAATATAATTTTTTTTTTTTTGAATATTCATTAAATTGCAATGTCTTTAAATGCAAAAAGAGTTGTTTTGAGCTCGATCGGACAAAAAACCTAGGACAAGTACGATTTTGAAAAAAAAAAAAAAGTCAAACGTGGCGGCGCCACTTTGATTCAACATGGCTGACTTCCTGTTTATCATACAGCGATGCTGCCAGGTGTGTTTACTCTTCAAAAGTACCTCCTTCTGAAGGAAAAACTACAAAACCCTGTCGGGAAAAGTACCACAGCTCCCTCTGTCTCCTCACCTCCCTCTGTCTCCTCTCCTCCTCTCAGCTCCCTCTGTCTCCTCACCTCCTCTCCTCCTCTCAGCTCCCTCTGTCTCCTCACCTCCTCTCCTCCTCTCAGCTCCCTCTGTCTCCTCACCTCCCTCTGTCTCCTCACCTCCTCTCCTCCTCTCAGCTCCCTCTGTCTCCTCACCTCCCTCTGTCTCTCCTCTCAGCTCCCTCTGTCTCCTCACCTCCTCTCAGCTCCCTCTGTCTCTCCTCTGCAGAAACTAATCTACTACAGATCTTAAACCCAGTGAGAGTGTTTGGGATGAGCTGAAGGACGCTTTGCTGAATCAGAGAATAGTAGCAAAAATAACTGAACTCGAGACTTGAGAAGTTTTAATGCAGTCTTTATTGACACAAGAGGACAGAACACCAACACGAGCAGCTTCTATAGAAAAATCCACTGTTCTGATAGTTAGACGCCATTAAATATCCCTCTTGATTCTTGAATATTGGGCCCTGACACTCCTTTTGAGATAACTTTATCCTATAGACTCCTTAGTTTAAGGCAGGCATGTCCAAACTAGGGCCCGGGGGCCAAATGCGGCCCTCAGACCAATTTTTGTTGGCCCTCCGGCTTCATGCTATGTCGGCCCAAACAACAATAAGTAGTACTTTTTACTGTGAAATTGGGAAAAATTCAGGCATATTGATGTTATACCAACCTAATATTAATGTTCCAGGTCTAATTAAAGGTGTGGAGGCTCATCGCAATGCAAAATTTTGAATGATTCACTTTGTCATTTAACAAATTCGACATTGTCAAGTTGTTTGTGGCCCTCTGCCCCATCATAAGTTTCAAAAAGCGGCCCTTGGTGAAAAAAGTTTGGACACCCCTGGTTTAAGGGCATGTGTAGCTCCACCCTAGTAGCTTCATTGTTATTCTGGTTTCCCCCCTGTTAAGACCCTATAGATTCAGTAGTTATAGCCCCCTTTGACATTTTCTTCCTTCTATCCTTTCCATGTTTTAGATTATTAATAATAATTCTGTACATGCGACCGATTTATAATGCGGCAAGTCTTGTGTTCTTGACACACCGCCCTCGTTTGTTACTCAAGCGGGTCTCAGTTAATACTCTTGTTGGCATACTTGGCACCGGCACTTCCACCAGCCACACAGTATGAACTCAATGCCCCTTTCTCAGCTACAGTTTGTATTGTGAGCGTGAGTTCACCCCGCTGCCCCTGCGCTGCATAAGATTGCACAATTACTGCTACGGGCCCGTCATATTTAGTTTGTATGATTAGCTCCTTCCATGTCGTAAGAACAGATTTTACCCAGGGATTCTTAGTTTCCTCCAAATGACTCAACCGTTTGTCATCTGCCAGTAAAGCCTGTACAGGAACCCCTGGCACAACATTTCGCTCAATATTTTTCCATCGGGTCACATCAGTACAGCAACGCTCAGAAGGAGAGGGGGAGGAGTCAGGGGGAGAGGGGGGGAAGTCGGGAAGGGAGGTGGAGGAGTCAGCTGAACAGAGGTACTTACCATACATACCTTTTGACTGTATGAAAAAATGGGTTTAAAAAAATGATTATTTTCCTTTTATGTTTGGGTGATTTTGCATTTTCCCATTTCAAAACCAAAACTCGAATGTCCTGCTGGAACAGGGCTTTGTTAATCTGTGTTTCTGTTTGTTATTTTTGTCTGTTTTTTACAGATATTTCTGGGAAAACAAACCGTCGAAGGTTCTGTCTCCTGAATATCTGTGGCAAGACTTCAAACCACGAAACCCCGAGATCCACATCATCCGCTTCTCTGGAGTCAACAAGAACTACGCCGCCATCAGGCCAAACGCGTAACTGCAGCTACAGTTCCACCGCCATCAGGCTAAACGCGTAACTGCAGCTACAGTTCCACCGCCATCAGGCTAAACGCGTGACTGCAGCTACAGTTCCACCGCCATCAGGCTAAACGCGTAACTGCAGCTACAGTTCCACCACCATCAGGCTAAATGCATAACTGCAGCTACAGTTCCACCGCCATCAGGCTAAACGTGTAACTGCAGCTACAGTTCCACCGCCATCAGGCTAAACGTGTAACTGCAGCTACAGTTCCACCGCCATCAGGCTAAACGTGTAACTGCAGCTACAGTTCCACCGCCATCAGGCCAAACGTGTAACTGCAGCTACAGTTCCACCGCCATCAGGCTAAACGTGTAACTGCAGCTACAGTTCCACCGCCATCAGGCTAGCCTTATGAAAGCTTTGTGCAGAAAAATGCAGGTCAAAATAAACTCTTTGGACTTTGGCCCTGTAACCCTGGAAACTATGTGTGCAGATGATTACAGCTTGTGTGCTGCAGGTGGCGATGTTTGAGAAAATGGGGATATTTGTGGCATTTGAATGAAGGTTGTTTAACCTGTTACCACCCACCTATTTTCGCCCTGTGCACAATGGTTGGACATACCTAAATGGCATTGCTTATTAAAAGAGGATCTTATGTTCCACATGCAAGTGTGATGCATCATTAGAAAGCTTAGGCCTTCTAGTTTCTGCAGATGTGCACACTGTCAGGGCTTCAGAACTTACACTACAGAGGCCCAAACATAAACAAAACATCCTTTTTTAGTCTCGCCTGAATATTGTCAATTTGTAATGGTCCTGAGCATGACATATTTCATTGTGTGCATATGCTGTTCACTGTACATGATGTTTATCTTGTTGACAACAACTGTGTAAAGTTTCAGATCTCTAGGAACAGGCATTTTGGTGCTGTTGACCTTTTTGTATCAAAAAGTATATTCGGAACAAGTGATCCAAATATGTGCCAACTGTGCCAAACTGTTTTATTACAATTTTAGCTCCTCTATGATCATAAAACATACATTTTGATGTTTTGTAGGCCACTAATAGCAATTATAACCGCTAAAAAAAAAATATGTGAAAATGTGTAAATATGAGTTCACCCATGAATTTCCCATAGAGGTTAAAAAAAAAAAAATAAAAATATTTTTATTTCATTTTTGTATTGGTATAATAATACATATATCTAACAAAATGCACGTCCAAAAGGCTAATAAACTCAGAAAACGTTATAGGCCATAGGCTGTAGCCTGTATCGTTCAAGTTCGCTACACCTGTCACAAGACTAAAAAAATACTTCAAATATAAAATTATCATTGTACCATTAGCTCATGACCAAAAGTTCTCCACTCGGATCGCGCCAGTTTTTTTACGGCCATAACTTAAATGCGGAACTATATTCTCAGCCTGATAGCGCAATATCCCTACGCCTGAATCATTCCGCCTCTGAATCAGCCAATCAGGTGAGAGTTACAACAACAACATAAAATATGGCTGCTCCCGTGGAGCGGCATGTTGTCTCTCGAGCCGATAGAAAACACTATGAAAATATGGATAACACGTGCATCACACACATTTCATCGGTAGAAAAAGAACAAACACAGCCACAGACTGTTGTCCGCTGGAGGAAGCTGGTGACTTGTGCTCGGAAGTGAATAGAAATCGATGGAATAGACCGCGCGTTAGCGGCAGCTGTTTGTGTACACAATGATGACTTCGCCAAACAAAACTATCCTACGTCTTCTGTGGCTTCTTCGGACGGAAATCTTTCTCATTTTCTGGAAAGTAACAAGCCAGGCTTTCACCCTACATGCTATAGACGTTTCACCCTACATGCTATAGACGTTTCACCCTACATGCTATAGACGTTTCACCCTACATGCTATAGACGTTTCACCCTACATGCTATAGACGTTTCACCCTACATGCTATAGACGTTTCACCCTACATGCTATAGAAAAGCAAAACAGTCGGTCTGTGGGCAGCATGGCGAGGGTGAGAAGGTGAATCTACCACATCAACTCTGCCACCTTCTCCCAAACGACTGAGATCTACCACAGATGTAAAGACAAAATCATCTAAAAAGTCAAGCGATGTACTTCCTGCAGTTTGCATCATTTGCAGAAGGTTGATCGCTGTATCAAAGAGGCTCACAAGACAAAGAAAGATAAATTGGTCCAAGCTGAAACTTTAACTGCTGGTGAGTAGATTATATATTGATTCTTGCATGTGTGTTTTCTCTTGCTCGTGGTAAATAGGACTAATCACAGTGAAATAAGTTGGCCAAAATATACATAGATAAGATAAGATAATCCTTTATTGTCCCACATGGGGACATTTCATTGATGCAACGCAGGAAGATCCAGAGGTAGATACAGAAGAAAAGAACATATCACTATAGGAATATGTGCCTAGTTTATTACATGTAGGTGTAGATGTAATGTACGTAAGACTGTATGATGATGCGAGTTGAATAAAAAGGCAATACAACTTTTGCGATTGTTTACTGATTGTGCTCACCCTTGATTGAAATTCTTTTACTTCTCCTTTACTAGGAAGTTTGGTCAAAGCAGCTGAATCAAGAGCAGATGAATCCATCCTGATGTGTACCAGAGGTAAAGATTGTGTTGCCATTGAAGGCACCTCTATCACAAGAGGTGTTACAAAGAATACTCAAGCTTTCCGACAAAGAAGACAAGTGATGAAAGGTAACATTTTGGTAATCAAATAAAATATATATATTTCCATATATTTAGATAAATTCATAATTTAATTGAAAATTATTGTAATGACTACACGATAATTTTAAAGACGTTTGAATCAAAGCAAATTTCTGTTTGTAGTGAGCTATTATATTTCAATCACTGACCAATCACTGCATTTCCTTGCTTTATACAGGTTACCTAAAGTCTGGGAGTACGGCGATGCATATACAGCATTCTGTGACACTGTGTCATCCGGACACGACTGATTGAAAATCAGGAAATCCTCAGAATGAAGAAGCTCTTGTCCCTGTTCCAGAAATTCATCAAAAAACACCATGGTCATGGAAGTTACCGGTAATTAAATTATTCTTATTGTTTATGAAAGAAAACAATAGAAGATCAGATAAACATCACAGCTATGTTTATTCATGAAATTTCATTCAAGATCAAACCAATCCTGTTAGCTACAGGAGTCTACATATTTTCATTCATTTTGTTTATTTATACAGGGAAAACCCAGTGAGAAAAGTGGTTACCCTGTTAAAACACAACACAAAATAAACAACAAACATAGGATACTAAAACACAAATAAAATAATAATTCTAAAACACAAATAAAATAGTAATCTATCAATACTTATGAATTTCTATTCCTTGTCTAATTTTTACAGATCCGATCTTCTGAAGAAGAGATTACAGCGAGACTTCCCACAGCTGAATTTTCACAAACCACCAAGAAGAAACCTGAGTGAAATGGTTTCCACAGAGACGACAGGACTTCACCAGGATTTTTCAACTGAAACTGATATGTCAGTTTCTGAGATGTCATGTAGTGATGGAGAAATGGTGCCAGAAAGTGGTAAAGATGCAGCACTGCGAGAGCTCTCAAGGACAGTTTACAGTGCAGGTGTATTACTGAAACAAGCGGTCAAGAGTGCCCCTAGTATGGATGAAACAAGCGGTCAAGAGTGCCCCTAGTATCACTGAAACAAGCGGTCAAAAGTGCCCCTAGTATGGATGAAACAAGCGGTCAAGAGTGCCCCTAGTATGGATGAAACAAGCGGTCAAAAGTGCCCCTAGTATGGATGTAAATTGGCCTCCTACATCAGAGGATCTAAATGTTTCCTCTGCCAGAAAGATTGTGCCAATTGAACTTTATAACTTACTAGCTTGGTGTGTAGGTGCTAGTGATAAATTGACATTGTCTAACATGGTAAATGTATCCGAGGAGGTTGATCTTTGTTTACTGTCAATTTGCCAAGATATATATTTGTCCTCAAAAGGTAAAAATCAAACCAGTCCAATGTCATGGCCTCATGTTAATGTTGTACTTACACATTTTGACATCAATCATACTTATATCATTCCTCTGTTTGTATGTATATCCTATTCTGCAGAAAGTTTGCCTTATACTAGATCGAAAGATACACATGTTAATTAGCCTGTTTATCACGATGTAAATACTGCTTTTATGATTGTAATTATTCATATTGTAAATACATTACATAAAATTATATCCGTTCTATAGAATAAAACCTTTACCAATAGCCTATGTTTTCTTTCTTCAAATGGGCAACTGGTGTTGAAAGGGTTAAAATACTACTTTTAGATTATGTTTTTATAGTGTAGTATGAATCAAGACTAGAGAATTTGTAATTGTTGAAGCGTTCAGTTGAATACTAAATGTGGAGTAAGAGTTTTCAAGTGCGTAACGATAACATGCAAAATTGTTAAAACTGTTTTTTTAACTTACATTTGCACATAAACTAAAGCACCCAGAGTCTCACCACTTTACATCCCTCAAGAAAGTAGTTATGTATCTGAGAATCTGAATTTCTGAAGTAATCAATCAAAGAATGAAAAAAATAAGAAGGTATGAAGATGGGTGTACACCCCAATTTGTCACATATTTGGGTAAACTGGCAACTTCGACACCTATTTTCTCAAATACTGGCAGAAATCATGCGGAGAACTTTTTCCCCCAGCTCAAGTACATCTTTGAGATTGGAAAACCACTTTTGAAAAGTAGTCTTGATGTGGTGGAGCGAAATTCATTTTCTAGCCACATTCTGAGTTACAGCCTATGGCCTATTATGCGCAAAATCCTGCCGAGAAATCTGGCTCTTTACAGCCTTCCCGGAGCCTTACGCACGTGAACAGGGAGAATTCTATGTAAATAAACCCTTTGTCCCGCCTATCAGGAAAAAGGTCTCCTGATTGGCTAGAATAATATGTCACTCAAAGTCTCCTGCGTGCCTGTTAGCAGAAGCTAAGGGCTAAAAATAAAGATGGACGCGCGCTTCGGAAGCGCCGAATTTTTTTCCTCCGGAGGCTGTAGCAAACAAACCCGGTGACAGAAAAATTCGTGGATGGTCTCATTCTGTAGGAAACGGTCTAAGGAAGAGATCGATGTCAAACACTATCGTATAAGTCAAACAGGTCATTTGTTATGGACAGAGAAATGCGGCGGACAAGCGCATTCTCGTCCGGCGAGAAACGAAGAAAAGTTTGTTTACTTGACAATATCTCGAAATCGGATAACTTCAGGAAAAATACAAGTGGATATTGTTTTTCAATGGTTCCTTACGGACAGACTGAGTACAAGGATGTACAGAATTAAAGCCGTTTCGTCCGTCATAAACAGCAAACAAGTAGGACATGCGTTTGTAAAAGTTGAGACTTTCTCACAAACTATTGGCAATTGCTTCTTGGGGCATATTATTTAATGTAAATCAATGACATATTCGTTTTGTTGAGAAAATAAGCTTTAAAATGATGTATGGCTTGCTGGTATTGACCACGGAAATAAAAGTGATGTAAGAGAATATTTGAGATATATAAAATGTTCGCCGGCGGACAGGTGGGTGGTAACAGGTTAAAGGTGGTATGGACGATTTTTTTCAGCAAATTTCTTATCATATTTCCTCGTGGCGTGGATAAATCATTTGTCCTGCCACGTATCAATCATAAAACGCACCTATCGCTCACCTGCAGCCGCGTGCGGATCGTTCCCACGTTTCCGCGTGTCTAAGCGCATGGATCTATCATAATATAGTTCCCTCAGTGTACGGGGCAAAATGAAGACGGAGAAAGACAGTTCGAGCTGACTCAGAAGTGGACAGAAATCTACGGGAGACGAGAAATGCGATGCGCTCCGTTGCGCTAATAAACAAACGCACGTGTGTGTTGTATCAGTCCGCACGGGGGAGTGCGCATGCGCACTTCCGCCTGCGTTCTCAAATCGCCGAAAAATCGTCCATACCGCCTTTAAGTTATTTATTTCATAATAAACTTTGTTAATCATTGAATGAGATTCAGGAGGTGGACCACGCCTCAACCTCCTTCTCCTCCACTTTTTAACCACACCTCTAATTACCCAGAAGCCCGATTTATACAGGCCCATCCCAGCATGTGTCTTTCGTCTTCACCTTAACACACGACCATCTGAAGGAAGAAGCTGATCTGAGATGGAGCCCTCATCTTGAGTCTCTACCCAGCCAACTCTAATCCAGCCAACTCTAATCCATCTAACTCTAATCCAGCCAACTCTAATCCATCTAACTCTAATCCAGCCAACTCTAATCCAGCCAACTCTAATCCATCTAACAGAGGGCAGTTGTCACATTCGGTCACATTCACTCTGTCACATTCATTCTGTCATATTCACTCTGTCACTGTCACTCTGTCACATTCACTTTGTCACATTCACTTTGTCACATTCACTCTGTCACATTCACTCTGTCACATTCACTTTGTCACATTCACTTTGTCACATTCACTCTGTCACATTCACTCTGTCACATTCACTCTGTCACATTCACTCTGTCACTCTGTCACATTCACTCTGTCACATTCACTCTGTCACAGTCACATTGTCACATTCACTCTGTTACTGTCACTCTGTCACATTCACTCTGTTACATTCACTCTGTCACAGTCACTTTGTCACATTCACTCTGTTACTGTCACATTGTCACATTCACTCTATCACATTCACTTTATCACATTCACTCTGTCACATTCACTCTGTCACATTCACTTTGTCACATTCACTCTGTTACTGTCACATTGTCACATTCACTCTGTTACTCTGTCACATTCACTCTGTCACATTCACTTTGTCACATTCACTCTGTCACATTCACTCTGTCACATTCACTTTGTCACATTCACTCTGTTACTGTCACTTTGTCACATTCACTCTGTCACATTCACTCTGTTACTCTGTCACATTCACTCTGTCACATTCACTTTGTCACATTCACTCTGTCACATTCACTTTGTCACATTCACTCTGTTACTCTGTCACATTCACTCTGTCACATTCACTCTGTCACATTCACTCTGTCACTCTGTCACATTCACTCTGTCACATTCACTCTGTTACTCTGTCACATTCACTTTGTCACATTCACTCTGTCACATTCACTTTGTCACATTCACTCTGTCACATTCACTCTGTCACTCTGTCACATTCACTCTGTCACATTCACTCTGTCACATTCACTCGGTCACATTCACTTTGTCACATTCACTCTGTCACATTCACTCTGTCACAGTCACTCTATCACATTCACTTTATCACATTCATTCTGTCACATTCACTCTGTCACATTCACTCTGTCACATTCACTCTGTCACAGTCAGTCACTTTGTCACATTCACTCTGTGACATTCTGTCACTTTCAGTCACTTTCACTCAGTTGTTCTAGGATATTATTTGTATTGCAGTAATCGTCTCCGACTCGAGTAAAAGTGTTTTTCTTTTCACTCTGAGTAAAATCTACACGTGACAAAATCTTTATGTCGACAATATGATTATTTTAACTTTTGTGTTTGATTTAGTTTGTCTCATTTTTGTGTTTGATGTTTTGTTCTTCAGATTACATCAACTTCAAATTATAAATCCGATGTTACGTCCAGACGGTTAAAGTTACTCTTGAGTAAAAGTTTCCCCAAATACTATTTTACTCTTACTTCCTTGAACACTACTTTGTACTTGTACTTGAGTAATATTATTTTGAAGTAACTTTACTGTAACTGTATTTGTATTCCTCTGTGCAGTACACAAATACATTTACCCACAATGCACTGCTGCCCACTTTCTGTTCATGTAAATGTCATGTGACCAAGAACCAAAATATAATGCCGTTAAGTTAATCATAAAACAATGAATAATGAAGGCAAATTAATTTATTAAGATAAAAGTTAATTGACAAAACGAAACAAAATTCACACTAAACTAAAGAAGAAGAAAGAAAAAAGAACAGATGAAAAACGTGAGCTCTTTATTTACATTTCTAAAGCTACAGATGAAACGAAAAACGAAAACCATAAATTGTGACCTGTGATTGGCCCGTTGGCCTCTCGTCTGATTGGCCCTCAGTCTAAGCCACGCCCCTAATCCTAGAACTGCAGGAAACGAACGCGGAAAAAATGCGCGACAATCGTGAGTAGAAGTATTTGTGTTTTTAGAGGAAAACTGTTGTAAAAGTACTGTGTATTTAGAGGGTTATTGCAGTAAAAGTATTTTGTATTTAGAGGATTATTGCAGTTGAAGTATTTTGTATTTAGACGATTATTGCTGTAAAAGTTCTGTTTATTTAGAGGAAAACTGCAGTAAAAGTATTGTGTATTTAGACGATTATTGCAGTAGAAGTATTTTGTATTTAGATTACTATTGCAGTAAACGTATTGTGTATTTAGATTATTATTGCAGTAAAAGTATTGTGTATTTAGATCATTATTGCAGTAAAAGTATCGTGTATTTAGAGGATTATTGCAGTAAAAGTATTGTGTATTCAGAGGGTTATTGTAGTGAAAGTATTGTGTATTCAGTAAAAGTATTGTGTACTTGGAGGAAAACTGCAGTAAAAGTATTGTGTGTTTCAGGACACGGGCGTCTGAAGTCTTCATGATATAATCAGGTCAGTTTTTATGTTCCACAAATACACACAAATACTGTCATTTACTGGCCATTTCATGTATTACAACTACACATGTATTGTAATACATGAAATGATTAGTAATTAACAGATTTACTCAAATTGAACAATAATATAATTATGAACCACTCATTGCACTGTTCACACATCTATAAATTCAACTGTTTATCTTCGTTTTATCTGATTTATTTGCTTTTTTAATCCATGACCTGGTTCCTCTCTTCTCTCCTCACTCTTTACCTTCTGTTTCAGGAGATGGAGGCAGAGGCGGTGGGGGCTGAAGTGGTGGAGTTTGTGGTTCCGGTGGAGAATAACAAAACTCTGTTCGTGTGGAACCTGGAGGCGACTCGTCCTGAACACGTTCTCCTGGTGAGAAGAAGCACGGCCGTGTTTCAGACGCTATCGGCCTGTAATCATAAAGATGGAGCAGCTGAAAGGAATATTAATATGTGCAGATTTAAGTTCTCGGGTTTAGTCGCTCATGAAACGTTTCTGGTCTCCTCCTGCAGGTGAAGCTCTCCGCGCTCTTCTCCTCCTTCGGGCCCCTGTACTTGTTGAAACTTTCTCTTGCAGCTCCGGGGTTCTTCTCGGCGCTGGTGAAGTTCTACAGTTCCCTTCACGCGGCTCGAGCCCAGAGGAACACGGACGGAAAGGCTCTGCTTCAAGACCGGCCGCTCAAGGTCAGATGCCCTCCCGTTGTGTGTCAGATGCCCTCCCGTTGTGTGTCAGATGCCCTCCCGTTGTGTGTCAGATGCCCTCCCGCTGTGTGTCAGATGCCCTCCCCTGTGTGTCAGATGCCCTCCCCTGTGTGTCAGGTGCCCTCCCCTGTGTGTCAGGTGCCCTCCCCTGTGTGTCAGATGCCCTCCCCTGTGTGTCAGGTGCCCTCCCTGTGTGTCAGGTGCCCTCCCTGTGTGTCAGGTGCCCTCCCCTGTGTGTCAGATGCCCTCCCTCTGTGTCAGATGCCCTCCCTGTGTGTCAGATGCCCTCCCCTGTGTGTCAGATGCCCTCCCCTGTGTGTCAGATTCCCTCCCCTGTGTGTCAGATGCCCTCCCTCTGTGTCAGATGCCCTCCCTCTGTGTCAGATGCCCTCCCTGTGTGTCAGATGCCCTCCCTCTGTGTCAGATGCCCTCCCTGTGTGTCAGTTGCCCTCCCCTGTGTGTCAGGTGCCCTCCCCTGTGTGTCAGATGCCCTCCCCTGTGTGTCAGATGCCCTCCCCCGTGTGTCAGATGCCCTCCCTCTGTGTCAGATGCCCTCCCTGTGTGTCAGATGCCCTCCCTGTGTGTCAGATGCCCTCCCTCTGTGTCAGATGCCCTCCCTGTGTGTCAGTTGCCCTCCCCTGTGTGTCAGGTGCCCTCCCCTGTGTGTCAGATGCCCTCCCCTGTGTGTCAGGTGCCCTCCCCTGTGTGTCAGATGCCCTCCCCTGTGTGTCAGATGCCCTCCCCCGTGTGTCAGATGCCCTCCCTCTGTGTCAGATGGCAAGGCAAGGCAAGGCAAGTTTATTTGTAGAGCACATTTCATACACAAGGCAATTCAAAGTGCTTCACACAGCAGGAAAAATGCATTCAAATCACAAAGAAATTACAGAAACAGAAATACAATAAAATTAACTAAATTAAAAATTATCAATCCAACTGATTTTCTAAACTAATAAAATCACAAACAAAAGAGAAGAGTGCAAAGAAAAAATTGTTTCAGTCATATGCGCAGCTAAACAAAACAGTTTTTAGCTTAGATTTGAACATTGTCAGAGTAGAAGCCTGTCTCACATCTTCAGGAAGAATGTTCCAGATTTTAGCTGCATAAAACTGAAACGCAGATTCCCCATGTTTAGTCCTGACTCTGGCACCAGCAGGAGGCCGGTCCCTGAGGTCCTCAGAGTCCGAGATGGTTCATATGGCACTAACATGTCCGAGATGTACTTTGGTGCTAGGCCATGGAGAGACTTGTACACAAGCAGAGCTGCTTTAAAGTCTCTTCTCTGAGCCACAGGAGCCAGTGCAGAGACCTGAGAACAGGACTAATGTGATGGTACTTCCTGGTTCTGGTCAGGACCCGAGCAGCAGCGTTCTGGATGTACTGCAGCTGTTTTACAGCTCGTTTGGAGAGACCAGTGAGCAGGCCATTACAGTAGTCTAATCTACTGGAGACAAACGCATGGATAAGTCTCTCTAAATCTGGTTTTGACACTATATTTTTGATTTTGGCAATGTTTTTTAGATGTTAAAAAGCTGCTGATGTTATTGATTTGACGTGGCTATTAAAGTTCAAGTCTGAGTCCATTATTACCCCCAGATTTCTAACTTGGTTTGTAGGTTTTAGAGCGAGACTCTGGAGGTGACGCTAACACTTTCTCCTTGTTTCTGTGGGCCAAAAACGATTATTTCAGTCTTGTCTGAGTTCAGCTGGAGAAAGTTGTTTTGCATCCACAAACTGATCTGTTGGATGCAGTGACAGAGTGAATCTACTGGTCCATAGTCACCTGCCGATAGTGAAACATAGATCTGAGTGTCGTCTGCATAATTGTGATAGGACACATTTTCACTGCGTATCAACTGACCTAACGGCAGCATGTAGAGGTTGAACAGAAGGGGACCCAGGACTGACCCTTGGGGCACTCCACAGGTCAGGGTCATGTGGTCTGAGACACAGCTACCAATTTCAACAAAGTACTTCCTGTCTTCCAGATAGGACCTTAACCAGTTTAGGGCAGTGCCAGTGATGCCCACCCAGTCCTCTAGTCTCTGTAAGAGGACCCCATGATCGACAGTGTCAAAAGCAGCACTCAGATCTAACAGAATTAAGACTGAAGCTTTGCCCGTGTCAGTGTTCAGGCGGATGTCATTTGTCACCTTGACAAGAGCAGTCTCAGTGCTGTGATGAGGTCTAAAACCTGACTGAAAAACATCAAATGGGTTGTTTATTAAGAGGAAATCTGTGAGCTGTTGGTAAACAACCTTTTCAAGGACTTTGCCCCAAAATGGCAGATCAGAGATGGGCCTGTAATGATTCAGTACTGCGGCATCAAGACTGCTCTTCTTTCGGAGAGGCTTTATGACCGCAGTTTTCAAAGACATTGGGAATGTTCCAGATTGAAGCGACATGTTAACTGTGTGAGTGAATGGTGCTAACAAACTGTTCAGCACAGACTTTAGAAATCTGGTGGGTAACGCATCGAGGCAGCATGTAGATGAACTCAGACTGGTGATGATCTCATGGACAGTTTTGTCAGTTACTGGTGCAAAGTGAGTTAGCTCTAAGTGTCTTGGTGGTTTTAGGGTAATTTTTTGCATTGTGGGATTTATAGCATTTTTTATGCCCTGAACTTTGTCATTAAAGAATAATGCAAACTCATTACACTTGGATGTGGAAATGAGTTCTAACGGTAGCTGAGCTGGAGGGTTTGTTAATCTGTTTACTGTGGCAAACAGGACACGCGAGTTGTTACTGCAGCTTCCAATTATTTCAGAAAAATATCTTTCCCTAGTTCTACATAAGATTAGGTTGTACATGTTCAGCTTTTCTTTGTAAATCTCTTTTTGAACCTGGAGCTTTGACTTGCGCCATTTCCGTTCGGCCCTGCGGCACTCCCTTTTCTGTGCCCTGACCGAATCATCATTTCTCCACGGCGCCTTCTGCTTATTTTTAACCATTTTAGCCTTTATAGGGGCGATGGTGTCCAGAACATTCAAAACACTAGATGTAACAGAGTTCAACAAATCATTTACATTAGAACATGAGACATTTTCAAAGTTTATCATTTCCATAAACAGTGCACCTGTGCCATCACTTATGTGTCTCCTCTGAACAACTGCAGGACCAACCGGAGGTTTGGGAGAAACAGACAGGTCAAAGAAGACACAGAAATGATCAGACAGAGCAACATCGATGCCCTCCCTCTGTGTCAGATGCCCTCCCCTGTGTGTCAGATGCCCTCCCCTGTGTGTCAGATGCCCTCCCCTGTGTGTCAGATGCCCTCCCTCTGTGTCAGGTGCCCTCCCTCTGTGTCAGATGCCCTCCCTCTGTGTCAGGTGCCCTCCCTCTGTGTCAGGTGCCCTCCCTGTGTGTCAGGTGCCCTCCCTCTGTGTCAGGTGCCCTCCCTCCCTCTGTGTCAGGTACCCTCCCTGTGTGTCAGATGCCCTCCCTCTGTGTCAGATGCCCTCCCTCTGTGTCAGGTGCCCTCCCTCTGTGTCAGGTGCCCTCCCTCTGTGTCAGGTGCCCTCCCTCTGTGTCAGATGCCCTCCCTGTGTGTCAGATGCCCTCCCTGTGTGTCAGATGCCCTCCCTGTGTGTCAGATGCCCTCCCGCTGTCATTCATTACAGCGTTAATTATTGGGATTACTCTACTGAAAGTGCCGTGTTTTCTCAGGTTCGTCTGAGTTCAAAGAAGACACCTCACTTCCTGTCTCACAGCAAACCGCTAAGCCACGCCCACTGCCTTAATCTGGCCAATCACTGCCTGGGATTCAACGGCTGGACCTCCAACATCATCAGCGTGAGACGGAAACGCGTTCGGCCAAATGGACTTTTAAGAACTACATAAGAACCATAATTTCTTTCATTTTCCTTTTTATATATTTCATTTCAGTTAGTTCTAAATTGTGTTTACCTCATCTTTATTTACCTGCATTTAAGACGTCATTGTTTTCCCCATTTCTTCTCTACAGTTCATAGTTTTGGTTGGAATGTCATATTCAAATCAGAACTAAACAACTAAAACTATGAATACAATTAATGGATCACAATAAACAGATCTTGTCAAAGTAACTCTGGTCCTCCCTCTGTGTTTGTCACAGCTGAAGAAGCTGGAGCCGGACCAGGACCAGGACCAGGACTCTCAGGGCCCCTCACTCAGACTGGGATGTTTACTGCAGCTTAACTTCCCCTCGTACCATCTGACCACCAGGGGCGCTGCTGTGCTGCAGGGCACTCTCCCTTGCTCAGGTAAACTACGACCGTCACGGCGTTTGTGCAACACACTGAAGAGTTTATGTCTAAAGAAAGTTAAGACCGTGTGAGGATTTAGAGTCATGTTTGCTCTTTCTCTCTCAGAGTCTGTTCTGTGTTCAAAGTGCTGCTTGTGTGTTTGATCTTTGTGAGGGACATAATGGAGGTTTAATACGATAGTCCACATTGAGAACAGGGGTGGGTCTATATGAGGCACAATCCAGTTGGTCCGTACCTTCTTTAAGCATTAGAGTTATGATGGCTTCTTTCCAACTAGAAGGGTTTTGAGTTAAATGATGTTAAAAGCACAGGGACAAGTGTTTCCTCTTGAGCTTTATACCACCCAGAACCCTTATGGTCGACCCCAGGACCCCAAAGGTAAAGGAGCAGGATGACGAGGCTCATTATCCTGACCGTTTGGATGCAGCAAAAGACCTGCTCCACATGATGCTCTGACCGCCTCCTCTGACCTCTGACCTTTCTCCCTCAGACCCAGAGGAGATGCTGAGGACTCGTGGACGTCTGCAGAGAGCGGTCAGAGAAAAGGCTCTGGTCCAGGCGTTCTCCAACGTTCTGCTGGTTCTGCTCGGTTTGTGTCTATTATTTAATCAGATGTTTACCGCCGTTTAAGGAAACATAATTATTGTGCTCACATTTTACTTTTCAAGCCAATTTTACGTGTGTGTGTCGTGTTTGTGCTGGCCACCAGAGGGCGCTGCAACACATTTGACACAAATCAATCTACTTCATAGCATATTTTAGGGCAAGACTTTTCCCTCGTACTCCACTCCAAACAGAATCTGATCTGTGGCAGAAAGAGGAGCAGTGAGTCCTTGGTAGCGCGGTCGGTGGTGTGATCACAGCTGCCGTTGAGCATGACACTTCACACTGCCCGGTGAATGTGTTTGTGAATGTGTGATGTAAAGTGCCTTGAAGGATGAAAACCACTGGAATTAGTTATTTTTATTTAATCATATTTTTATAATGTTTTATCCTGTGACGCTCGGGTTCAAAAACACAACATTTAAGGATTTTAAAAAGAAAAAAATATATAATGTTCTGTGTTCCATGTTCCGATGTTCCCTGTTCTTGTGTTCTGTGTTCTTGTGCTCTCATGTTCAGTGTTCCCGTGTTCCGTATGCCCATGTTCAATGTTCCCGTGTTCTTGTGTTCCGTGGTCTCCTGTTCTGTGTTCCCATGTTCCGTGTTCTCATGTTCCGTGGTCTCCTGTTCTGTGTTCCCATGTTCCGTGTTCTCATGTTCCATGGTCTCCTGTTCGGTGTTCCCATGTTCCGTGTGCTCATGTTCCGTGTGCTCATGTTCCGTGTGCTCATGTTCCGTGTTCCCATGTTCCGTGTTCCCTGTTCCCATGTTCCGTGTTCCCATGTTCCGTGTTCCCATATTCCGTGTTCCCATGTTCCGTGTTCCCATGTTCCGTGTGCTCATGTTCCGTGTTCCCATGTTCCGTGTGCTCATGTTCCGTGTGCTCATGTTCCGTGTGCTCATGTTCCGTGTGCTCATGTTTCGTGTTCTCATGTTCCGTGTGCTCATGTTCCGTGTGCTCATGTTCCGTGTGCTCATGTTCCGTTTTCCCATGTTCCGTGTGCTCATGTTCCGTGTGCTCATGTTCCGTGTGCTCATGTTCCGTGTTCTCATGTTCCGTGTGCTCATGTTCCGTGTGCTCATGTTCTCCTCAGGGAACAGTAAAGTTCTCCTGGAGCTGAAGGATCCTCAGATGTTTGACTTTGAGGAGCAGGAGTCTGTTCTTCAGGTGAAGTGACTTGTTGTTTTATTGTCGTTTTAAATCCAGGAGTAAATCCTGTTGTTTTGTGGCAGGTGACTGAGCTGAGTCTTCCTCCTGAAGAAGATGAAGAGTTTGAGTTCACAGTGTCCTGAGCTCTCCACACGGGGGCACTGTCTCTGCACACGCTTCCCACTTACCTGAAGTTTACCGGTTCAGACTGTTTTGTGTTTTTACTGTAGATAAAGAGGATGTGTCAAATTAAAGTCTTGTTTTATGTAAAAATGAACAAATGTGGAATAAAAGCACTTTATTCAAATCCAGAGTTTAAATATGAAACAGTTTAAAGACAAAAGGCTGCTCTCTGTTCTGATTGGTCGGTCTGTGCCGCTCTCTGATTGGTCAGGTCTGAGGTGTGAAGAGTTTGTTATATTCTTCTTCAAATGAGACTCGCTTCATTCGCTCCAAAGAGAGCAGAGTGAGACCTCCCTGTGGACAACAACACACCACTGTTAGACCTGCTTTAGACTCTTTGGTGTTGAATAAAAGTGTTAGCGGTCTCCTCCAGAGTCTCGCTCTAAAACAAATCAAGTTAGAAATCTGGGGGTAATAATGGACTCAGACTTGAACTTTAACAGCCACATCAAATCAATAACGTCGGCAGCTTTTTACCATCTAAAAAACATTGTCAAAAGCATAGTGTCTAAACCAGATTAGAGAGACTTATCCATGCGTTTGTCTCCAGTAGATTAGACTACTGTAACGGCCTGCTCACTGGCCTCTCCAAACGAGCTGTAAAACAGCTGCAGTACATCCAGAACGCTGCTGCTCGGGTCCTGACCAGAACCAGGAAGTATGAGCACATTAGTCCTGTTCTCAGGTCTCTGCACTGGCTCCTGTGGCTCAGAGAATAGACTTTAAAGCAGCTCTGCTTGTGTACAAGTCTCTCAATGGCCTAGCATCAAAGTACATCTCGGATATGTTAGTGCCTTGTATACAAATTCTGCTCTACAAATAAGTTTATCTTCCCCTTGGTGTTTATATAAAAAGTGTGTCTTTTTGGTGTTTAAATAAAGTTTACCCAGCTGAAGATGGAGAAGAAGCAGAACAAAATGGTGGCTCGTGCTGCGTCAGCTCCTTCTCCCAGAGGATTCTCCAGCGAAGAAATCTGCCACTGATTGGCCAAGAAACAGAAACAGACGAACCAGAGGACACTCCACAAGCCTAAGGAGCAGAGGAAGAGTTTAGAGGAGCAGAGGAAGAGTTAGAGGAGCAGAGGAAGAGTTAGAGGAGCAGAGGAAGAGTTAGAGGAGCAGAGGGAGACCTGAGAGCAGGATGTCGGCTAGCACAACTCTCTTTCGGTCTCTGACTGAGCTGATCTGAGGGAAGTGAAGGTCGACGGCGATGAAGGCGGTGCAAACGAGCAGAGCCACAGACCCCGCCCCCTGGCCCAGGCGACAGGCATTGGCGTTTCCGTTGAACACGCAGAGGTCGAGCGGCGAGTCCGGACTGTTCAGGAACCCCTCGTTTGAGATGCAGGCCAGGACCACCACCGAGAAGATCTGAAAGAGAGGAATGAGTGGAAACACCATGAGCGTAACGTTGTGCCGGGAGTTCCTGTTCAGGCCTCACTGGCAGATGATAAACTCATATTAGACTTAGATCGATAAAGTTCCACAGACTTTGACACCACTTTTCGCCTGATTTCAGAACTATGTATTTGAAACTCACGCAATAACACAATAAATAAATGTAAACCTTTGGCATTTACATTTGCACAAAAATTACCTTTTTGCAAGACTCTGGACTATATGTGACTCATTTGTTGTGGTGTAATTTTAGTTTAATTTAATAGATTAATGTATTTAGTTTATTTTATTTTTATGCTCTCTGTTTTTTTTCTTTGTTTTGTGTTTGATGTGTTTAAAAAAAAAAAAAAAAAATATCGAAGGCTCAGGGAAACGTTTTCAAGTTTAATTTTCTCCTTCTGCAGATTTGACCTGATCGCTGTTTGGTCCATGTTCACTATTTGGGATTTGCTCCAGGCCAGAGCTGAACACAGTGGATTTGCAGTGTTGCTTTAGAGACGCTCCAGACTCAAAAGTGATGTTTACACACAAGTTTACAGCACTTGGACCTGGTTAAAAAGCCTGGCTTGTGTTCTCTAGTCTCTGGTCTCTGGTCTGGTCTCTGGTCTCTGGTCTCTGGTCTGGTCTGGTCTGGTCTCTGGTCTCTGGTCTCTGGTGGTCTCTAGTCTCTGGTCTCTGGTCTCTGGTCTGGTCTCTGGTCTCTGGTCTCTGGTCTGGTCTCTGGTCTCTGGTCTCTGGTCTCTGGTGGTCTCTGGTCTCTGGTGGTCTCTGGTGGTCTCTGGTCTCTGGTCGCTGGTCTCTGGTGGTCTCAGGTCTCTGGTCTGGTCTGGTCTCTGGTCTGGTCTCTGGTCTCTGGTCTGTTCTCTGGTCTCTGGTCCCTGGTCTCTGGTCTCTGGTCCCTGGTCCCTGGTCCCTGGTCCCTGGTCCGGGCTGTAGAGGAATGTTAATGGTGTCTTGTGACTGGGTTCAGATCTGGGCTGTGACTAAACTCGTCTCGGCCTAAAGAGAACTTCAGAATTAAACCTTGACCTGAGCCAAACGGCAAAAAATCTTGAATTCCACTCATATTTATCCCTCTTGATTTTTCTTTTCTTTTTTTCTTGTTTCTTTCAAAATCTAAATAAAAATGACAGTATTTCCTGAACATAAACCATGTAGACTCAAGCTCAAGCTGTCGTTTTATATTTCACCACCTGCTGGAGTTGTACGTCTTCAAAGTATGTGTTTTACGCTTTACCGTAAAGAAAAAGGGGAGAAAGAGAGACACACACTTATAAATGAGCTGATCACATGACCATTACACATGAGTCACATGACTGAATCTCAATTCAAATGTAACTAATTGCGCAGCCCTGGATACACCTCAGGACCATCTCCAGATCTGGGTCTATTCTTGGTCTGGTCTTGGTCTGGACCATCTCCAGATCTGGGTCTGGTCTTGGTCTGGACTTTAGCTGGACCATCTCCAGATCTGGGTCTGGTCTTGGTCTAGACTTTAGCTGGACCATCTCCAGATCTGGGTCTGGTCTTGGTCTAGACTTTAGCTGGACCATCTCCAGATCTGGGTCTGGTCTTGGTCTGGACTTTAGCTGGACCATCTCCAGATCTGGGTCTAGTCTTGGTCTGGTCTTGGTCTGGACCATCTCCAGATCTGGGTCTGGTCTTGGTCTGGACTTTAGCTGGACCATCTCCAGATCTGGGTCTAGTCTTGGTCTGGTCTTGGTCTGGACCATCTCCAGATCTGGGTCTGGTCTTGGTCTGGACTTTAGCTGGACCATCTCCAGATCTGGGTCTAGTCTTTGTCTGGTCTTGGTCTGGACCATCTCCAGATCTGGGTCTGGTCTTGGTCTGGACTTTAGCTGGACCATCTCCAGATCTGGGTCTAGTCTTGGTCTGGTCTTGGTTTGGACCATCTCCAGATCTGGGTCTAGTCTTGGTCTGGACTTTAGCTGGACAATCTCCAGATCTGGGTCTATTCTTGTTCTGGTCTTGGTCTGGACCATCTCCAGATCTGGGTCTGGTCTTGGTCTAGTCTTGGTCTGGACTTTAGCTGGACAATCTCCAGATCTGGGTCTATTCTTGTTCTGGTCTTGGTCTGGACCATCTCCAGATCTGGGTCTATTCTTGGTCTGGTCTTGGTCTGGACCGTCTCCAGATCTGGGTCTAGTCTTGGTCTGGACTTTAGCTGGACCGTCTCCAGATCTGGGTCTAGTCTTGGTCTGGACTTTAGCTGGACAATCTCCAGATCTGGGGCAGGTTTATGTTGATGTAAAAACCAAAGTGAGACTCAGAAACATAAACTGAACCCAGAACTTTCCTGCTGCTTGAGAGTGAGAGCACTGAGGGCCCTCCAGGGGGCGCTGCTGTGCTTAAAGCAAAGGACCCGGATGCCCTCCCACTCACCCAGCTGAACAGACGCAGAGCTGTGATTGGCTGCTTCAGGAACGTCATCAGGTCGAAGGCTCCACCCGTTTTCAGGCCGTAACCCTCCATGGCTTTAGCTACTTCCCACTTGGCGAGGCCTCACCCCTCAACACAAGGCCCGCCCCTGGACACAGGCTCCGCCCCCTCACAGAGTCTGAAACACACAAACATCAAAAGCTTTAATCATTATAAGTCTCCACCCACCGATGAGCCGCAGCCACAGCCGCCCAGGGGCAGAACCTGAGCAGAAATAACAGGAACAGTTCTGTGTCATTTATGTTTTTATAAGATTTTATTTTAATTTTAAACTCCGATATTTAAAACAGATGTACTTTATACACGAAGTCTAAAGACAACAACAACAAGTCTTTACATCGTTGTCTTTGTGATGAGAGCGATTGTCTCTGTTCCATTTCTGCGTCTGAAAAGCTGCTCTAAACAAAGAGATGCAGGTGAAAAGTTGTATCGTTTATGATTCATGGTTTGAAAATCAGAGCTTTAACCTCCAGCTCAGGATGGGAGGGCATCTGACTGACACAACGCTTCACATGGAGCAGTCACATGACAGAGGGGGGCCGTGGGCGGGGGCCTCAGACACGTGAGCGACATCAGAACTGCTTTAAACACATTTTACACTGGATTTAACTGCATTTACTGGACATTTAACTGCACATTATGACACACTCTTAGCATCTACCTGTCCCCAGAGGCTAAGGCTTTCTTTGTAATATAAAATTAACAATTCTAGAAAATTCAAACGTGTTTTTTCGTGAAAAAGGCTCAAATGTTTTAGTATATCATCTGATGTCAGTGTTTTAAAGGATTTATAAAGTCTAAACTGAGTCAGCTGATCTAGTCATGAGCTTCAGCAACAACAGCACCATTTACTCTGAACTCACTCTGACCACGGCCAGACACAACTGTTTAAACTGTTCAAACTGTTTAAACTGTTTAAACTCTTCAAACTCTTCCAACTCTTCCAACTCTTCCAACTGTTCCAACTGTTCAAACTGTTCAAACTGTTCAAACTGTTCAAACTGTTCGAACTGTTCGAACTGTTCAAATGTTTAAACTATTTAAACTATTTAAACTGTTTAAATGTTTAAACTATTTAAACTGTTTAAATGTTTAAACTGTTCAAATGTTTAAACTATTTAAACTATTTAAACTGTTTAAATGTTTAAACTATTTAAACTATTTAAACTGTTTAAATGTTTAAACTATTTAAACTCTTTAAATGTTTAAACTATTTAAACTGTTTAAATGTTTAAACTATTTAAACTGTTCAAATGTTTAAACTATTTGAACTGTTTAAACTGCAGTTCCCACTGTCAGTTCCCTATCAGCCCATTACAAAGTTTTTAGGGTAACAAAGAAGATACATTTATGGTGAAACTTAGACAGTGTAAACAAATAGATAAACTCATAACAGGCTATTATGAGAAGGCTCCGCCCAGTGGGCAGGGCTTATGCAGCCCAGAGTATGATGAGTTCTCTGGGTTCTTTTGGGACTTTTAGATGAAAGTCAAATGTAAGGTAGATATAAGCTAAATATAAGGATATAAGGTAAATATAAGGATATATATATATATATATATATATATATATATATATATGGTAAATATAAGTGTAATATAAGTGTAATATAAGGATATATATATGGTAAATATAAGTGTAATATAAGGTAAATATAAGGATATATATATGGTAAATATAAGTGTAATATAAGGTGAATATAAGGATATATATATGGTAAATATAAGTGTAATATAAGGTAAATATAAGGATATATATATATGGTAAATATAAGTGTAATATAAGGTAAATATAAGGTAATAAGGTATTACAGCGCTTACTCAAATAAACACGATAATCACGAGAATTACACAATAAACATGTGTGATTCTTTGTGTCTTATAGTTATAATCTGGGCTTAAAACTCAGTAAATGTTCTGCTTATTGTGACTCTTTGTGCCCTGGGTCAGACGGACCCAGGTGTGGCTGTCACGGACGTGTCTGGCTCAACGACACAACACAAATGAGCCACATTTGTCCGAAGGAAAGAAAGAGGAGCATCACTGAACAGAGCTCTGAACCTGCGCTAGAACATGTGAAAATATAAAGGAAGCTTTGATAAGAGTCCTTTGACCTGGAGAAACAGGATGTTTATAGATATTTACAATGAGGAGTTATAACCAAGAGAATATACAAAGCAATAAGCATCACAACCCTCTGATTGAAATATGTATTAAAGCGTATAAATCTGAACTTTCAATGGAACAACATGATCTAAATCAGAGCTCTCGGATCCAGGGCCAGACCGACATCACATGATCTCTCTGGGTGGAGTTTGCATGTCCTTCTCGTGTTACCGAGGGTTCTCTGGCTCCTCCCACCGTCCAAACACATGCATGTGTGAGGTAAAAATGGCAACTCTAAATTGGCCCTCGTGAGTGAATGTGAGAGTGAATAATTGTCTGTAATGTCTATGTCTCTGTGTTGGCCCTGGGACGAGTTGGCCACTGTCCAGGATGTACCCCGCCTAAGGCCCAAAGTCACTGGGATAGGCTCCAGTCACCTGCGACCCCGGACGGGAACAAGCGGTAGAAAATGAATAAAGCAATGAATGATTGAATGAGAGAGTAATTTTTTTTGGACCGACAAAGAACGGGAAACTATAGGTGCATCTCAAAGGAGAACCACACGTCACATGTTTGGAGGGAATTCTGTTGTAAAAGGGTGACTATTTAATCATCCCGCTGAAATTCTGAACTTTGATCCTGGGCCTCAAGACTCCCACTTTGGACACAGTAAGTGGATACCTCCGGAACATTCTTCTGGCTGCAGGGAAAAAGCCATCACTGAGAAATGGATGACACAAACTGATCCGACGATTAAGGACCAACATTTGAATGGAGAAGATTAAGTTCAGGCTAAATTGGACTTTGGACCAAATGGGACAAATACGCCGCACGACACATTTATGACTATTTCAACTGTTTGTGTGGTTGTTTGTTTGTGTGGTTGTTTGTTTGTTTGTTTGTTTGTGTGTGTTTCTCGTTCAGTTGTGTTGTTTTGTATATTAAAAAATAAATGAAAAGAAAATATAAAGGAAAACACACTGACCTGCTGTAGTCTGTGAAGATCTCGATGAGTCCTGGTTTAGTCCTGGTTTAGTCCTAGTTAAGTCCTGGTTTACTCCTAGTTTAGTCCTGGTTTACTCCTAGTTTAGTCCTGGTTTAGTCCTGGTTTAGTCCCGGTTCAGACCCGGTTCAGTCCCGGTTTAGTCCCGGTTTAGTCACGATTCAGTCCTGGTTCAGTCCTGGTTCAGTCCTGGTTTAATCCTGGTTTAATCCTGGTCCATCCCTGTTTTTCCTTGTTCTTGTCCTGTTTCTCTCGTTCTGATCCGAGTCTTGTGAACTGAGGTCTTCTGACTTTAAACCCGCCCCCAAACCCTCCCCCACCAATCAGAAGGCTCAGACTGGCTGCAGTTCTACAGTGTGGTATATTGCACTAGAGAATTGTATGTGCTATATTCTGCTCCTCTTAATGTGAATGTGTTATTGTGTGCAATAGAGTGTCATTATTAGTGCTCCCCAATAGAGGGCGCACTTGCCTTTGGTTGGATGTTGTTACCAGTTCGCGAGCAAGTGATGCTCCGCATGTACCTGTGATAAAGTTGTGATTAAAATACACGACGGAAATTGAGATGTTGTTCTACTTTATTTCGGCCAAGATACAACATACAGCTAGTACTTTTACATCGGCTGTAAAAAAACAAATGTCAAAATTAACATTTTTTTTTCTCTCAGACGTGTTTGAGCAGGAATCAGATTTACATAAAACCTCAAACTAACGATAATAATAAGGATGATAAGACATGATGTGAATGCAAACGCTCATAAATAATAACTGCAATAAACACCAAATGATTTCAGTTATACCAAACATGAACCTGAGAAAGTGGAACATTTTACAGCCAAAACCGGAGTGTGTGTGTATAGGGGTGTGTGGTGTGTGTGTGTGTGTGCATAGGGGTGTGAGTGTGTGTGTGTATAGGGGTGGGTGGGGTGTGAGTGTGTGTGTATAGGGGTGTGAGTGTGTGTGTGTGTGTGTGTGTGTGCGCGTGTGTGCATAGGGGTGTGAGTGTGTGTGTATAGGGGTGTGAGTGTGTGTATAGGGGTGTGAGTGTGTGTGTGTGTGTGTGTGTGTGCATAGGGGTGTGAGTGTGTGTGTATAGGGGTGGGTGGGGTGTGAGTGTGTGTGTATAGGGGTGTGAGTGTGTGTGTGTGTGTGTGTGCGCGTGTGTGCATAGGGGTGTGAGTGTGTGTATAGGGGTGTGAGTGTGTGTGTGTGTGTGTGTGTGTGTATAGGGGTGTGAGTGTGTGTATAGGGGTGTGAGTGTGTGTGTGTGTGTGTGTGTGTGTGTGTGAGTGTGTGTGTATAGGGGTGTGTGGTGTGTGTGTGTGTGTGTGTGTGTGTGTGTGTGTGCGCGCGTGTGTGCATAGTGGTGTGAGTGTGTGTATAGGGGTGTGAGTGTGTGTATAGGGGTGGGTGGGGTGTGAGTGTGTGTGTATAGGGGTGTCAGTGTGTGTGTATGGGGGGGGTGGGGTGTGAGTGTGTGTGTATAGGGGTGTGAGTGTGTGTATAGGGGTGGGTAGGGTGTGAGTGTGTCTGTAAAGGGGTGTATGTGTCGATAACATGTGTGTGCGTCGATAACATGTGTGTGCGTCGATAACATGTGTGTGTGTTGATAACATGTGTGTGTCGATAACATGTGTGAGTGACGATGACATGTGTGTGTGACAATGACATGTGTGAGTGACGATGACATGTGTGAGTGACAATGACATGTGTGAGTGACGATGACATGTGTGAGTGACAATGACATTTGTGTGTGACGATGACGTGTGTGTGACGATAACATGAGTGTGTGACGATAACATGTGTGTGTGACGATGACGTGTGTGTGATGATGACATGTGTATGTGACGATAAAATGTGTGTGTGACGATAACATGTGTGTGTGACAATGACATGTGTGTGTGACAATGACATGTGTGTGTGACGATAACATGTGTGTGTGTGTCGATAACATGTGTGTGTGACGATAACATGTGTGTGTGTCGATAACATGTGTGTGTGACGATGACATGTGTGTGTGACAATGACATGTGTGTGTGACGATAACATGTGTGTGTGATCATGACATGTGTGTGTGACGATAACATGTGTGTGTGACGATAACATGTGTGTGTGACGATGACATGTGTGTGTGACGATAACATGTGTGAGTGACGATGACATGTGTGTGTGTGTGACGATAACATGTGTGTGTGACGATGACATGTGTGAGTGACGATAACATGTGTGTGTGATGATGACATGTGTGAGTGACGATAACATGTGTGTGTGATGATGACATGTGTGAGTGACGATAACATGTGTGTGTGATGATGACATGTGTGTGTGACAATAACATGTGTGTGTGACGATAACATGTGTGTGTGACAATAACATGTGTGTGTGACAATAACATGTGTGTGTGACGATGACATGTGTGTGTGACGATGACATGTGTGTGTGACGATAACATGTGTGTGTGACGATGACATGTGTGAGTGACGATGACATGTGTGTGTGACGATAGCATGTGTGTGTGACAATAACATGTGTGTGTGACGATGACATGTGTGTGTGACGATGACATGTGTGTGTGACGATGACATGTGTGTGTGACGATAACATGTGTGTGTGACGATGACATGTGTGTGTGACAATGACATGTGTGAGTGACGATGACATGTGTGAGTGACAATGACATTTGTGTGTGACGATGACGTGTGTGTGACGATAACATGAGTGTGTGACGATAACATGTGTGTGTGACGATGACGTGTGTGTGATGATGACATGTGTATGTGACGATAAAATGTGTGTGTGACGATAACATGTGTGTGTGACAATGACATGTGTGTGTGACAATGACATGTGTGTGTGACGATAACATGTGTGTGTGTGTCGATAACATGTGTGTGTGACGATAACATGTGTGTGTGTCGATAACATGTGTGTGTGACGATGACATGTGTGTGTGACAATGACATGTGTGTGTGACGATAACATGTGTGTGTGATCATGACATGTGTGTGTGACGATAACATGTGTGTGTGACGATAACATGTGTGTGTGACGATGACATGTGTGTGTGACGATAACATGTGTGAGTGACGATGACATGTGTGTGTGTGTGACGATAACATGTGTGTGTGACGATGACATGTGTGAGTGACGATAACATGTGTGTGTGATGATGACATGTGTGAGTGACGATAACATGTGTGTGTGATGATGACATGTGTGAGTGACGATAACATGTGTGTGTGATGATGACATGTGTGTGTGACAATAACATGTGTGTGTGACGATAACATGTGTGTGTGACAATAACATGTGTGTGTGACAATAACATGTGTGTGTGACGATGACATGTGTGTGTGACGATGACATGTGTGTGTGACGATAACATGTGTGTGTGACGATGACATGTGTGAGTGACGATGACATGTGTGTGTGACGATAGCATGTGTGTGTGACAATAACATGTGTGTGTGACGATGACATGTGTGTGTGACGATGACATGTGTGTGTGACGATGACATGTGTGTGTGACGATAACATGTGTGTGTGACGATGACATGTGTGTGTCGATAACATGTTTGTGTGACCATGACATGTGTGTGTGACCATGACATGTGTGTGTGACAATAACATGTGTGTGTGGATAACATATGTGTGTGACGATGATATGTGTGTGTGACGATAACATGTGTGTGTGACAATAACATGTGTGTGTGACAATAACATGTGTGTGTGACGATAACATGTGTGTGTGACGATAACATGTGTGTGTCAATAAAATAATATGTGTTATGAACCTGAGTTTGAGGGAAATAATCTAAATACTGTACTTTGTATACTTGTATACTTTGTATACTCTGCATACTCTGCATACAGTGTCGAATATGTTTATTTTGTACTCTGCTTTGTTTGTGAAAATAATTTCTATATAATTTCCTTTTCCTTTCCTCAGACTGCAATTTACCCAGAGTCCACCAGGGAACGCTCTCACACTTGTTTGAACGCAGAACTTCTTTATTAAAAACATGAGCCACAAAATATAAATATGTATCAAACATAGAAATATTAAACATCAAATATAAAAATAAATAAAACATTAAATATAAAAATAAATAAAACATCAACTATGAAAAATAAACAGTTTCCAAATAAATAAAAAATAAATATTAAATAAAACTTTGGTTGAGCTCTTGAGGTTTCAAACTGGGTCCAGGTCCGGGTCTAGAGCTGGGGCCAGCTGTAGCAGTGATGGCTCCTCCACATGGAGCGCTTCAGGATCCAGAGCAGGTCTCGACGCAGAATGTACCAGCCACATGCGCCCTGGGGCAGAACCAAGAACCATGGTTAGACCAGGCTTAGACCAGATTTAGACCAGGCTTAGACCAGGGTTAGACCAGACTTACACCAGGCTTACACCAGGCTTAGACCAGGCTTAGACCAGGCTTAGACCAGGCTTAGACCAGAGTCAGGACCAGACTTAGACCAGACTTAGACCAGACTTAGACCAGCCTTAGACCAGACTTAGACCAGACTTAGACCAGACTTAGACCAGACTTAGACCAGACTTAGACCTGACTTAGACCAGACTTAGACCAGACTTAGACCAGAGTTGGACCAGAGTCAGGGTCAAACCGGATCAGGATTTATGACTCACACACAGACCACAAATCTGATCATGATCTGATTACGTAAATGAGAGTAATCTGGTTTCTCTGTGATTGTTCACACTGAGCAGGTTTGGACAACAAAACTGATGCAAAAATAGACAAAGATGAAGCAGTAAATTTTAAAGATGAAGAGTTTTTTTTACTTTATCTTCCAAACACAACAGAGTCTTTCAAATCCTCTGCTCTGGGGACCAGACTTTTACTGCTCGTGTAAATGTACAATGTTTGGAAGAAATCTCTGAAAACATACTGTATCAAAAGGTATTTTGTGGCATATTCTGATAAGTGAACTGTATTCTGAATATTCACAATACTTTCACTTTGACATTTACAGTACGTTTGTTTATCTTTTATCACTAAAACTGCAATTTGAGACTAAACGGTTAGTGTTTCTGAAAGACCTGGACCTGAGTCTCACCTGTTTGTGGATCAGAGCCGTGACATCACTGAAATACTGGTCCAGGATCCCAGACGAGTCCATCTGAGAGAACTGAAAGAGACCAGGGTTAGACCTGCTTTAGTCCTGCTTTAGACCTGCTTTAGTCCTGCTTTAGTCCTGCTTCAGACCTGCTTTAGACCTGCTTTAGTCCTGCTTTAGACCTGCTTTAGTCCTGCTTTAGTCCTGCTTCAGACCTGCTTCAGACCTGCTTTAGACCTGCTTTAGTCCTGCTTTAGTCCTGCTTTAGTCCTACTTTAGACCTACTTTAGACCTGCTTTAGATCTGCTTAAGTCCTTCTTTAGTCCTGCTTTAGTCCTGCTTTAGTCCTGCTTCAGACCTGCTTTAGACCAGCTTTAGACCTGGTTTAGTCCTGCTTTAGTCCTACTGCTTTAGACCTGCTTAAGTCCTTCTTTAGACCTGGTTTAGTCCTGCTTTAGTCCTACTTTAGACCTGCTTTAGATCTGCTTAAGTCCTTCTTTAGTCCTGCTTTAGACCTGCTTTAGTCCTGCTTTAGTCCTGCTTAAGTCCTTCTTTAGACCTGGTTTAGTCCTGCTTTAGTCCTGCTTTAGATCTACTTTAGACCTGGTTTAGTCCTGCTTTAGTCCTGCTTTAGATCTACTTTAGACCTGCTTTAGACCTGTTTTAGTCCTTCTTTAGTGCTTCTTTAGACCTGCTTTAGACCTTCTTTGGGTGAAGTGTCTAAAGACACAACACCACTTCCTATAGCGCCCCCTTGTGGCACCTGGTGCTCCACTGGCAAGTAGTAGTAATAATAATTGTAAGTAGAAGTAGTAGTAAAAATAGTAGTAGAAGTAATAGTGTGATTTGTAGTACAGTAGTAGTAGTAGTAGTAGTAGTAGTAGTAGTAGTAGTAGTAGTAGAAGTAGTAGTTGTAGTATTTCAGTCTTTACTCACACAGGGATGCTCCAGAACTTGGTAGAGCAGATTCTGAAAGTCGTCTAACTTCCTGTCGTTCCACAAGACTACGCCCTTGCCCAAATCTGGCTCCTGCTGATCAAATATAAGCCCCGCCCCTAGCAGTGCCTCATGGGCCAATCGTAGCGCAGAGGAGCACTGAGGAATCAGACAAGAGTGTTAAGCGTCAGAGAGTGAAGCTTCATCCTGATTGGTCGAGGCAGGGGTGTACCTGGCTGTGATTGGTGGAGATGTTTTGGGGGAGGGTCACGTTCTGCCTGAAGATGAAACACTCGGAGGGAAAGGACGATCCCTGCAGGACACAATACAGATTTATCACACAAGTTGTTTTAGAGATTCTGCAGCTTCCTCCTGAAGTCTTAAGTCTGAAGTCTGAGTACTTTAGCAGTAGTAGTAGTAGTAGTAGTAGTAGTAGTAGTAGTAGTAGTAGTAGTACTTTAGAAGTAATACAAATAGTGTAAAACCATATTACCACGTTACGGAGCAGACTCAGAGTCTCGAGTAGAGTTTCTCCAGGAGGAAGACATTTGTTGCCGTGTAGACGGGGCCGAGCGTCGCCGTGGAAACGGGTCAGTAACAGCAGCATCAGCACCACGACTCCTACAGGGGGTGCCCTCATCTGCAACACACAGTGAGCCAGGTCTAGTTAGGATCCTGGCTGAGTCCCGGACTCTGCCTTGAAGCAGGCCCCTCACTCCGCCGCACTCGGGGCCCTCCGCACTCGGGGCCCTCCGCACTCGGGGCCCTCCGCACTCGGGGCCCTCCGCACTCGGGGCCCTCCGCATTCGGGGCCCTCCGCACTCGGTGCCCTCCGCACTCGGGGTCCTCCGCATTCGGTGCCCTCCGCACTCGGGGCCCTTCGCACACCATCTCTGTGTTTGTCCTGCCACATCATCTGCAGGAGAAACTCGTCCTTCATGGAGCGTCTTTTACTCTTTCAAACGTGAAAACACTTTGACTATTTCAAACACGTTCAACATCTAAAGTCAGACTTTACTCTGAGCCAAAGGATCTGAGTCTGAGCCGTTTGAGAGGAACTCAGATTCAGGTTTATCGTTTCTTGATTAATGAAAGCCTCTGAGGCTCTGTGTGGTTTGACTGACTAATATGAAGAACTTTAAAATGTGGCGCTTGGTTTGTTTCAGTCGCACAAGTTTCCTCCTCTAAAGCCTCCTCGGGTCCTCCTCAGGTCCTCCTCGTTTGAGCGAGACACAAACCGGAAGTCCACAGTCAGAATAAAACTCTAATACGAGCCGAAAAAGTCCAGACCTGAGTCCAGACCTGAGTCCAGACCTGACCAGACCTGAGTCCAGACCTGACGAGACCTGAGTCCAGACCTGACCAGACCTGAGTCCAGACCTGACGAGACCTGAGTCCAGACCTGACCAGACCTGAGTCCAGACCTGACCAGACCTGAGTCCAGACCTGACGAGACCTGAGTCCAGACCTGACCAGACCTGAGTCCAGACCTGACGAGACCTGAGTCCAGACCTGACCAGACCTGAGTCCAGACCTGACGAGACCTGAGTCCAGACCTGACCAGACCTGAGTCCAGACCTGACGAGACCTGAGTCCAGACCTGACCAGACCTGAGTCCAGACCTGACCAGACCTGAGTCCAGACCTGACCAGACCTCAGAAACATATGAATGTGAGGAGTGTTCTTTCCGTTGCGTGGTGGCACTTGACGCAATCTTCAGGGGCTCCGAACACTGCGGTGAGTAACGGCTCTGTGGTTTTTACGCCGTCTTTGTTTTTTACCGTTATTTCAGTGGAAAACTTAAAGCAATGGAATGTGCGTCTGTGACATCACAGACCTGAACCTGAGCACCGCCCGGGCCCAGGGAACCTAAACCCCCCGACGTCCGCCAGACCCCTGAAACCCCCTGAACACCCCACATCCCCGACGTCCCCGACGTCCTGCAGACCAGGACCAGGTTCTGAGCAGGACCAGGTCCAGACCAGGACCAGGTTCAGAGCAGGACCAGGTCCAGACCAGGACCAGGTTCAGAGCAGGACCAGGTTCAGAGCAGGTATGGTACTCAAGCTACAACTGTAGATTTGGATAAATACATGTTTATAGTCACAAATTTTACTTGTTTCAATAAAACAAATAATAAAAGTGAGTGTAAATAAATGTATACAACTGAAACTAAATAAAACTGATTATAGTTAAATCACCTTTTCCCTTTCCTGGTTGCTCACAGCTGAGTAAAGTATACATTCAAGTTTTTATGAAAATGTGTTTTTATTGTTTTTTTGAGTGAAAACTGAATAATAGTTTTTGTTTTTTAAAACTTTTTTACACATTTTCTTTATGTCAAAAACATCAACGAAATCTGAACTTTAATAACACAAGATTTAGTCTTTTAAATTACACTTACCTTTGAACAGTGCGTCTGGAATAGACCTGGTTTAGTCCTGGTTTGGCTCTGGTTTAGTCCTGGTTTGGCTCTGGTTTAGTCCTGGTTTAGCTCTGGTTTAGTCCTGGTTTAGTCCTGATTTAGCTCTGGTTTAGTCCTGGTTTAGTCCTGATTTAGCTCTGGTTTAGTCCTGGTTTAGCTCTGGTTTAGTCCTGATTTAGCTCTGGTTTAACTCTGGTTTAGCTCTGGTTTAGCTCTGGTCTGGTGCAGGGTTTATATACTGAGTTGGTGGAAACTGAAATTCTGAACCACTTCCTCCTATTTCACTTTTCTGATTGTCTAAATTTTGATTTTTCCTCGAGTTCAAAGTAAACCAGATTCAGAAAGAGACAGCGGGTTTTCCCAGATGCCCTGCCATGGCCTGGTCTGGGGTATATATATATATATATATATATATATATATATATATATATATATATATATATATATATATATATATATATATATATATATATATTTATTCATTTATTTATTTATATATATAATTATCAAGAAGGAGGATTATCAAGAGGAAAAGGAGGAAGAGGAAGAGGAGGAAGAAGAGGAGGACAAAGAAGAGGAGGAAGAGGAAGAAGAGAAGAGGAAGAGGAGGAAGAAGATGAGGAAAAAGAAGAGGAGCAGGAGGAGGAAAAAGAAGAGGAGGAAGAGGAAGAAGAGAAGAGGAAGAGGAGGAAGAAGATGAGGAGGAAGAGGAAGAAAAAGAAGAGAAGGAAGAGGAAGGAAAGGAAGAGGAGGAAGAAGATGAGAAAGAACAGAAGAGGAGGAAGAGGAGGAAGAAGAAGAGTAGATATTTATATTTACCACAGGTTTTATCCACCAAATAAAGTTAAAACTCGGTAATCATAAAAACCTGTAAATTTAAGAACTTTAAGACGCTTTAATTTGCAAATATTGTTGTTTGTGAAACTCTAATTAAAGTAGATTAAAACTAAAAAAAAACAAACGTGGATAGAACAAGGCTCAGACCCAGTGCATTGTGGGAGTTGCAGTCTGTCACTTGAGCTGTGATGATGTCACTTCCTGTGAGTCTGGAAATAGAAACTCAAATGAAAATAGAAACTGCTTCGAAAAAAGAAACTTTCACATTAAAACTCCAGTGACGCAACTTCACAATAAGAGTCATTCACTGAGTCTGAAACAGGAAATACTACAAGTACTGCAAGTTCAAGTACTATCAGGGCTATAAGTATAAATACAAGTACTACTTTATAATACTTTAGTTTGGTTCACAGCCTTTAGAAAGATAATTCATATATTTATATTTATATCATATAACAAAAACTGCAATACTTCTGTTCCTGAAGCCTCTAGGTTAAAGGTCAATATGAACAACTGAGCCTGCTGCTTGAGTGACCACTGACCTTTATACCCTGACCTTAGATCTGACCTTACATCTGACCTTAGATCTGACCATTAGATCTGACC
The DNA here is from genome assembly GCF_026437365.1 of Eucyclogobius newberryi. Taxonomy (NCBI): domain Eukaryota; kingdom Metazoa; phylum Chordata; class Actinopteri; order Gobiiformes; family Gobiidae; genus Eucyclogobius; species Eucyclogobius newberryi. The sequence goes on from NW_027315757.1 coordinate 19,480,276, forward strand.
ATTAGATCTGACCTGTAGATCTGACCTTACATCTGACCTGTAGATCTGACCTGTGGACCCTGACCTGTAGATCTGACCTGTAGATCTGACCTGTTATCTTAGATCTGACCTGTAGACCTGACCTTAGATCTGACCTGTAGATCTGACCTTAGATCTGACCTGTGGACCCTGACCTGTAGATCTGACCTGTAGATCTGACCTGAAGATCTGACCTGTAGATCTGACCTTAGCTCTGACCTGTATATCTGACCTTAGATCTGACCTGTGGACCCTGACCTGTAGATCTGACCTGTAGATCTGACCTGTAGATCTGACCTGTAGATCTGACCTGAAGATCTGACCTGTATATCTGACCTGTAGACCTGACCTGTATTTCTGTAGATCTGACCTGTAGACCTGACCTGTAGATCTGACCTGTAGATCTGACCTGTAGACCTGACCTGTAGACCTGACCTGTAGACCTGACCTGTAGATCTGACCTGTAGATCTGACCTGTAGACCTGACCTGTAGATCTGACCTGTAGACCTGACCTGTAGACCTGACCTGTAGACCTGACCTGTAGATCTGACCTGTAGATCTGACCTGTAGACCTGACCTGTAGATCTGACCTGTAGACCTGACCTATAGATCTGACCTGTAGATCTGACCTGTAGACCTGACCTGTAGACCTGACCTGTAGACCTGACCTGTAGACCTGACCTGTAGCTCTGACCTGTAGATCTGACCTGTAGACCTGACCTGTAGACCTGACCTGTATATCTGACCTGTAGATCTGACCTGTAGATCTGACCTGTAGATCTGACCTGTAGACCTGACCTGTAGACCTGACCTGTAGACCTGACCTGTAGCTCTGACCTGTAGATCTGACCTGTAGACCTGACCTGTAGACCTGACCTGTATATCTGACCTGTAGATCTGACCTGTAGATCTGACCTGTAGATCTGACCTGTAGACCTGACCTGTAGATCTGACCTGTAGACCTGACCTGTAGATCTGACCTGTAGATCTGACCTGTAGATCTGACCTGTAGACCTGACCTGTAGATCTGACCTGTAGACCTGACCTGTAGACCTGACCTGTAGATCTGACCTGTAGATCTGACCTGTAGACCTGACCTGTAGACCTGACCTGTAGACCTGACCTGTAGACCTGACCTGTAGCTCTGACCTGTAGACCTGACCTGTAGACCTGACCTGTAGACCTGACCTGTAGATCTGACCTGTAGACCTGACCTGTAGACCTGACCTGTAGATCTGACCTGTAGACCTGACCTGTAGATCTGACCTGTAGATCTGACCTGTAGACCTGACCTGTAGACCTGACCTGTAGACCTGACCTGTAGATCTGACCTGTAGATCTGACCTGTAGACCTGACCTGTAGACCTGACCTGTAGATCTGACCTGTAGATCTGACCTGTAGACCTGACCTGTAGACCTGACCTGTAGACCTGACCTGTAGATCTGACCTGTAGATCTGACCTGTAGACCTGACCTGTAGATCTGACCTGTAGATCTGACCTGTAGACCTGACCTGTGGACCCTGACCTGTAGATCTGACCTGTAGACCTGACCTGTAGATCTGACCTGTAGACCTGACCTGTAGACCTGACCTGTAGACCTGACCTGAACAGTATTCACAAACATACTCAAAGTTTACAGTTGAATTTACAGATGTGATTCAATGTTGAATAAAATCACAAATTAAAGTTATTCCAATGATTTTCAGGTATTTCTTACATGTTATCACTATAAATGTAGTAAATATTATATGTACAAGGTTTATAATAAAGTGTATTCTCACAAAATTCTCCAGAGACAGATTTAGGGCTCAATCTACTCCATCTAACCTCTTTAAGCGCGGCTCAGGTGAACTAACGAACCAAAGTACACAATATGATACTTCTGAGGAAGTACCGAGTACACAAATGTAAAGGTGTCACAAAAGCACCAGGACTTTATGAATGAAATGTTCAATGACATTTTTACCAGGAAGCAAACCCACAGCGGGTTTCCCCAGATGCCCTGCCATGGCCTGGTCTGAGGTTCTACTCCTGACTCATATAATCCTGAAGCAAGAAACTAAAACAATATTAAAAATACCGGATATTATTCTCTGGACCTGGTCTTTTCAGGCTCATCTCATTTAAGTTTTCTTTTATTTCTTTTAAATGTCTTTGTTCATCTGCTTTAGTCTAACACAGGGGGGTCCAAACTCACGAGGGCCGCATTTTGAAACTCATACAAAGCAGAGGGCCACAAACAACAATGCCTCCACACATTTAATAAGATTTGGAACATTAATATTAGGTTGGTATAACATCAAAATGCTTTAATTATTCCAATGTACAGTAAAAAGTACTACTTTCTGTTGTTTGGACCAACTTAGCAGGAAGCCGGAAGGCCGCATTTGGCCCCCGGGCCGTAGTTTGGACATGTCTAATATTTCTGTAGCATTATTATGGTAAAAGGGCGCCCCCTGCTGGAGCCGCAGTCACTCTGAGAGAGAGAAAGAGAGGGAAAGAGAGAGGAGAGAGAGAGAGGGACAGAGAGAGGAGAGAGAGAGAGGGAAAGAGAGAGAGGGAAAGAGAGAGGAGAGAGAGTGAGGGACAGAGAGAGGAGAGAGAGAGTGGGAAAGAGAGAGGAGAGAGAGAGGGACAGAGAGAGGAGAGAGAGAGAGGGAAAGAGAGAGTAGAGAGAGAGGGACAGAGAGAGGAGAGAGAGAGAGGGAAAGAGAGAGGAGAGAGAGAGGGACAGAGAGAGGAGAGAGAGAGAAAGAGAGAGAGAAAGAGAGAGAGAAAGGAAAGAGAGCGAGAGAAGAGAGGGAAAGAGAGAGGAGAGAGAGAGGAGAGAGAGAGGAGAGAGAGAGAGAGAAAGGAAGGTCAGTCCTAGGTCAGTCCTATGTCGGGCGGGGTCAGTCTCATGTCGGGCGGTGTTCAAAGTGTTCATATGACGTATTACTTTACTAGATCCATTTGAAATCTTCATTACTTTTTATATAAAATACTTAAACATTTCATATAGTTTATAAATGCAGTACCTCGTATATTGTTTTCAACAGAAACTAGAATGTGTTAATGTGGGCGGAGCCTCCTCATTAAGACAGGAGAGGTCCAACATTTAATACGTAAGCAGCGTTAATATAAAAGAGTTTGCTGTTTAAACCACGTGAAGCTCCAAAGACTCGCGCTTGGACATCTCTGATCCGTGCAGAGTGAGCCTCTGTGTCGGAGAGGATCTCTGTTACGGTCTTCGGCGGCGCTCGGAGTTTTTCCGGAGTTTCTCGCACTTGTTCGCAGTTAGGGAGCGGACGCTGCTTGTCCCGGACTAGACCTGGACTGGACCCGGACCAGACCAGACTTTGACCTCTGTTCACACGGTGAGTTTGGATGTTTTTATGTTTTTGTGTTCGTCTCAGGGTCAGAGTTTGTTAAGGTGTTTAAACAGAGTAGCGGTTCCTGTTTGCGCGCTTCCTCTTCACTGCTGCACCATCATCACTTTGAAATGACCCTGATTAGACCCGGTTTAGACCCGGATTAGACCCTGTTTGGACCCTGTTTGGACACGGTTTAGACCCTGATTAGACCCTGTTTGGACCCTGTTTGGACCCGGTTTAGACCCTGTTTGGACCCTGTTTGGACCCTGTTTGGACCCGGTTTAGACCCAGGTTAGACCCAGTTTAGACCCGGGTTAGATCCTGTTTAGACCCGGTTTGGACCCGGTTTGGACCCGGTTTAGACCCTGTTTAGACCCGTTTTAGACCTGGTTTGGACCCAGGTTAGACCCAGTTTAGACCCGGGTTAGATCCTGTTTAGACCCGGTTTAGACCCGGGTTAGATCCTGTTCAGACCTGGTTTGGACCTGGTTTAGACCCGGTTTAGACCCAGGTTAGATCCTGTTCAGACCTGGTTTGGACCTGGTTTAGACCCGGTTTAGACCCAGGTTAGACCCAGTTTAGACCCGGGTTAGATCCTGTTTAGACCCGGTTTAGACCCGTTTTAGACCTGGTTTGGACCCGGTTTAGACCCGGTTTAGACCCGGTTTAGACCCGGGTTAGATCCTGTTTAGACCTGGTTTGGACCTGGTTTGGACCTGGTTTAGACCCGGTTTAGACCCGGTTTAGACCTGGTTTAGACCCGGTTTAGACCCGGTTTAGACCTGGTTTGGACCTGGCTTGGACCTGGTTTGGACCTGGTTTAGACCTGGTTCTGTTCTTTCAGATGGAGCTGGAGCAGATCCTGAGGGAAGTCCCTGAGTCGCTCAAAGCTTTGACTGAAAACCACCAGAACCTTCTGAACGTGGCCCAGTACTGCACCGACAACTATCTACAGGTCAGTCAACTCCCCCGAGTCCCATAAAACAGAAGCTGAAAAATAAAATACAATGGACAAATCAATCTGGCAAAGAATTGCTTTTTTATTTAATTTTTTTTACACCCAAATACAAAAGAAGTTCATTTGAAATACAGCGACATGGCAGAAATGTAAAATGTTAGCTTCCTGGCAACATTTTGGGGACTTTTACCTATACAAAAGTTATAGTATTTCGTTTTTTAATTGTTAATTGCTGTGACAATAGTGCTAATCTACCATGGATACTGACAGGGGGCGCTGTTGTAGGGGCTGTTCTCACCTGTAGTTCCTCTTTAAACCTGCGGGGGTCGTTTATAGGCGCTGTTCTCACCTGTAGTTCCTCTTTAAGCCTGCGGGGGCTTTTTATAGGCGCTGTTCTCACCTGTAGTTCCTCTTTGAACCTGCAGGGGTCGTTTATAGGCGCTGTTCTCACCTGTAGTTCCTCTTTAAACCTGCGGGGGCCGTTTATAGGCGCTGTTCTCACCTGTAGCTCCTCTTTAAACCTGCGGGGGCCGTTTATAGGCGCTGTTCTCACCTGTAGTTCTGCTTTAAACCTGCGGGGGCTGTTTATAGGTGCCGTTCTCACCTGTAGTTCCTATTTAAACCTACAGGGGCCATTTATAGGCGCTGTTCTCACCTGTAGTTCCTCTTTAAACCTGCGGGGGCCGTTTATAGGCGCTGTTCTCACCTGTAGTTCCGCTTTAAACCTGCGGAGGCTGTTTATAGGTGCCGTTCTCACCTGTAGTTCCTATTTAAACCTGCGGGGGTCGTTTATAGGCGCTGTTCTTACCTGTAGTTCCTATTTAAACCTGCAGGGGCCGTTTATAGGCGCTGTTCTCACCTGTAGTTCCTCTTTAAGCCTGCGGGGGCCGTTTATAGGCGCTGTTCTCACCTGTAGTTCCTCTTTAAACCTGCGGGGGCCGTTTATAGGCGCTGTTCTCACCTGTAGTTCCTCTTTAAACCTGCGGGGGCCGTTTATAGGCGCTGTTCTCACCTGTAGTTCCTCTTTAAACCTGCGGGGGCCGTTTATAGGCGCTGTTCTTACCTGTAGTTCCTCTTTAAACCTGCGGGGCGCTTTTATAGGTGCCTTTCTCACCTGTAGTTCCTCTTTAGCCCTGCGGGTGTACTGTTATAGGGGCTGTTCTAACCTGTAGTTCCTCTTTAGCCCTGCGGGTGTACTGTTGTAGGGGCTGTTCTAAGCTGTAGTTCCTCTTTAGCCCTGCGGGTGTACTGTTGTAGGGGCTGTTCTAACCTGTAGTTCCTCTTTAGCCCTGCGGGTGTACTGTTGTAGGGGCTGTTCTAAGCTGTAGTTCCTCTTTAGCCCTGCGGGTGTACTGTTGTAGGGGCTGTTCTAACCTGTAGTTCCTCTTTAGCCCTGCGGGTGTACTGTTGTAGGGCTGTTCTAACCTGTAGTTCCGTTGCAGACCTGCGGAGGCGCTGAGGCTCTCTCCCACACCCGTTCTCTTCTCACTCAGTCGCTGGCGTCGGTGGCGTTTCAGGTGAACTCTGTGGCCGAGTCTCTGCTGCGACTCCTCGACCTGCAGCACCATGACCTGAGCCGCCTGCAGTCATCTGTCCTCCTCCTGAGTCAGGTCGGTCCTTCCCCCGTGTCGGTCAATCCCCCCCCCCGTGTCGGGTCAATCCCCCCCCCCCGAGTCGGGTCGGTCCTCCCCCCGAGTCGGGTCGGTCCTTCCCCCGAGTCGGGTTGGTCCTCTGTCGGTCCTCCCCCCAAGTCGGGTCGGTCCTTGCCCCGAGTCGGGTCGGTCCTCTGTCGGTCCTCCCCCTAAGTCGGGTCGGTCCTCTGTCGGTCCTTCCCCCGAGTCGGGTTGGTCCTCTGTCGGTCCTCCCCCTGAGTCGGGTCGGTCCTTCCCCTGAGTCGGCTCGGTCCCCCTCCCTGAGTCGGCTCGGTCCTTCCCCTGAGTCGGCTCGGTCCTCCTCCTGAGTCGGCTCGGTCCTCCTCCTGAGTCTGCTCGGTCCTCCTCCTGAGTCGGGTCGGTCCCCCTCCTGAGTCGGCTCGGTCCTTCCCCTGAGTCGGCTCGGTCCTTCCCCTGAGTCGGGTCCTCCTCCTGAGTCGGGTCGGTCCTCCTCCTGAGCTCGGTCCTCCCCCTGAGACGGCTCGGTCCTCCCCCTGAGACGGCTCGCCTGAGTCGGGTCGGTCCTCCCCCTGAGACGGCTCGGTCCTCCCCCTGAGACGGCTCGGTCCTCCCCCTGAGACGGCTCGGTCCTCCCCCTGAGACGGCTCGATCCTCCCCCTGAGACGGCTCGGTCCTCCTCCTGAGTCTGGTCAGTCCTTTCCTCAGGGAAAGACACTCTGCAGTTCCATGTGCGTTCAGTTGAACTGATGCTGCACATTGTTACAGTGAACACAGGCACAAGGCTCCATATCGAAGAGACGTGTGGACCGAAACGCTCTAGAACATTGTGGCAGGACTAACTGCATCTGCTTCTTCTTCTTCTTCTTCTTCTTCTGCGGCTTCTGCATCTTCTTCTGTTTCTGCTGCTTCTGCATCTTCTTCTGCTGCTACTTCTTCTGCTTCTTCTGCTTTGCATGACTGAAATCATTTTATTTGCACTCTTCTCTTTTATATTATCTGAATGCATTTTTCTTGTTGTGTGAAGCGTTTGAATTGCCTTATGTCTGATTGTGCTCTGCAGATAAACGTGCCTTGGCCTCTGTCATTGCTGTTATAAATATAACGATAAAAGCAGCGATGCCACTTGTTGTTGGCGAAAAACTGCAATGACTTTTGTTTATTTTAAGCTCTTGTTGTGGACTTGAGTCCTAAGACTTTTCTGCTCACTAACCCAGGTATAATCAATGAAAGAATGCTGCTGATATGGATGAAAAAGTGTGGAGCTGTGGCCTTTGTGTGCCTGACTCTACACAGACAAGACCAGGCAATGTTCTGAAGGGTCTGAACTCTCTCGTTTCTTCTCTCAGTCTGTGGAGATGCACAGAGAGAAAGTCGCTCGTCGTGAGATTGGTTCATTCACCTCTCAGAGGCGTGTCCCTCGCTGTCATAAGCTCCTCCCCCCGGCACAGCCCAAGGCCCGCCCACCGTATACCAGACAGCCAATCTGCTTCCAGCTGCTGGACACTGTGGGACATGGAGTCAAGGTAAGACTGAGACCAGGACTAAGACCAGGACTAAGAGACTGAGATCTAGACTAAGATTGAGACCAGGACCTGGACCTGGACCTGAACCAGAACCTGGACCCGGACCAGGACCAGGACATGGACAAGGGCCCTCCTCCTCAATGGTCGACCACAAGGTTATATTCTAGGTCCTCTGTTATTTTTATTCTTAAAGATAAACCCAATGCTTCAGTGAAACGTTCTCTAACATCTCATTAGAGTATGTGTTATACATTGTTGACATGTCTCGGTTGCTTAGCTGCAAGCCGTCTTCAGAACTGTCCTCGGCGTTGGTGACGGACCCTACCGGTCGTCAAAGTCTATATGTATATGGCCAAGGTACAGTTCAGGACTCGCAGTTTTTCTGCTGAAACTGAAACAGAACAGGAAGTGGCTTGGTCTGTGGTCGCATCATTTCCTGTTCACACAAAGTGCTTCAATTTGAAGTTTGTCAATGAATAAAACTAATTAAAACTTGGTGAATGCTCCTGTCTCCCTCACACAACATGGACTGATGCACAACAACGAGCTCACAATAAATGTTAAGCTTGATCTTATATTAATTTTACTTTCTGTTCTATTTTATAACAGTTTGTGCCTTTTCTGTCCATCTGAGATGATATCAAGTAGAGGAGGAAGAGATGAGGAGAGAGGGGGAGGGACTACAGGGATGTCTGGTCCAATCAGCTGTCTTCTCACGTCTTACACAGCACTGTATTTCCCATCATGTATTTGATCTATGTAGTAGTGCCCTGCCTTGACTTACTTAAACAAGCCTACTGCAAATACTACTGCTGATACTACTACAAATACTACTGCAAATACTACTGCTGATACTAATACTACTGCAAATACTACTACAAATACTACTGCTGATACTACTACAAATACTACTGCAAATACTACTACAAATACTACTACAAATACTACTACAAATACTACTGCAAATACTACGGCAAATACTACTGCAAATACTACTACAAATACTCCAATACTCCTACAAATACTACTACAAATGCTCCTGCAAATACTACTGCAAATGCTTGTGCAGGCAGTATTGAACTTATTCCAACTCTGTGATGCACTTTGGTGTTCATGTACAATCAGGAGCTTAAACTTTAGCTCAGTTAATACTTGAAACACTTTGTACTCTCATTCATTTAAAGTACTTTGGTTGTGTACTTCTGCTTCTGCTGTAAAACTTGTGTTACAACAGAAAATTTACTTAGCAGTCGTTCTGAAATTATTGGAAGTAATAGTAAAGTGGTAACAGCAATAGTTTTTACAGTATTCACTGTAGTATTTGCAGTTTTGTGTGTTCTCTTTGTTGAAGCGTGGGAACTGCTCTGAGTTCATGAATGGGCCCCAATTTAACCCCCACCAACCCCATCCCTGTCACCCCTCTTCCCCCCCTCTCTCTTTCCTCTCTCTCCTCTTCCCCATCTCTCTCTTCCCCCTCTCTCTCTTTCCTCTCTCTCCTCTTTCCCCCTCTCTCTCCTCTTCGCCCTTTTCGCCCTCTCTCTCTCTCTCTTTCCCCCTCTCTCTCTCCTCTCCCCTCTCTCCTATCTCCCTCTTTGCCCCCTCTTTCCCCCTCTCTCCTCTTTCCTCCTCTCTCTCTCTCTCTCTCTCTCTCTCTCTCTCTCTCTCTCTCTCTCTCTCTCTCTCTCTCTCTCTCTCTCTCTCTTCCCTCTCTCTCTCTCTCCCTCTTTGCCCCCTCTCTCTCCTCTCCCTCTCTCTCTCTTTCCCCTCTCTTTCCCCCCACCCGCTCTCCCTCTCTCCCATCTCTCTTTCACTCTCTCCCTCTTGCTTGCCCCTCTCTCGCCCTTTCCTACCCCCCCTCTTGTCCCCCCCTCTTGTTCAAAAACACAAGCTGAATAAAACACTTTAGGAATCATTCATGGGAGTCGTAAGAGTGTAATTTATCTGTCTTTTCTTGTTTATTTGTTTGATGTTTGTCTCAGGTCGGAGGGAAACCGTCTGAACGCAGCGGAACAATCCGGAAACCAGGCTCGTCCTTCAGGTCCGGCAAAATCTCAAACCAACACCTCCAAACTAAATTTCCTCATCAGAACATCTAAACAGACCTGTACCTGAGCAGAACCTGAACACGAGCAGAACCTGAACCTGAGCAGAACCTGAACCTGAGCAGAACCTGAACCCAAGCAGAACCTGAACCTGAGCAGAACCTGAACCCAAGCAGAACCTGAACCCGAGCAGAACCTGAACACGAGCAGAACCTGAACACGAGCAGAACCTGAACACGAGCAGAACCTGAACACGAGCAGAACCTGAACACGAGCAGAACCTGAACACGAGCAGAACCTGAGCAGAACCTGAACCATATTAGAGAATGTGCCCCTTTTTTTCTGTGGCAACATGTTATTTGGACAGGCAGTCTACAAGACGGTAAGCTTCGGGAGCTAAGCACTCAAAGCTTACGGACAATAGCCTCAGTGGAAAACGGACCGTCTCACAAGCTAAGTTAGCATGGCTAACAACATCAGCTCTCCCTCAAACCCGCCTCCCTCCGCTAAGACGAACCCTGTGCCCAGTGAGGGCTCTCCAGGCCTGTCCCTATCAGAAGGTGGAAAGGACATAACTTTACAACAGGTGGCCATTATGTTGAGCGGGGAACAACAGAGCCCAGCTCAAGAGAATGGAAGCCGATAAAAACACAAACTTAGACTACAGAAGGTGGCGGTAAATGCATCTTTCCAGTTGGCTGCCAACCGCCATTAAACGTAACAACAACAACGACTCAGACGGTTCATGAACCGCTGTTGTTTTACGGATGTGTCACTAGGGGGCTTTGCTCTCAAACCTGAGATCATTGGGAGCTGTAAAAGAACCACAGAACAGTATGCAGATGATGCAGTTCTGTATGCTAGAGCGCCCCCTGCTGCACAAGTGATTCAAAATATTCAAGAGGATTTTCTCTCCATCAAACAAAGCTCTGTTCATTCAAAATGATTAATGAATTCAAATAAAACAAAATGTATGCTGTTCTCCAAAATACACTAGTGACCCAAAAATACATTTATATGGTGGTAATAAGATTGAAAAAGTACTTTTACAAGTACTTGTGCATCTGGATGATGATAAACTCTCCTTCAACAAACACATAAGAGCTGACAAATAATCTAAAACCAGATTGTCGTTCTTCTTTAAAAATAAATTGTGTTTTCCTCTTAATTGTAGAAAACAGTTCATCCAGGCGACATTTCTCTTAGTTCTAGATTATGGTGATTTTATATATATTCATTCTACTACAACAGTGTTAAAACCTCTGAACTCGATTTATCATTTAGCTCTAAGGTTCAGCTCTCAGGTTCAGCTCTAAGGTTCAGCTCTCAGGTTCAGCTCTCAGGTTCAGCTCTCAGGTTCAGCTCTCAGGTTCAGCTCTCAGGTTCAGCTCTCAGGTTCAGCTCTCAGGTTCAGCTCTCAGGTTCAGCTCTCAGGTTCAGCTCTCAGGTTCAGCTCTAAGGTTCAGCTCTCAGGTTCAGCTCTAAGGTCCAGCTCTCAGGTTCAGCTCTCAGGTTCAGCTCTAAGGTTCAGCTCTAAGGTTCAGCTCTAAGGTTCAGCTCTAAGGTTCAGCTCTCAGGTTCAGCTCTAAGGTTCAGCTCTCAGGTTCAGCTCTCAGATTCAGCTCTAAGGTTCAGCTCTCAGGTCCAGCTCTCAGGTCCAGCTCTAAGGTCCAGCTCTAAGGTCCAGCTCTAAGGTCCAGCTCTCAGGTTCAGCTCTCAGGTTCAGCTCTCAGGTTCAGCTCTCAGGTTCAGCTCTCAGGTTCAGCTCTCAGGTTCAGCTCTCAGGTTCAGCTCTCAGGTTCAGCTCTCAGGTTCAGCTCTCAGGTTCAGAAGTGATACAAGACTATTCACGTAGTGTCCCTGATGTAACTAGCGCTAGTATTGCACTCACCATGGTGATGGCCGTATTGAAACAGGCGTTTGGGCAGTTTGGAAGCCCCAAAGCGTGTGCTTCAAAACACTGTTTGGAAATGTGATTCTTTGGTCCCAAAGAAGTTTATTGAGGGCTTTAAACAAATAACAGAACAGAGTCTGATGTTGTTGTTTTATGGCGGTTGGTATCCAAGTGTTACATTACCGCCAGACTTTGTTCTTGAAAAGGTGGATTTAGCCCCATACTGTAGTTGTACGTCTTCAAAGTAAGTGTTTTAAGCTGTCTTCAAAGTATGTTGTTGTTGTTGTTTTATGGCGGTTGGCATCCGAGTGTTGCATTACCGCCAGACTTTATTCCTCAGACTTTGTTGTAGTCCTTAAAAGTACTTCTTCCACAAAGTCCATGAGGTCATGAGATGTCTTTGTTGTTGTATCCTTTAGAGTCTGACCGGCTTTATTCCAGGGAGACTCTTCTTCATCTTCATCTCCTTCTTCCACGTTCGGTGCTTCCACCGTACAGCTTTACTCTTTCAGAGTCCGACCTTTATTCCAGAGCTGACTCTTCTTCAAACCAGTTTAGGCCTGGCCAGATGAGTCCGGGATTCCAGCTAAAAGTCTAAATCCAAGGATTGAAATATAAAAGGAATTCTTTTCCCAGATTTCTATGTCTGTTCCAGACTCTTCTTATTTCCATTCCCAGCCGGTTGTTTGAATGGAGTAAATCAATCTCAAGATTTTTTTGCTAAACAAAGACACAAAAGGACGACTGACATACGGAAGATGGAAAAATCACTTTGAACTAGATTTGACCATTTTATTCTTGTTTAGAATCGTTATTTTGTTTTCTGTGATTGTTCTGTGCTGCTTGTGTTTCTTTACGTACTTTTTTGTGTGGGTTTTATATGTAAAATTAAAATGAGAAAAAATACAAAAAAATACATGGTAAATGTGCACTAGACATAAAATGACATTGACTTTTCAAAACTGAATTTTCAGGAGATAAATCTAAAGATCCTGATAATGTCTCTCCTTTCTTCCTTGGGCTTGGCTTTATGTTATGTATGAATATGAACTATTCTTATTATATAATAATATCCTCTGTGTCTGTTCCATATAAAAAAATAATAATTTTAAACTCAAACTGCTTTGTGTTTCTATTTCAGGACGAAGGCTCCAGAGCTTCTGCAGAGCTCCACAGTGCCCCCTGTCAGCAGGTCAGTCTGTGTACATACTAATACTGCACATAGTACTGTATGTACTATGTGCAGTATTAAAGGCGCCTGCTTTTTACTGTTTGAACATGAAAACAGAAGTAGTTAATTTTAAACTCTTGTAAATCTCACTTTCCTCATGCATTCTGAGCATCTTAATTATTCACCGTAATGAGTCTAAAAGTGTTTTAAAAGAGCCGAGTTTACTCTCTAGTTACTACTATAGTACCGCTGTGTACTTTCTGTAGTTTACACTAGTAGAATATGTAGTATAAATTGTATTTGTAATACTAATAATATTTGTTTTGTATAGTTTTGGGAAGCCTGTTGCTCCACCCTCTGTCCCCGCCTCCTGGAACGCCCCACCCCCCTGTGATGTAATCGAGTCCATCCCTCTGAGTGATGTCATGGACGAGGCTCCTCCCCCTCCTGAAGTGGAGCCTTTAGCTCCACCCCCTCCTCCTCCACCGCCCAATCAGAAGCCGGACGAAATTCTTGATCTGATTGACTCCTCAGAGGCTGGAGCCCTGCCCCCTCCACCTCCAAACCCGCCTGGTGCCCTGATCCCACCCCTGGCCCCACCCCCTCCCCCAGGTCCACCTCTGGCCCCGCCCCCTCCCCCAGGTCTACCTCTGGCCCCGCCCCCTCCTCCTCTGGAGACAGGTACGAGCTCAAAAGTACAACTACTGCAGTTTATCAAATCAAATCAAATCAATTTATTTTTGTAAGGCCCAAAATCACAACAACAGTTGCCTCTGAGGGCCACAGGGAGAAATGAATCAACAATGTCTGTGGTGGCGATGAAGTCAGACAATGTCTGTGGTGGCGAGGGACGATGTCCCAGGGTCCTCTGTCCTTAGACTCTCCTTCTCGGCCAGGAAAAACTACAAAAAAAAACCTCTTTGGGAAAAAAGCGTAGAAACCTGGAGGAGTTCCAGTGAAGGAGAGATCCGACTCTCACAGACGGACAGACGGACACGAGGAGACTGGAGCTGGACCCACTCTTCAGGCAGATGAGGGACCGACTGAGGCGAACTGGACCCACTCTTCAGGCAGATGAGGGACCGTCCAGTTTACCAGAACTGTACTACTGTGCTACTGCTACCGTACTACTGTTCTACTGTATTACTGTAATACTGTATTACTGTACTACTACTGTACTACTGTTCTACTGTTCTATTGTTCTACTATACTACAGTTGCACTGTACTACTACTACTATTGAAACGACTTAAATTATTTTCTACACATAGAATATCTTAGAATGTAACATAATTATTATTAGTTTTATCTATAATCTGTACTTTACTGTACTGACTTTTTTACTCTTTCATGTAGAGTTCTACATAACATTTACAAAAAGTCATATTTGTACTTCATTTTTGTACTTTTTAGTTTTGGAGGAATCCAGTTTCCCGCCTCCTCCTGATGACTTCACAGAGGCCACACCCCCTTCACCTGAGGATACTGAAACCCCACCCCCTCCACCACCTCCACCAATTACAGATGACTCCGCCTCTTTTGGTAACACCCCCCTCTCGCCTCTGATTGACTCGCTCTATCTCTGATTGTCTCTCTCTCTCTTGAATGGATCTCTTCCTCTCTCCTCTGATTGGCTTTGCCTCTCTCTCCTCTGATTGGCTTTGCCTCTCTCTCCTCTAATTGGCTCTGTCTCTCTGTCCTCTGATTGGCTCTGTCTCTTTGTCCTTGCTGCTGATTGGCTGTTTCAGTTTCGAGGAGGAGCCGGCACAGAGCCCCGCCCCCCATTCGCTCTCACTCGCTGAGAGTGCGCTCTGGCCCTGCTTCCCGCTGCTTCACGCGCTCCCTCTTCCTGCCTCTCAGCCAATCACGTAAGAGTCACTCAGTGCGTTTACATGCAAACAAAAAAAGGTTTTTTATAACATTCGGTTTTGAGGTCTTGGTCAAGCTCTGTCCTTGTCCAAGTATACATGCAGACGAGGAAGTCGAATTCCTGACAAGAACGTGTCGTCCTCCTAACACTAGGTGGCGATATGCGTCGTTAGCGGACTAATACAACGCCCCATTCCGGTTGACCTTTTGCGTCACATATAAACAACTATCATGCGCATTTTCGAACAATGGCAAGATGGATAGTTTTGTTCATCTCGTATGTAATGTCCGCGTAAGTTATTGTGCAGATAAAGTGCACGATAACCCTTGTGAGTGAATACGGTTGTGTTCTTCCTTGTATGGTTTTGTTTCTGGGGTCATAGGTCAGCGTGGGTCGTGGAGCATGCACAAGCCTTGTCTAGTCTCAATCCGATTACGCAAGATTACGGAGATTTTGAACGCTGATTCGGAGTAAGGTGTTTACATGCACACAAAGATGTCTGATTGTATCGGATTAAAGCAACTATTAGTTTTTTTTGTTCAACGTGAGTCAGTGGGTTTACATGCAAAGTGTAAGGTGCATTTGGGTTGAGGGCCACCTGGTGGTATTCACACACACATACAAAAAAGAACGCCCTGGTGGTAGTTTCACTTGTGCAGCGCTGGACGCCACATTTATCATTATAAAGACCTTTTAGCTTTAAGACACTGACATTATTAAATCCAAATGTCAAAAATAATATATGTCATCAATGATACACTTTACTTATCCCATGAACAACAATGACCACTGACCTCTGACCCCATGAACAACAATGACCCCTGACCTCTGACCCCATGAACAACAATGACCCCTGACCCCAAGAACCAGCTAAACAAACAAACAAACAAACGCACACATAACCAGCTGTAACAAGTGCACATACATTTAAAAAAAAACTTGATTCAAGTTATTTCTCTGCTTCTGTGGCCCCTCTCCCTTTCAGTCATGATCCCTCCTCCTCCCTCCTTCCCCCCGCCCACAGCTCCGCCCACTATGCCCTGCCCCCTTTCACCTGCAGCATTACCTGCACGTCTGCAGCACCTGGGTAAGAGAGAGCACCTCCTGCTGTAGAGTTATAGAAGAGCGCCTCCTGCTGTAGTGTTATAGAAGAGCGCCTCCTGCTGTAGCGTTATAGAGGAGCGCCTCCTGCTGTAGTGTTATAGAAGAGCGTCTCCTGCTGTAGAGTTATAGAAGAGCGTCTCCTGCTGTAGTGTCATAGAAGAGCTCCTCCTGCTGTAGTTATAGAAGAGCGCCTCCTGTTGTAGCGTTATAGAAGAGCGCCTCCTGTTGTAGCGTTATAGAAGAGCGCCTCCTGTTGTAGCGTTACAGAAGAGCGCCTCCTGCTGTAGAGTTATAGAAGAGCGTCTCCTGCTGTAGCGTTATAGAAGAGCGCCTCCTGTTGTAGCGTTATAGACGAGCGCCTCCTGCTGTAGTGTTATAGAAGAGCGCCTCCTGTTGTAGCGTTATAGAAGAGCGCCTCCTGCTGTAGAGTTATAGAAGAGCGTCTCCTGCTGTAGCGTTATAGAAGAGCGCCTCCTGCTGTAGAGTTATAGAAGAGCGTCTCCTGCTGTAGCGTTATAGAAGAGCGCCTCCTGTTGTAGCGTTATAGACGAGCGCCTCCTGCTGTAGTGTTATAGAAGAGCGCCTCCTGCTGTAGTGTTATAGAAGAGCGCCTCCTGCTGTAGCGTTATAGAGGAGCGCCTCCTGCTGTAGTTTTATAGAAGAGCGTCTCCTGCTGTAGAGTTATAGAAGAGCGTCTCCTGCTGTAGCGTTATAGAAGAGCGCCTCCTGCTTTAGTGTTATAGAAGAGCGTCTCCTGCTTTAGTGTCATAGAAGAGCGCCTCCTGCTGTAGTGTTATAGAAGAGCGTCTCCTGCTGTAGAGTTATAGAAGAGCGTCTCCTGCTGTAGAGTTATAGAAGAGCGCCTCCTGTTGTAGCGTTATAGAAGAGCGCCTCCTGCTGTAGTGTTATAGAAGAGCGCCTCCTGCTGTAGAGTTATAGAAGAGCGTCTCCTGCTGTAGCGTTATAGAAGAGCGCCTCCTGCTGTAGTGTTATAGAAGAGCGTCTCCTGCTTTAGTGTCATAGAAGAGCGCCTCCTGCTGTAGTGTTATAGAAGAGCGTCTCCTGCTGTAGTGTTATAGAAGAGCGTCTCCTGCTGTAGAGTTATAGAAGAGCGCCTCCTGTTGTAGCGTTATAGAAGAGCGCCTCCTGCTGTAGTGTTATAGAAGAGCGCCTCCTGCTGTAGAGTTATAGAAGAGCGTCTCCTGCTGTAGCGTTATAGAAGAGCGCCTCCTGCTGTAGAGTTATAGAAGAGCGTCTCCTGCTGTAGCGTTATAGAAGAGCGTCTCCTGCTGTAGAGTTATAGAAGAGCGCCTCCTGTTGTAGCGTTATAGAAGAGTGCCTCCTGTTGTAGCGTTATAGAAGAGTGCCTCCTGCTGTAGTGTTATAGAAGAGCGCCTCCTGCTGTAGTGTTATAGAAGAGCGCCTCCTGCTGTAGAGTTATAGAAGAGCGTCTCCTGCTGTAGCGTTATAGGAGAGTGCCTCCTGCTGTAGTGTTATAGAAGAGGGCCTCCTGCTGTAGCGTTATAGAAGAGCGCCTCCTGTTGTAGCGTTATAGAAGAGTGCCTCCTGCTGTAGTGTTATAGAAGAGCGTCTCCTGCTGTAGCGTTATAGAAGAGCGCCTCCTGTTGTAGCGTTATAGAAGAGCGCCTCCTGCTGTAGTGTTATAGAAGAGCGCCTCCTGCTGTAGTGTTATAGAAGAGTGCCTCCTGCTGTAGTGTTATAGAAGAGTGCCTCCTGCTGTAGAGTTATAGAAGAGCGCCTCCTGCTGTAGAGTTATAGAAGAGCGCCTCCTGCTGTAGCGTTATATAGAAGAGCGCCTCCTGCTGTACTGTTATAGAAGAGCGTCTCCTGCTGTAGCGTTATAGAAGAGCGCCTCCTGTTGTAGCGTTATAGAAGAGCGCCTCCTGCTGTAGCGTTATAGAAGAGCGCCTCCTGCTGTAGCGTTATAGAAGAGCGCCTCCTGCTGTAGTGTTATAGAAGAGTGCCTCCTGCTGTAGTGTTATAGAAGAGTGCCTCCTGCTGTAGTGTTATAGAAGAGTGCCTCCTGCTGTAGTGTTATAGAAGAGCGCCTCCTGCTGTAGTGTTATAGAAGAGGGCCTCCTGCTGTAGTGTTATAGAAGAGTGCCTCTTGCTGTAGTGTTATAGAAGAGCGCCTCCTGCTGTAGTGTTATAGAAGAGCGCCTCCTGCTGTAGAGTTATAGAAGAGCGTCTCCTGCTGTAGCGTTATAGAAGAGCGTCTCCTGCTGTAGAGTTATAGAAGAGCGCCTCCTGTTGTAGCGTTATAGAAGAGTGCCTCCTGTTGTAGCGTTATAGAAGAGTGCCTCCTGCTGTAGTGTTATAGAAGAGCGCCTCCTGCTGTAGAGTTATAGAAGAGTGCCTCCTGTTGTAGCGTTATAGAAGAGTGCCTCCTGCTGTAGTGTTATAGAAGAGCGCCTCCTGCTGTAGAGTTATAGAAGAGCGTCTCCTGCTGTAGCGTTATAGGAGAGTGCCTCCTGTTGTAGCGTTATAGAAGAGTGCCTCCTGCTGTAGTGTTATAGAAGAGCGTCTCCTGCTGTAGCGTTATAGAAGAGCGCCTCCTGTTGTAGCGTTATAGAAGAGCGCCTCCTGCTGTAGTGTTATAGAAGAGCGCCTCCTGCTGTAGTGTTATAGAAGAGTGCCTCCTGCTGTAGTGTTATAGAAGAGTGCCTCCTGCTGTAGAGTTATAGAAGAGCGCCTCCTGCTGTAGAGTTATAGAAGAGCGCCTCCTGCTGTAGCGTTATATAGAAGAGCGCCTCCTGCTGTACTGTTATAGAAGAGCGTCTCCTGCTGTAGCGTTATAGAAGAGCGCCTCCTGTTGTAGCGTTATAGAAGAGCGCCTCCTGCTGTAGCGTTATAGAAGAGCGCCTCCTGCTGTAGCGTTATAGAAGAGCGCCTCCTGCTGTAGTGTTATAGAAGAGTGCCTCCTGCTGTAGTGTTATAGAAGAGTGCCTCCTGCTGTAGTGTTATAGAAGAGTGCCTCCTGCTGTAGTGTTATAGAAGAGCGCCTCCTGCTGTAGTGTTATAGAAGAGGGCCTCCTGCTGTAGTGTTATAGAAGAGCGCCTCTTGCTGTAGAGTTATAGAAGAGGGCCTCCTGCTGTAGTGTTATAGAAGAGTGCCTCTTGCTGTAGTGTTATAGAAGAGCGCCTCCTGCTGTAGTGTTATAGAAGAGTGCCTCCTGCTGTAGAGTTATAGAAGAGCGTCTCCTGCTTTAGTGTCATAGAAGAGCGCCTCCTGCTGTAGAGTTATAGAAGTGCGTCTCCTGCTGTAGCGTTATAGAAGAGCGCCTCCTGCTGTAGAGTTATAGAAGAGCGCCTCCTGCTGTAGAGTTATAGAAGAGCGCCTCCTGCTGTAGAGTTATAGAGGAGCGCCTCCTGCTGTAGAGTTATAGAGGAGCGCCTCCTGCTGTAGAGTTATAGAGGAGCGTCTCCTGCTGCAGAGTTATAGAGGAACGCCTCCTGCTGTAGTGTTATAGAAGAGCGCCTCCTGCTGTAGAGTTATAGAAGAGTGCCTCCTGCTGTAGTGTTATAGAAGAGCGTCTCCTGCTTTAGTGTCATAGAAGAGCGCCTCCTGCTGTAGAGTTATAGAAGTGCGTCTCCTGCTGTAGCGTTATAGAAGAGCGCCTCCTGCTGTAGAGTTATAGAAGAGCGCCTCCTGCTGTAGAGTTATAGAAGAGCGCCTCCTGCTGTAGAGTTATAGAGGAGCGCCTCCTGCTGTAGAGTTATAGAGGAGCGCCTCCTGCTGTAGAGTTATAGAGGAGCGTCTCCTGCTGCAGAGTTATAGAGGAACGCCTCCTGCTGTAGTGTTATAGAAGAGCGCCTCCTGCTGTAGAGTTATAGAAGAGCGCCTCCTGCTGTAGTGTTATAGAAGAGCGCCTCCTGCTGTAGAGTTATAGAGGAGCGCCTCCTGCTGTAGAGTTATAGAGGAGCGCCTCCTGCTGTAGAGTTATAGAGGAGCGTCTCCTGCTGCAGAGTTATAGAGGAACGCCTCCTGCTGTAGTGTTATAGAAGAGCGCCTCCTGCTGTAGAGTTATAGAAGAGTGCCTCCTGCTGTAGTGTTATAGAAGAGCGTCTCCTGCTTTAGTGTCATAGAAGAGCGCCTCCTGCTGTAGAGTTATAGAAGTGCGTCTCCTGCTGTAGCGTTATAGAAGAGCGCCTCCTGCTGTAGAGTTATAGAAGAGCGCCTCCTGCTGTAGAGTTATAGAAGAGCGCCTCCTGCTGTAGAGTTATAGAGGAGCGCCTCCTGCTGTAGAGTTATAGAGGAGCGCCTCCTGCTGTAGAGTTATAGAGGAGCGTCTCCTGCTGCAGAGTTATAGAGGAACGCCTCCTGCTGTAGTGTTATAGAAGAGCGCCTCCTGCTGTAGAGTTATAGAAGAGCGCCTCCTGCTGTAGTGTTATAGAAGAGCGCCTCCTGCTGTAGTGTTATAGAAGAGCGCCTCCTGCTGTAGAGTTATAGAGGAACGCCTCCTGCTGTAGTGTTATAGAAGAGCGCCTCCTGCTGTAGTGTTATAGAAGAGCGCCTCCTGCTGTAGTGTTATAGAAGAGCGCCTCCTGCTGTAGAGTTATAGAAGAGCGCCTCCTGCTGTAGTGTCATAGAAGAGTGCCTCCTGCTGTAGTGTTATAGAAGAGCGCCTCCTGCTGTAGAGTTATAGAGGAGCGTCTCCTGCTGTAGAGTTATAGAGGAACGCCTCCTGCTGTAGAGTTATAGAAGAGTGCCTCCTGCTGTAGAGTTATAGAGGAACGCCTCCTGCTGTAGTGTTATAGAAAAGCGCCTCCTGCTGTAGAGTTATAGAGGAGCGCCTCCTGCTGTAGTGTTATAGAAGAGCGCCTCCTGCTGTAGAGTTAGAGGAGCGTCTCCTGCTGTAGAGTTATAGAGGAGCGTCTCCTGCTGTAGTGTTATAGAAGAGCGTCTCCTGCTGTAGTGTTATAGAAGAGCGCCTCCTGCTGTAGAGTTATAGAGGAGCGTCTCCTGCTGTAGTGTTATAGAAGAGCGTCTCCTGCTGTAGAGTTATAGAGGAGCGCCTCCTGCTCTAATCCTTTTTATGCTAACACTTATCACCTCATGCTACTATTTCTACTACTGCTACTACTTGTACTACCGCTACTACTACAAATACTCCTACTGCTACAACTACTACTATTACTACTACTGGTAATACAAGTACTACTTCTTCTACTACTACAAATACTACTGCTATAATTTGTTGTAACATGAATTATTCTGTTTTTATGATTTGCAGATTTGGAAATTCCTCCTCCTCCTCCTCCTCCTCTGGTCCAAGACTGAACCAAGACTGAAAGACTAAATTGTATTAATATATTAACTTAAAATGTATGTCAGAAAATATTAACAGAAATATAAATATATAATTTTATTCCAATTGTACATTAGATTAAATGATGTTGTTTGAGTCCCATCTGGTGGCGCTTTTGTGGAACTGCAGATTCATGATAAAACAAAAAACAGTTTTATTGTTTGTTTGTTTGTTTGTTTGTTTCAACTTTAAACTGGTTGTAGACATGTTTTAAAAATAAACCACCTGATTGTGAAGTAGAAATAATGATGAAGTAGTTCTACCTTTTAATAAATGATAAAAGCAGTTTTT
This sequence comes from Eucyclogobius newberryi, assembly GCF_026437365.1. Classification (NCBI taxonomy): domain Eukaryota; kingdom Metazoa; phylum Chordata; class Actinopteri; order Gobiiformes; family Gobiidae; genus Eucyclogobius; species Eucyclogobius newberryi. Next base: position 19,501,445 of record NW_027315757.1, read on the forward strand.
CTTTTGAACATTACAAAACAGAATCACGCTAAAAAGAGCGTAATAACTGTAGTAATATATGATTTAATTAATTGTGTTTATTTACGTTAACTGAGCTCGGCCGTCTGACTGTTGTTCGTTTACTCCTTTTTGTTCACATCTGATAAACGGGAACTCTCAGCTGCTGGACGTGTTGAACACAAAAATAAAGGTTATTTCCAACAACTGTAAAAAGACTTTTACATGGATTTGACAAAGTCCCTACATTTTTTGTGTGTTAAATTAATTGAGGAATTGTCAAAACTCAGCAAATGCACAAACTAGTGTCAATCAGATCAATATTTTTTCCATGGAGTTTGGTATTCTGGGTCACACCAGCAACACTTGAGAAAAGCCATTTTTCAGACCATACCCCGCCTCCTTTTTTGTCGATGGTTGTAAAGTTTTGAACCGGTTTCTTATCTTGCCATAATTTTTTTGAGATTGTTTTATTCCACTCTTCAAACAGCCGGTCTGGAACTGTTCATTTTTCAAGCTCTTTCTTCATAGTGATTGACAGAAAAAAAGAGCTGCTGAGGTGCATAAAATAAAGGTCTCTCAAGGTATATCCTATGCAGATGCAGTCAAGAAAGTTTCAAGTAACGAGTTTAGAGTAAATACAGAGAGAGGAGCCAGCGCTGCTCCCAGCCAGGGCGAAATGAGAAAGGCCAGCGTGGCTCCCAAGAAGTGTGAAGGTTTCAAGAGTGGAGGTCCCAAGTGTGCAGGTTCCAGAATTAATGAGAATACCCTGGTTGTGGATAGAGAGGATTTTGTACTCTTTATGGTGGATGTTGTAAACTGTGCTGCTCAGACTCAAAGCAGAACTGAAAGGATCAGGATCATTGCTAAAGCTGCAGGAACTTCACGAACGATCGGGACACGCACTGGAATCGCTTTAAATTAACTTGTTTTGACTTTATTCGGCTGGATTGAGTGTTTTCGTCGTTGCGATGTGTTTTGGCTCTGAGTCCCCCGGCTCCGGCCCCGCCCCCCGGCTCCGGCCCCGCCCCCCGGCTCCGGCCCCGCCCCCCGGCCGGCGCCGTACCGCGTTTCCACAAAGGAGGAACTCATGAAACTGCAGAGAACTGTCGTCTTACCCGGAGATCGTCACGTTATCCCGTCGCAATACTGACCTAACCTAATACTGATGTGCAATTCTGTCGTATGTGCAATTGCTGTGAAATTCATGTGCAATTCATGTGCAATTACTGTGAAATTCATGTGCAATCTATTACTGTCGGGATCACATGCAATGGTATTTATTTATTTATTTGTCTATGGGAGTTTTTATTTATTTATAGGAGATCTTCTACTGAAAGTGTTTTTCAGACTTCCTATAAGTGATCTGTTCTTCTGGATCTACCTCTGTATCTACCTGCGTTGCACCAATGAAATTTCCCCATGTGGGACAATAAAGGAATATCTTATCTTATCTTATCTTATCTAGATTCCTTGGAACAAAGGAGCTTGATTGGGCAGATATAGAAAACAGGCTAAAGGCACTAAATGGGAGTCGGAGTGATGGGGGTCTGCTTGTGGGGAGTCAGAGTGATCAGAGTGACGAGATGGGGGTGGGGGTGGTCTCCTGTCCTCGCCCAGTCTCGTAGACGCACGGCTACCAAGCAGCGACATCAGTGGAAATATTAAAGCCTATAGAATGAAGCCTAAAGAATAAAGCTGTACGGTGGAAGCACCGAACGTCAAAGAAGGAGAGGAAGATGAAGAAGAGTCTCCCTGGAATAAAGCCGCTCGGTCTCTGAAACAACAACTATTCTAGTCACAAAGACATATCATGACCTCATGGGCTTTGTAACACCAAAGCAATGGAAGGAGTACTTTTACGGACAAAGTCTAAGGAATAAAGTCTGGCGGTAATGCAACACTCGGATGTCAACCGCCATAAAACAACAACAACAACAACAACAACGGACTACGACAGAGTCTGAGGACAAAGCACTGGAAGTCAAGGCACTGGAAGAAGAACTTTTAGGACTACGACAAAGTCTAAGGAATAAAGTCTGGCGGTAATGCAACACTCGGATGTCAACCGCCATAAAACAACAACAACAACAACAACAACAACATTCTGTTCTGCCATAAGTCTTTCCAAACGACAGAGGGCGGCGCTAGAAAGAGAGAATGTCAGGTTTTTGTACATTCAGTTTGTATCTTGAAGGAATGGCATCACATTGAGTATGGAAAGTACTCGTTTGGTCAAATATAACAGAACATCATCCGCGCACAACTTAATGTTCTGTCCCATCAGTTGAGACACAATAAATTGTTTCTGATGGTCTCATGTATTGAGCTAATGTTTTTAAGTACAAAGCGAACAACAGGGGAAACCAAGCACAGCCCTGCCTCGCCTCTCTTTCCAAAGTGACCATTCATTTTGATTCCCGTTGGGCTGTTGTAAAGAGCCTCAATTTTCATCTAGTTTAAATTCGGTTAGCTCTTTAAATAAACAAGGCTAGCGAACAGAATCAAAATCTTTCTCGGCGTCCAGACTTATTACAGCTGTTGTTGTTGTTGTTATTTTATGGCGGTTGGCATCCAATTGTTGCATTACCGCCAGACTTTATTCCTCAGACTTTTTATTACAGCTGTGTAAAGACCACTAGAGGCGCTCCAGCACCACAGGGTGCTTTATGACATCACTGCATTTCACCCTTTATTCTTTCCTCCAGTGCCCTCTCCTTTGTTCTTCCTTGGCTTTCCTTGTGAGCCTGATAAAGCTACCACCAGCACCTCGTCTCTTCTCGTCTTTCCGATCCTCATTCCTGGCCTCCAGTAGTGCCCTGACCGGCGCTCTCGGGCCACTTCTACAAACCAGAGCCAGCACCCTACAGTCCACCCAGTCCGGAGTTACCTCTCCAACATGAATGGTCCTGTGTTTGTCGTTTGTTAATCAATTCTGTCTGTCATTGTGAATTAAATTTGTGAGTATTTGTTGCATTCTTTTGGACGTAATTCAGGTAATATTAACCTTGCCAGAAAGATGAATTCTCGATCCTTCCCGTCTTTAGGTATTCGAGATATTATGTCTTCTTTCCAACTCAGAGGGATCTGATCTGTCGTAAGGGCCCAGTTAAAAGTTAATAAAAGCAGAGGAGTAAATGTTTTTTTTAAAGCTTTTTACCACTCTGAGGTTAATCTGTCACTCCCTGGAAATGTATTGTTTTTTAGTCTTTTAATTGCACTTTGAATTTCAGTTGCTTTTATTTTGGTTTCAGCTTACTGTTTTCACCATTCAGATAAGAGAACCTTTATTTGTGCCACAAAGGGGAAATTCCAGTGTAACAACATAGATTAAGCACAGAAGTATAATAACAAAAACAGATAACTCTTATAATCTTAATAATAATAATAATAATAATAATAATAATAATAATATACTCTTATTTACAGCTGTTATATTCAAAACATTCAATATTATATTTCAAATTATCAATTGTTAAAATCCTATTTTAGAAATGATTCTGATTCTTAGTTTCATCATAACAGGAAGCGTTCACAGCTTTTCGGCTCTTTCCGGCAGCGCTCACAGCTCTTCGGCTCTTTCCGTCAGCGCTCACAGCTCTTCGGCTCTTTCCGTCAGCGCTCACAGCTCTTCGGCTCTTTCCGTCAGCGCTCACAGCTCTTCGGCTCTTTCCGGCAGCGCTCACAGCTCTTCGGCTCTTTCCGGCAGCTCTTCGAGAACGACAGTCAGGATTCCTCGGCCGTTTCCGCCAGTTTCCGGCTTGTAACGGTCGCTGTGTTTCAAAGCTCGGGCCTCGGTTCCTCGGTTCGCGGAGAAGTGCATAAAACGGCCTTAAAGCTCCGGGACGCTTGTGACGGAGGCGCGGGGCGGAATGACAGTTCTGCAGGAGCCGGTCCAGGTGAGAGTCCGGTACCGCTGCGGGTCGATTCGGCTGCGGAAGGCCCGGGGAGCCTGGAGGGAGCTGCAGGCCGGGGACAGAAGCCGCAGCTCGGCCTCGGGGAGTGTGGGGGTCCGCTGCAGCTGTGGGGCTCCGGGGCGCCGAGTTGATAGATTTTGGGGGCCAGAACCGGGTCTTGGTCTGGTTCTGACTCGGGTCCAATGCTGTTAGGGGTTGTAATGCAATGCCTGAGACAAGAAACGCTGCACATACACAGAGCGCACCAGAGTCTGATCACATTTTGGTCAGATTTAAACCAAACTTCATTTTTTAGTGGATTTGACCCCTGTATATTAATATTTTTAAATGCAGCATATACATTCGACTGTGCAATTATGTTCGGCTTGTATCACAATCGAAACAAATTAATATCGTTTGGTAATTATTGAATCTGAAGCTCAGACTGATTCATGACTAAATGTAAGGCTATTTTCATCTTTCTTTCCCGTTTTTGTGAATTGTTAGTGTTTTGTGGAGCTGTCTTCGTCCTAAATTAATATAGATTATGGTTTTCTCCAAATCGGTTCACAGTTTAATTCCTGAATGAATTGGTTTCGCTGTTGAGTTCGAGTGGAATCATTTCTAAATCCACGCATTGTCCGAGTTCGGTGTTGTTATTTTAACACAAGGCTTTACCAAGATATATATTTTTAATTCAACTAAAAATAACCAATGGCTCGTCATTTAATATTGGCTTTATGTCGTTCTGTCGCCTAAACTAAACACCTGTTCAGCAGCAGGAGATTGGATCGAACTCCTCTGACATTATCCTCCTTTTATTATCCTAAATGATACTACACAGAGCATTGTTTATCCTGTTCTAAGTGTCAGAAATGAGTCTTCTCACGTTCGGCTTTGGTGGAAAATGTGAATGACATTTTAAACTGGAGTTGTGGGCGCTTGAGGTGAAATGATTGGTTTAACTACAGTCTGGTGCTAGTTTGTCAAAGTGGTTACATTATGTCATATCTGACCCGGTTATGTGCCTCTTGGCCCTGGTCCAGGTACATCGGGGTTTAAATGTTTGTTAAATCTGGTTCTGGAGCACATTGTGGCTCTCGGGGCTGTTTTATTCACACTTTGCCGCAGTGTTTGTGTGTTAGCTCGGATGCTAACGCCGCAGTTAGCTTTGCCTCGGATCAGACTCAAGATTCAGGTTTAGTAAAGTTTAACCAGGAGATTTTGGGCTTCGGGTCGGGACCTGGGTTTGGACCGGTCCCGGGTTGGTTCGGCTGGGTCCGGGTTTAAAGCCTGTCTGTGTTTAAACCGCAGATATTCCGGTGTTTCAGGGCTAGCTGCACTTAGCCACCGGTGCTAACGTTAGCATCAGCTGTTAGCCACATTAGCCTCTGCGGACAAACCGTGTTTGATTACAATTAATAATATTTATTAAGATGATTTTATACTAAACCCTAAAGGCTGCTTGTCTCAGTGCAAAATAGCTCTATGTCTAAAAGAACATGTATAAATGAGACTTATATTAGTGTTTGAGTTTGTGTGACGCTTGTGGTGTTTTATATGATATGACTTAAAGTGTTTAAAAGTGCTTTTGTGCGCAGGCTGCAGTGTGGCAGGCCCTGAACCACTACTCGTACCTGGACGCGGTGTTTCTGGCGGAGAGGCTTTACGCAGAAGGTAAACGGAACATGTGTTTAGACTGTGTTTGTATGTGCACGTGTGTGTGTTTGTATGTGCACGTGGTGTGTGTTTGTTTGTGCACGTGTGTGTCTGTTTGTGTGTTTGTATGTGCACATGGTGTGTGTTCATGTGCATGTGTGTGTCTGTATGTGCTTGTGTGTGCATGTGGAGTGTGTTTGTATGTGCATGTGTGTGTTTGTATGTGCATGTGTGTGTTTGTATGTGCATGTGTGTGTTTGTATGTGCATGTGTGTGTTTGTATTGTGCATGTGTGTGTTTGTATTGTGCATGTGTGTGTTTGTATTGTGCATGTGGAGTGTGTTTGTGTGTGTACGTGTGTGTTTGTGTGTGCACGTGTGTTTGTATGTGCACGTGGTGTGTGTTTGTATGTGCACGTGTGTTTGTATGTGCACGTGTGTTTGTATGTGCACGTGTGTTTGTATGTGCACGTGGTGTGTGTCTGTATGTGCACGTGGTGTGTGTCTGTATGTGCACGTGGTGTGTGCACGTGGAGTGTGTTTGTGTGTGCACGTGGAGTGTGTTTGTGTGTGCACGTGGTGTTTGTTTGTATGTGCACGTGTGTTTGTATGTGCACGTGTGTTTGTATGTGCACGTGGTGTGTGTCTATGTGCACGTGGTGTGTGTCTATGTGCACGTGGTGTGTGTCTGTATGTGCACGTGGTGTGTGCCTGTATGTGCACGTGGTGTGTGCACGTAGAGTGTGTTTGTGTGTGCACGTGGTGTGTGATTGTATGTGCACGTGTGATTGTATGTGCACGTGTGTTTGTATGTGCACGTGGTGTGTGTCTGTATGTGCACGTGGTGTGTGTGTGTGTGCACGTGGAGTGTGTTATGTGCATGTGTGTGTTTGTATGTGCATGTGTGTGTTTGTATGTGCATGTGTGTGTTTGTATCTGCACGTGTGTGTTTGTATCTGCACGTGTGTGTTTGTATCTGCACGTGTGTGTTTGTATGTGTATGTTTGTATGTGCACGTGTGTTTGTGTGTGCACGTGGAGTGTGTTTGTGTGTGCACGTGGAGTGTGTTTGTGTGTGCACGTGGAGTGTGTTTGTGTGTGCACGTGGAGTGTGTATGTTTGTATGTTCCTTTCCTCACGTGAAAAACAAAAAGCTGCTGCTTCTGTCAGACTAGAGTTTTGTGATGGAAATGTCACCGCAGCCTTGTGGGTTTGATCCCGGCTCTGACAATTTTGCTGAATGTCCTTCCCTCTCTCACACCCATTTCACACTGATGAATGCCTGCATTTAAATGTATTTTGAGCTCTGACAAAGCCCTCTTGGCCACGTGTTGTTATTGCTCTGGTCTAAACTCGGCCTCCCTCTGGTCTAACCCTGGTTCCTGGTCTCTGGTCTCACCCTGGCCCCTGGTCTCTGGTCTCACCCTGGCCCCTGGTCTCTGGTCTCTGGTCTCACCCTGGCCCCTGGTCTCTGGTCTCACCCTGGCCCCTGGTCTCTGGTCTCACCCTGGCCCCTGGTCTCTGGTCTCACCCTGGTCTCTGGTCTCACCCTGGTCTCTGGTCTCACCCTGGTCTCTGGTCTCACCCTGGTCCCTGGTCTCACCCTGGTCTCACCCTGGTCTCACCCTGGTCTCACCCTGGTCTCACCCTGGTCTCACCCTGGTCTCTGGTCTCACCCTGGTCTTTGGTCTCTGGTCTAACCCTGGTCTCTGGTCTCACCCTGGTCTTTGGTCTCACCCTGGTCTTTGGTCTCACCCTGGTCTTTGGTCTCTGGTCTCACCCTGGTCTTTGGTCTCTGGTCTAACCCTGGTCTCTGGTCTCACCCTGGTCCCTGGTCTCACCCTGGTCCCTGGTCTCACCCTGGTCCCTGGTCTCACCCTGGTCCCTGGTCTCACCCTGGTCCCTGGTCTCACCCTGGTCCCTGGTCTCTGGTCTAACCCTGGTCTTTGGTCTCTGGTATAACCCTAGTCTCTGGTCTCACCCTGGTCTTTGGTCTCTGGTCTGACCCTGGTCTCTGGTCTGACCCTGGTCTCTGGTCTGACCCTGGTCTCTGGTCTGACCCTGGTCTCTGGTCTGACTCTGGTCTAACCCTGGTCTCTGGTCTAACCCTGGTCTCTGGTCTAACCCTGGTCTCTGGTCTAACCCTGGTCTCTGGTCTAACCCTGGTCTCTGGTCTAACCCTGGTCTCTGGTCGGTCTCTGGTCTAACCCTGGTCTCTGGTCGGTCTCTGGTCGGTCTCTGGTCGGTCTCTGGTCGGTCTCTGGTCTGTCTCTGGTCTAACCCTGGTCTCTGGTTTGTGTCTGGTCCTGGTCTAACCCTGGTCTCTGGTCTCTGGTCCTGGTCTAACCCTGGTCTCTGGTCTCCCTCAGTGCGCTCTGAAGAAGCCCTGTACCTCTTGGCCACATGTTATTATCGCTCTGGAAAGTCGTACAAAGCGTATCGTCTGCTGAAGGCTCACTCCTGCTGCTCTCCACAGCTACGATTCCTCCTGGCCAAGTGTTGTGTGGAACTGAGCAAGTAAGTGCCACTGCTCCTCCTCCTCTGTTGCTTCTCCTTCTCTGCTCCTCCTCTGCTCCTGACACTTGTTCTTGTAGTGTTTCTTGTACATCTTCTCATCTTTGTTGCAGACTTGCAGAGGGAGAGCAGGTTCTCGTTGGAGGAGTATTGAACAAACAGAAGAATCAGGATGACATAGTGGCAGAGTTTGGAGACTCTGCTCCGTTCACTCTGTCTCTGCTCGGACACATTTACTGGTGAGTACAAATACTGCTGTTTGTGAACATTAATATTTGAAAAACATTTAGTTCAACCTGGTCTTGTGGTCATGGTCAGTCCTGGTTCTAAAGCTGGTTCTAAAACTGGTTGTTGTTCTTGTTCCAGTCAAACAGATCGTGCCGCCAAAGGAGCAGAATGTTTCCAAAGAAGTCTGAGTCTGAACCCGTTCAACTGGGGCCCTTTTCAGAACCTCTGCCACCTTGGTGAGTTCCTGTAGTAGTGGTAGTGGTAGTGGTAGTGGTAGTGGTGAATGATGTGCGCTGGGCGCTCGTGATGAGTGTCTAGAGTAAACTCGCGTCGTTCCTCTTCCAGGAGAGAAACCAGATCCGGACCAAGTTTTTCGGCTTCCACAGTTGGCCCCGCCCTCTCAGCCTGTAAGCCCTGCCCAGAACCTGAATCCCAGTCACCGATTGGACACAGCGCTGATGGAGACGCCGCAAGACACACTGGTGTGTACAGCTCTTTGTGTTTTATTTTTCTGTTTACGATGTGGAAAAGTCCTGTGTGTCACTCACACTTTTGAGGAGAAAGTAAATCAATGAGCCTTGTTTCGATTTTCACATTGGTCTGAGCACATTTGGTGCCCTTGGCCCCCCCCCTACATAGAAGGGGGCGCAAAAAACACTGCCAAGCAAAAAAAAAAAAAAATCCAGAGGCGCCGTAGTGCCGCCCCAGGCACCCGCCTATACAGCCTAGTGGAAGGGCCGGCCCTGGGTCTGAGGTTGTGTCCGTCATTGGTCTTTACTTGCCCCATTTTTGACCAGAACGAGGCGAGAACTAGTCAAGATACATTTTTTGACCGACGATATATTGCCTTTGAAAATATCTGGATAAGATTAATTCTGCTAATGCAATCATTCTGGGCTGTGTTCTCTAGAATCCTGCTTTTGCACGAGAACGTCGCCCTTTCCACGTTCAAACACTAGAGAGAGCTGCAGCACAGGTTCAAAACACGCAGAAAGTCACGCATGCGCTAAATACCAGGCATTTCTACCTCTGAGCGTGACGCGAGCAGCAGCAGTGCACTTTTCACTGTTCCCTCGTTACTCTGACACTTTCTCATTTAGTGTAATAATGACAGACTAAGGCTCGTTGCTGCCTCAGGAGCCATCACTCTTTCAGCCATAACTCATTTATCGAGTTTCAAAATAAACAATAAGTCGAGACGGTAATTATCGCAGCAGGCCTAGCGTCAAACCTTCCGTGCTAAATGAGGCTGCAGATGAGCACGTTGGGTCGTCATTTGCTTTTGTTTGCATATAAAATGGACCCAGATGAAAACCTAATGAAACAAATGGACATAATTACTGTCTCGACCCAGAGGCCTATTCAGAAAATATGTGATCAGTCTGTAAAACCTTTATTGCATATTGACTAAAATATGCTTTGGATTTTGATCAATGAAATGAATGAATGAATTGTTATTAGCCTTTAAACTTACTCTTTAGTTTGCCATTTCATGTTTTAGAAGATTCTCAGGGCCATGTGTTTTTGACGCTCTGAGGGACTGGACTTTCTAAACCAGATTCATCAATCACTAGTGTGAATGAAGGAACAATGTTAGAAGGTTGAAGTCAGCTTATTTTAAAGATGTCACTTTTTTGGTGGAGGTATTTGCCTGTATCGAGCCTCGCCCAGAATGTCCAGAATATGGCATATCTCCATGGAGACGAGCAGCTGGCCCCGTAGGTAGAGACTGGTGAGAACTATGCCAAAAATACCCTTAATTGAATAAATGCAAAATAGATGATTCTTGCCGTTCTGTGGAACATTTCGGGCAAAGCAAATAACATCTGCATAAAGACGAGACAGTTCATATGTACAGGAGCTGTCCTTTCTCTGTTCTGCTCCAAAGCTGTGCCATGTTTTAGTTTGAATATAGTTCTACGCCGTGCAGAACATGTTTTATTTTATTTCTCAGCCCTGGCAAAAAGAGAAGATGCCACTGTTCTGTGTGTGTATTTTGTTAGCATTTGTTGTTTTCAACCATTAACCACAGCAATTCATTGTTTAAATGTTCAATTTGTTTATTACTTTGTAAGTTGTAACGAGGTCTTAATTTTTTATAAAAAGGTATTAAAGTCTTAAAAGGTAGTACAGTGTACCTCTGGCTTCCTGCATGTACTGCACTTGCACTTGAGGCTGTAGTTATAATAGTGTTTGTAATACTTCTCATTGGAGGAGTGGAAAACTGGTGGAGTAGGATCCTGGACCCTCAACAGAAGTACTACTTGTATTGTATTGTTCGTAGTTCATATTAGTGATATTTCTCGTTGCAGGAGCTGAACCGTCTGAATCTGGAGGCGTCCAGTGGGAAGTTGACCTCTGACCTTTCTGTGTCGTACATTGACTCCTCCATCATTTCCCCGGAGACGGTCTCCGTGGCAACCGCTGCGTCGCTGCTTAGTAACAAACAAAACAAACCCAAGAGTGGGAGGAGTCTACTGGGAGGACCGCCTACTCTCAGCCCCCTCACGCCCAGGTGAGTTAAGCACCGCCCCCTCTCAGGCAGGCCCCGCCTCCTCATGTTTGAGTGCGAGTCTACTGTGATGAGGGGCCCGCGGGGGGGGGGACAACAACAAGACACACACATCTGAGCTTATTCTGAGCGTGAAAATGTTCTCTCAACGTTGAGATAATGCAAGAAACATGAAGATTTAATTTGTGTCAATATCATACACACACAGGATACTCTCTGGGGTCAGAAGGCATTGAAGTTTGTTTTTTTTTCTTCTTTTCTTCTTTATTCAAGTTTTGGGATCTTGCCCTTGGAGCCGAGCCCTGGAGATCCTTCGTATCTGCAGAGCTACAGCAGCGGCATGGACTCACAGCCCAGCGTACCCAACAAGAAGGTACTTTAATACACACCCGACAAGAAGGTACTTTAATACACACCCGACAAGAAGGTACTTTAATACATACCCGACAAGAAGGTACTTTAATACACACCCGACAAGAAGGTACTTTAATACAAACAAACTGTATTTAAACCCGACTGATGCAGCGGCTTCTCATTTCTGAAACAACCGTGAGGAAAGACAAATCCCGTTGTCATGGCTAAGATGCGAGTGTGTTCGAGAAGGTCCAGAACATTCGCATCGAGCAGAGAAAACCTCTAAAGAGAAGCGGAAACTAATCTACTGCAGATCAACTTATTTTTTGGAGACAAATATTACCATTAGAGAAATACAACTACAGGATGTCTATACGCGACTCTCCGTGATTGGTGGTCTCTTACCGTCCCACTCAGGACACACCCTCTAACTCAGAGATCCACGTTTCTCTCCGTTTCTGTCCAGACCGTGTCGAGGATGAATCAATCCAAGGTTTTCTCCCAGACCGGGAACAGCCGAGAGGTGCTGCCCATCCCCTTCAACCAGTCACTGCAGAGCTCCGCCCCCCACACCAGGTAACTCCGCCCACTGTCTGAAGGGCTAGACAGGTTCTCGTCGTGGCCCCATTTGGTCCCGGAAACCCAATTTTATTTATTTACTACATTACTATGTTTTTTCTTAATTACTTACTATTTATTTATTTACTTATTTTTTCATTTGACAGGGACAAGTAGATAAGTATTGTCACCAAACCAGTAACCGTACATAAGGCTTCTTCCCTCAGATTTGATTTAATTTAAGCCGGCATTTCATTTTGTTGAAAAGTCTGAAAATGCCAAAACAATTTAAAAGCATTTTTTTGTTACAAGTTTGGTATTACTTGCGTATATTATTGAAAGAAAACTCCCAAGAACCGTGCATTTCTTGGGCATAATCCTGCATAATAAAGCTAACAAACATTAGCATGCTAACAGCGAGCATCCTGCTTTGTGGAGAATGAAACTCTATAATCAAATGCAAAGAGCACATAATGGAATCATTTTCATGTGAAGAGCAACTTTTACAAAATATCTGTGCTGTTGCAAAATAGATTTTGCATTTTTACATGAAATAAGTTGGGTACATCCTTTTAATGTAATCCAAGCAATCTATACCTTTTTATATTTGCAATCTATGTGCTGTCGTGACACATATTCATGTGCAATTACTGTCGTGATCACATGCAATGGTATTTATGTATTTATTTATTTATTTATTTGTCTATGGGAGTTTTTTATTTATTTATAGGAGATCTTCTACTGAAAGTGTTTTTCAGACTTCCTATAAGTGATCTGTTCTTCTGTATCTACCTCTGTATCTACCTGAGTTGCACCAATGAAATTTCCCCATGTGGGACAATAAAGGATTATTTTATCTTAAGAGTTTGGCTTTTCGTTCTGCCTTGTTAACTTAAAATAGCACTTAAAAAAACAATTATTCTCTGTCCTTTCTTTCAACACTATTAAGTATACTGCAAAATACGTTTGCAAATGTCAATATAAATAAATTAGAATATAAACCAGACACATCAAAGAGCAGCCACAGTCCTGACCAGGATCATGGCTCAGGCCTGGGTCTGTCTGACCTCTGACCTGTCCTCTGTCCTCAGCGCATCTCCTCAAGTCCTCAGTCCATCTGGACCTCCAAACGTCCAGCCTCGACGTAGCTCCAGACTCTTCACCAGCGCCAGCTCCACCGCCAAGGTCAGTGCTTCTGTGGCAATCTGACATACAGGGAGGGGCATCTGACACATACAGGGAGGGGCACCTGACACATACGGGGAGGGGCACCTGACACATACAGGGAGGGGCATCTGACACATACAGGGAGGGGCACCTGACACATACGGGGAGGGGCACCTGACACATACGGGGAGGGGCACCTGACACATACAGGGAGGGGCATCTGACACATACAGGGAGGGGCACCTGACACATACGGGGAGGGGCACCTGACACATACGGGGAGGGGCACCTGACACATACGGGGAGGGGCACCTGACACATGCGGGGAGGGGCACACGCGGCGGGGAGGGGGCCCTGACACAGGCGGGGAGGGGGCCCTGACACGGGCGGGGAGGGGGCCCTGACACGGGCGGGGAGGGGGCCCTGACACGGGCGGGGAGGGGCCCCTGACACGGGCGGGGAGGGCCCCTGACACGGGCGGGGAGGGGCCCCTGACACGGGCGGGGAATGGCACCTGACACGCGCCGCGGGGAATGGCACCTGACACGCGCCGCGGGGAATGGCACCTGACACGCGCCGCGGGGAATGGCACCTGACACGCGCCGCGGGGAATGGCACCTGACACGCGCCGCGGGGAATGGCACCTGACACGCGCCGCGGGGAATGGCACCTGACACGCGCCGCGGGGAATGGCACCTGACACTCAGCTAAACTGTTTGCGTTTGCAGGAGAACAGTAAGAAGCTGAAGATGAAGTTTCCCACAAAAATCCCAAACAGAAAAACAAAATGTAAAACCAACAAAACATCGTCGAACACAAGTCTGAACGACTCTCTGGACATAATGCGTCTGGACCCGGGCTTTGGACTGAACCAGGACTGCAAGATCCAGACCCACACCAGGGCCACAGCAGGTACTGAACCGGGGACTGAACCGGGGACTGAACCGGGGACTGAACCGGGGACTGAACCGGGGACTGAACCGGGGACTGAACCGGGGACTGAACCGGGGGCTGAACCGGGGGCTGAACCGGGGGCTGAACCGGGGGCTGAACCGGGGGCTGAACCGGGGGCTGAACCGGGGGCTGAACCGGGGACTGAACCGGGGCCTACAAGATCCAGACCCACACCAGGGCTACAGCAGTTACAGGTCCAGGACTGGGACTGGACCAGAAAAGTGGAAGTCCAAAATCAAACCAATGAATTTAATATAAAAGAAAAAGCTGTATTTGACATGATCACGTCCCATTGGACCAGTGATGATTAGAGCAGCTGCAGTTGTTTTTAATGTGCTATAGAAAGTCAACTTTGACTCACAAATGTATAAATGAAAGGTAAATTTGGTATCAGTCTGAAGTTGAACTAACAATTAAATATTAAATTATAAGAAAATATATAATATTTTAAGTTACCAGTGTAACTTTGGAGGAAAACACAAGGGCTAAAGTGCCTGTAGACGTTGTCTTCTTTAACACTTCTGGTGAACATTTTTTTGGTTTCACACAACATTATGAGCGGCAATCTGGACCCGGACCTGGGACTTCATGTCCTCTTTATCATGTTTGTTGAACAGTCTTTGGTGGTTCTGTTTCAGACAACATCATGAGTGTTCTGCGGGACATGGGCCGTGGGTTCCTCCTGCTCTGCTCCTACAGCTGTAAAGAGGCCATCAGCGTGCTCTCCTCGCTGCCCCCTCACCACTACGCCACCGGATGGGTACTCTCCACAATCGGGAGGGCCCACTTTGAGCTAGCCGACTACACACAGGTAAAACACCATCAGAGGGGCCCACTTTGAGTTGGCCCACTACACAAAGATAAAACATCCTTAGAAGGGCCCACTTTGAATTGGCCCACTACACACCGGTAACAAACACAAGCTGGGTATTATTTTTTAAGTTTTTACACTTCTATTGTGACCTTGATAATCAATAATCGCGGTTATCGATCAGGTCCTGGCTTTAAATGTCTTCGTCTTTGAGCCTATAAATAATCCGGGTGAAAGTCAATGGGCTGAATGTCTTCAAAGGCCTTTAACTGAACAGACGTTATGTATGTTTTGAACTTAAAGTCCTGACCGTCTCGTGTCTTCAGGCAGAGCGAGTCTTCTCGGAGGTTCGGAGGACAGAGTCGTATCGAGAGGAGGGAATGGAGATCTACTCGACGACACTGTGGCACCTTCAGAAGGACGTGGCCCTCAGCGCTTTGTCCAAGGAGATGACCGACATGGACCGCAACTGTCCTCAGGTATATGCAACCACGCCACACGAACACTAACACTATACACTACATACTACACACACACACTACACGCACTATACACACTACACGCACTATACACACTACACACTACACACAAACACTACATACTATATACACTACACACACTATACACACTACACACAAACACTACATACTACACACACTACACGCACTACACGCACTACACGCACTACACGCACTACACGCACTACACGCACTAGACACACTAGACACACTAGACACACTACACACAAACACTATGTCACCTGAGGACGACCTGTGGGTTGTGTTACATATTTTTGTATAGTAGAAAAAGCTTCAGTTGTAGTCATCTGGACTCAGTTTGAAAAAATAGACGTTTCGACTCTCATCCAAGAGTCATTGTCAATAACAGAATTTAGGTCGAGAACTCCGATATTAATACTGTTCTGTGGTAAGACCCGCCCATTGGGAGGAGCCTTCCTGAAGTAGAAAGAGTTGTTCGTTTCAACAGAAACTCCCCCCTTTGTATCTACCGAGCTAGCCTATTCAGAATCTTAATGGGCTATTAGAAACCTCTTTGTCTTTGTGAGACCCTGGCTCAACCACCCTGAGTACCTGATTAGCATCTGAATGTCCTCTACCTTTCCAGGGGTTCAGTAACCCATTATAAATAACAGGAAGATTAAACCTTAGCCCTCCATTTCTGTTTAAAGAAGGTCTTTCTTTTTTAACAAAAATAGCTTCCTTAACTCCTCTTTCAAACCATCTTTTCTCCCTGCTTAAAACCTTCACATCACCGTCTTCAAACGAGTGATTAGAGGCTTCAAGGTGGAGATGCACGGCGCTCTGTGGTCCTGAACTAGTATTTCTTCTGTGCTGATAAAGCCTCTTGTGTAGAGGCTGTTTCGTCTCACCTATGTAACGTTCTTTACAACTTTCTTCACTGCATTGGATCGAATAAACTACATTGCTCTGTTTTTGAGTCGGCAACTTGTCCTCTGAGCTCAGAGGGCAAGAAGAAAGAGGAAAAACATGTCCGTAATGCCCTCTCAGCCTGTGGTTACCCCGCTTGGGCTCTCAACAGAGTGAAGAGAACCAAGAAGCAGGACAAAAGGGAAACTGAACAGAGAAGGAAGGGTGTCTCTATCCCTTATGTGTCTGGCCTCTCGGAAAAACTGCAGAGAATTTTTAGACAACACGAAGTCCCTGTTTATTTTAAACCAGGAAACACTTTAAGACAAAAACTGGTTCACCCAAAGGACAAGTTGCCGACTCAAAAACAGAGCAATGTAGTTTATTCGATCCAATGCAGTGAAGAAAGTTGTAAAGAACGGTACATAGGTGAGACGAAACAGCCTCTACACAAGAGGCTTTATCAGCACAGAAGAAATACTAGTTCAGGACCACAGAGCGCCGTGTATCTCCATCTTGAAGCCTCTAATCACTCGTTTGAAGACGGTGATGTGAAGGTTTTAAGCAGGGAGAAAAGATGGTTTGAAAGAGGAGTTAAGGAAGCTATTTTTGTTAAAAAAGAAAGACCTTCTTTAAACAGAAATGGAGGGCTAAGGTTTAATCTTCCTGTTATTTATAATGGGTTACTGAACCCCTGGAAAGGTAGAGGACCAGGACCAGGACATTCAGATGCTAATCAGGTACTCAGGGTGGTTGAGCCAGGGTCTCACAAAGACAAAGAGGTTTCTAATAGCCCATTAAGATTCTGAATAGGCTAGCTCGGTAGATACAAAGGGGGGAGTTTCTGTTGAAACGAATAACTCTTTCTACTTCAGGAAGGCTCCTCCCAATGGGCGGGTCTTACCACAGAACAGTATTAATATCGGAGTTCTCGACCTAAATTCTGTTATTGACAATGACTCTTGGATGAGAGTCGAAACGTCTATTTTTTCAAACTGAGTCCAGATGACTACAACTGAAGCTTTTTCTACTATGGAACACGCCTGGACGAATGAGGGATTACACCGACATATTTTTGTATAAAAAAAAGTTCTGGTGACATACACCAAATGAAGTTCGATTGGTTGAGTGTCAAACGCTCAGTCTAATTTCAAGCGTGTTTCCTTTCTCTTTCAGACCTGGTGCGTTGCGGGCAACTGCTTCAGTTTACAGAGAGAACACGACATCGCCATCAAGTTCTTCCAGAGAGCCATCCAGGTATGGCCTGTGTCTTTGCTCCTGCCCCATGTGACCCTGCCCCCTTGTAAGACTGTCAGAAACCAGTAAATCATTTTAAAAGTTGCATTTATTTGTTGTTACTTATTGTGGGCCAATTCAGCCGGAGGCCTGAGGGCCAATGCAGACTGTAAAACTGGCATCAAACATCTCTAGTTTGGATGCAGATGCTTTTTAGGGCAGAAGCTGGAGAAACACGTCTTTGATGCTGAACACACGTCTGAACTAGACTCAAACCCATGTCCAACAGTTACACAAAGCTTCAGCATGTGAAAGACTGTCCATAATCATGAATTAGCAGCATGGAGCATAAATATGGACTTCTGTCCCAAGACCTGACCTGTGTGTAGGGCCCTGACCTGTGTGTAGGGCCCTGACCTGTGTGTAGGGCCCTGACCTGTGTGTAGGGCCCTGACCTGTGTGTAGGGCCCTGACCTGTGTGTAGGGCCCTGAACTGTGTGTAGGGCCCTGAACTGTGTGTAGGGCCCTGACCTGTGTGTAGGGCCCTGACCTGTGTGTAGGGCCCTGACCTGTGTGTAGGTCTGCACTAGTCACAGAGCTGTCATCACAGATGCAGCTCAGAATCAGAAAAGGTTTATTGTCAATGAACAGAATTCACAAACATAGGAAAGTTGCTTTGGGGAATTGGTGCAACATAAAACAATGAACAATGATGAAACAACCTGAATGAAATAAAAAATAAACTATTTAAATTGGCTATAGGATAAAAAATACATAAAATTAGACTTACTATGTACACAAAATGTATGCTTGAATTTCCATATGTAGTGCAGAAAGTGAACAGTGCAGTGAGCAAAATTATTTTCAATTCAATTTTTTTTAAATATTTTTTTTTCGCCCAAAATCACAACAGCTGTTGTCTTGGTGGGCAATAGTGAAAAACGGATTAATCAATGTTCAAGGGGACTTTGCATTGTCCCTGCATCCCGTGTCCTTAGACCCTCCTTCTCGGCCAGGAAAAACTACAAAACCTCCTTGGGAAAAAGTAGAAACCTGGAAGAGTTCCACAGTGAAGGAGAGATCTGACTCCCTCAGACGGACGTGAGAGAGACGGTGGAGCTGGAGCTACTCAGGAGAGTGGCAGGTGCTTAGGAAGTACTCATGAGTCCAACGGCAGAGGGAAAGAAACTGTTCTTGTGGTCCCGATGAACCATAGCCTCCCGCCTGAGGGGAGTGGCCTCCCACCTGAGGGGAGTGGCCTCCCGCCTGAGGGGAGTGGCCTCCCGCCTGAGGGGAGTGGCCTCCCGCCTGAGGGGAGTGGCCTCCCGCCTGAGGGGAGTGTCCTCCCGCCTGAGGGGAGTGTCCTCCCGCCTGAGGGGAGTGGCCTTCTGCCTGAGGAGAGTGGCTCCAGCATACACACGGTGACGGCCGTCTAGAACTGCACCATCATCTGCGCTGGCAGCTTTGCTTTCCTCAGTCACTAAACTAGTACATGGCATACTAAATCGTCCAGTGAAAAATGTATATAAATACACATTTACATATGACATTTGTGTGTTGAAGGTGGAGCCGGGCTTTGCCTACGCCTACACGCTCCTGGGACACGAGTTTGTACTGACGGAGGAACTGGACCGAGCTCTGGCCTGTTTCAGAAACGCCATCAGAGTCAACAACCGCCACTACAACGCATGGTACCGTTACTACTACTGTTACTACAACGCATGGTACTGTTACTACTACTGTTACGACAACGTATGGTACTGTTACTACTACTGTTACGACAACGTATGGTACTGTTACTACTACTGTTACGACAACGTATGGTACTGTTACTACTACTGTTACGACAACGTATGGTACTGTTACTACTACTGTTACTACAACGCATGGTACTGTTACTACTACTGTTACGACAACGTATGGTACTGTTACTACTACTGTTACTACAACGCATGGTACTGTTACTACTACTGTTACGACAACGTATGGTACTGTTACTACTACTACAACGCATGGTACTGTTACTACTACTGTTACGACAACGTATGGTACTGTTACTACTACTGTTACTACAACGCATGGTACTGTTACTACTACTGTTACTATAACGTATGGTACTGTTACTACTACTGTTACGACAACGTATGGTACTGTTACTACTACTGTTACTACAACGCATGGTACTGTTACTACTACTGTTACTACAACGCATGGTACTGTTACTACTACTGTTACGACAATGTATGGTACTGTTACTACTACTGTTACTATAACGCATGGTTACTACTACTGTTACTACAACGCATGGTACCGTTACTACTACTGTTACGACAACGCATGGTACTGTTACTACTACTGTTACTATAACGCATGGTTACTACTACTGTTACTACAACGCATGGTACTGTTACTACTACTGTTACGACAACGCATGGTACTGTTACCACTACTGTTACTACAACGCATGGTACTGTTACTACTACCGTTACTACAACGCATGGTACTGTTACTACTACCGTTACTACAACGCATGGTACTGTTACTACTACCGTTACTACAACGCATGGTACTGTTACTACTACCGTTACTACAACGCATGGTACTGTTACTACTACCGCCACTACGACGCATGGTACTGTTACTACTACCGCCACTACGACGCATGGTACTGTTACTACTACTACTACTACAACGCATGGATGGTATTGTTACTACTACTACTGTTACTACAACGCATGGTACTGTTACTACTACCGTTACTCCCCGAAGATTTGGCATTCATTTGTAAAAGGACAGACTAAACTCCTGTATTCGTATGTATAAAGACAGTGATGCATGTACTTGTACTGTTATTACTTGTGGGCCAAAGTTTAGCGCTGGGGCTGAACTGCATTTTAAGGTGCTGCCACTAGAGGGCTGACACTAGAAACTAAAACGACCAGAGCAAAGACAATAGAACTCTGCGCGGTTAGGGATCATCTCAAAATGGATTGAAGCTGAAAAGACTTTATATTTTTAGTCTCTCTCTGGACCCCCTCCCCCCCTCAAAAGACTTAAAAAAATAATAATTCTGGCTTCACATAAAATTTTACGCGTTGATAAAACGATAGTAGCTTGATAGACCCTGCTCACCTCTAGTGAACATCCCTGAACATCCTTTGGTATGTTTATATGTAGAAGTTATGAACTCTCCAAATAATGTCACCTGTTGCGCATGTTTGTTTACTCAATCCACATGTTCCAGGGGCCCTAGGGGCCCTACGACACATCACATTCAACCCAAACTGTGAGATGACCACATTGAAATAGTCTCAAGAGGATGAGAGAGTGAGAAACTAATGTTTCTTGTCAAAACCTGTAATTGTCACTTGCCTGTGTTTAGACCTAAACCTGCCGTCAGAATGACAGAAGGAGAACACATGCTTTTGTCTCAGTGAGAATCTCACGTCTTCTGTGATTGGCCGAAACCTCATGCAGGGTTTGTGTTGGTCGTTCTTCAGTGCGTAGCACGTTACTAGAGCCAAATATCTTGATCATTTGCTGTGCCGCGTCTTGCCGCAAAAAAGCTTTTCCAACTTTTCTGCACCAGCCGTGTTGGCGACGCCCGCACCGCCCCCTGCGTGGGCCACAGCGCACCGCGCTCTCCCGTACGCACTCGCCCCGCTCCCCGCGTTGGCCACGCGCCGTGCTCCTCCACACGGGCCACGGCGCGCACGCACCCCCACCTAATGTTGGCCTAATGCTCGTTGCTGAGAGTTTTTTAGCATTTCAAAACAATTACTGCCACAACGATGTATTGAAGCTTCAAAGCAACAAAAAGACAAAATGTAGACGAAAAATATTAAGTCTACTAGTACTACTAGTACTACTAGTACTAGTACTAGCACTACATAAGAACACATGGTCCGCCTGTACTTCATCTGACCTCTTTCTGTTCAGGTACGGTCTGGGGATGATCTACTACAAACAGGAAAAGTTTAATCTGGCAGAGATCCATTTCAAAAAGGCTCTGAGCATCAACCCTCAGAGCTCTGTACTGCTTTGTCACATCGGGGTGGTAAGTCTGCTCCGACGCCGGCTTTAGTACTGTTTTAGTCCAGTCCAGCTCGGTCCAGTCCAGCTCGGTCTAACTGTAGTTCTGGTCCAGGTCCAACACGCGCTGAAGAAGTCGGACACGGCTCTGGAGACTCTGAACAAAGCCATCGGTATCGACCCCAAAAACCCTCTGTGCAAGTTTCACCGAGCATCCATTTTGTTTGCCAACGACAAGTACAAGGTATTTGTACGACTACGACTACAATACTGTAATACTACATAGGCCTGCAGCTTATTTTAGTAATTGAATAATCCTTACATTTTTTTTGGTTAATCAAGTAAAAATTCTGTAAACCGTTTTTTAAAAGCATATTAAATAATTGTTTTAATTGTTTATCTTGTTTACTTATCTTTCCATTTTGAATGATGCACATTCCACTCTAAAAAAGAAAAAGTCTTTGAAGAATCGCACCTAAATATTTTAGTGATTCCATTGGCTATTTAAATGGATAAATCTTTCTATTCAGGGATTGGACCAATACTATAAAGGTGCGATAGTTCCTAGTACAAAGCAAACAAGAGGGTGGACCAAGCACAGTCCTGTCTCACCCCTCTTTCCAGAGTCAGGGGGTCTGTCAAGTGACCATTCATTTTAGTTCTGGATGTTGGACTGTCGTAAAGATCTCCAATATGTTTATTATTAAATCATCTTTTTGAAATTTGCTCAGCACTTTTAATGAATAGGACCTGTTTGTATGTTTCAAAGTACGCTTTCCATCCATCTTCTTACTCTTATCCGGGGCTAAGTCGCAGGCGAACATGCCCAAAACACCTCCCCAGGGAGGCGCCCAGGAGGCATCCGGAACAGATGCCCGAGCCACCTCAGCGGCTCCTCTTAACGTGGAGGAGCGCTCAGCCACCCGGTGGAGGAAACTAATTTCGACCGCTAGGATCTGTGATCTTGTCCTTTCGGTCATTACCCAAAGTGGTGGTGTCTGGTTCTTAAGGCTGATGTCGATAATAGTTTTACTGTTTCAGACGGTGTTTGGCCAAGATAATCATAATCATTGAAGATAATAGTTTTACTGATGCGTTTCAGGCGGCGCTGCAGGAGCTGGAGGAGCTGAAGCAGATTGTCCCCAAAGAGTCTCTTGTTTATTTCCTCATTGGCAAGGTAAGCTCCGCCCCCTTACCTGCGGTCATTTACCTGTGGCTCACCTGCCTCACCTGCCGTTTACCTGTTGCTGCAGGTGTATAAGAAGCTGGGTCAGACTCACCTGGCTCTGATGAACTTCAGCTGGGCCATGGACCTGGATCCAAAAGGAGCCAACAACCAGATAAAAGAGGCCATCGACAAACGCTACCTCCCCGACGACGAAGGTACGAGACCAGATCTCAACCCGGTCTAAACTCGGTCCAAACCAGGACTGACAATGGTGTGCTTTATAGGTCCGGAGGAAATGGCGGACGCTGACGACCCTCAGCTCCAGACAAATGACAGCGACGACGTTCTGTGAAATCTTTTTTTTTTATCTTCTTTTTACTCAAAATAAACAATAAAAAATATACGACACTAAACGTTGAACTGACACGTTTTTACTGTGAACCAGAGCAGCGCAGCCTCGGCCCGCCTTTCCTCTCGACCGCCGTTTGCAAACGCTGCCATCTTGTGGAAAGTGTGATCCTATTGGCTCAAATAGTGTCACGAGGATCATGGGATGTGTATGCGCAAACTCAAATCTGTTCTTTTTCTACACAAATACTGAAACGAGACTATGGCGATACTTTGGTGATGAGATGTGGGCTTCTGCTGGTTGAAGCTGGATGAATTATGTATTTACACTTGATACACCTGATTCACCTCTAACTCTCACGATGAAACTGGTGGACCACACATGCACAGCCAATCAGTGCACTGCTTTTGGATCTTACTTCCTGAGTGACAATTTCTGGTTGGTTATTTCACAAAGTACTGCTTTTTACAAGATTCTCATTCTCTCAGTTCATTAATATACCGGTACCAGCTTTGACTGCAATAACTTGATATGTTATTTTGGAGCTTGATGTTCATTGAAGGATTTGACAAATGACAACTCCATGCAACAAACTTTATTGAAGGTTTAACACACGCTTAGGGGGTGGGGCCATGCTCCGGAAGGCGGGGCTACAGCGTGCAGTTGGCCTCAGGTGAAAGGCGACACATGATGACCGTCAGGTACGTCTCCACCTGAAACACACAAACTTAAGTGAAACCGCAACTACAACTATTGGTTTTATGTAGTTTAAAGAGTTTTATTTGGGGCAGGATTCTGAAAGATCCAACTGAACCTGACAAACTGCTGCCCTCATGTGGCTGTCTGCTGCCTCCCTGTGGCCCTCTGCTGCCTCCCTGTGGCCCTCTGCTGCGGCCCTGTGGCTCTCTGCTGCCCCCTGTGGCCCTCAGCTGCCTCCCTGTGGCCCTCAGCTGCCTCCCTGTGGCCCTCAGCTGCCTCCCTGTGGCCCTCTGCTGCCCCCTTGTGGCCCTCTGCTTCCCCCCTGTGGCTCTCTGCTGCCCACCTGTGGCTCTCTGCTGCCCCCTTGTGGCCCTCTGCTTCCCCCCTGTGGCTCTCTGCTGCCCACCTGTGGCTCTCTGCTGCTCCCTTGTGGCCCTCTGCTGCCCCCTTGTGGCCCTCTGCTGCTCCCTTGTGGCCCTCTGCTTCCCCCCTGTGGCCCTCTGCTTCCCCCCTTGTGGCCCTCTGCTTCCCCCCTTGTGGCCCTCTGCTTCCCCCCTTGTGGCCCTCTGCTTCCCCCCTTGTGGCCCTCTGCTTCCCACCTGTGGCCCTCTGCTTCCCACCTGTGGCTCTCTGCTGCTCCCCTGTGGCTCTCTGCTGCTCCCCTGTGGCCCTCTGCTGCTCCCCTGTGGGCCCTCTGCTGCTCCCCTGTGGGCCCTCTGCTGCTCCCCTGTGGCCCCCCCTGTGGCCCTCTGCTGCTCCCCTGTGGCTCTCTGCTTCCCCCCTGTGGCCCTCTGCTTCCCCCCTGTGGCCCTCTGCTGCCCCCCTGTGGCCCTCTGCTGCCCCCCTGTGGCCCTCTGCTGCCCCCCTGTGGCCCTCTGATGCCCCCCTGTGGCCCTCTGATGCCCCCCTGTGGCCCCTTCACCTTGTGCATGTCCTTCCTGAAGCAGGCCAGAAGCACGTAGTTCCGCTCCAGGTTCTGATCTGGAGAAAGTCTTTGGGTGTAATCCTCAAACGGACCCAAGACCACACCTCCTTCCACAAACGCTGCGTCCTGATTGATCTGCAGTCATGAAATGAAAATGTCAGATGCCCTCCCAGTGTTTTTGACCAACGCTTTGTCTTATCAGGCAAATCTGTTTACTAAGTAATATATTGTAGTTTTACACCGTTATATTTTATTTTTCTAATGATATTTATGTCCAAAATCCTTGTTTGGACATAAATCTAGATTGAAACATTTACTACGAATAGCATTTTAAATTCAGCTTGGATTAGAGTAGGGCCAGAGCCGGTCTTACTTGGATGAGCAGCTGCAGCCCGGTCTTGAGCTCGGACAGTTTGGCCGAGAGCTGGTCTCCGGACAAAGCCGAGAGCGATCGAGACGTGACTTCCCACGACTCGACCAGACGATATGAGACGATCAGCAGCTCCAGCACCTGAAACACAAACACGGCGGCGTGAAACAGAATAATGCAACAATGACACGAGAAGCTCAGCCGCACCTGAAACACACACGCAGTTGTAGTTGTAGTATTTGTACTCACTGAGCTGCGCTGGGTCTCGTGTTTGTCGTTGGGGCTGATGATGTAATCCGAGTTACAGAAATCCCGCAGGAAAACCTTATTGAGCTTCCGCTTCTCCTCGGGGCCCAGAGAGTCCTCCTGAAACACACATTGTACACACCATGAAGCACTTTAGGAATGCCTTATGTAATAATCACATCTCAGAGTCAGACGTGTGTTATTTACATTTAGTTAGGAATATTTGAATAGAACATAAAAATATTGATCAAGTTGCCTAATAGTAACACCTCAGCGAGACAATTACGATAACTGTCGCTCTGTTGTCATGGAGATGGAGCATTGCGATTATCTGACCTTTTCACAATAAGACACTTTCTACATCAGGCTTATTCAGAGGCTTTTATTTAGAAAGGGTGGCAGGAAGTGCTCCAAGTGGAAGCCATCGTTTCTGCTTCTCTAAAGTGACCAAGTGCAGATTTTAAGGCTTTTTCACTTCTGTTTCTTTGTTCACGTTTCACGCTGGCGGAACTTTCCAGAGGTTTCAGGTTACGGATTTGAATAAAGTAATCGCTTGATGGCCCTCGATAAAGTTTTGGCCAAGAAGAAGAGTTTGTGCGGCCACAAGTCGTTTTCTGATTCCACGTGACATGAACCGAGAACTTGCTGCTTGATTATAATATTTTTTTGTTAAAGTGTAATTAAAAATGCTTCTAAATACGCGTTAAAAGTCTGTGCAGTATTTCCCGTTTACTTTTAGTTCAGTCATAAAACCCTTCCACAGTGAAACTAGCGCTGAAATGTTGTACGTACAAAGTTTCCGAAGTAGCGTTGCGCAAGGACGTGCAGATGCTGCACTCGGCTCACGGCGATCGTAAACAAACGTTGGCTGTCTGTGATTGGCTGAGAGCCCACACCCAGCGTCAGGACGGCCAATAGGATCACTGCAAAACAGAACCAGCCAATAGGATCACTGCAAATAAAAGACGTGGTTTGATTGGCCTGAATCTGCCTCACCTTTCTCCATGCTCCAAGTCCTGGTTCAGTCCTGGTTCAGTCCTGGTTCAGTCCTGGTTCAGTCCTAGATTATGGGACTCTCTGGTCCGTGTGGGTCTTATATTCAAGTTCATTCTTTGTTTAAATTCATGAAAATGAAAATGATCCGACACAAACACGGTGAAGTCTTGTTTATTCACAAGAAATGCGCCGTATACAAGAACTCACAGA
This sequence comes from Eucyclogobius newberryi, assembly GCF_026437365.1. Taxonomy (NCBI): domain Eukaryota; kingdom Metazoa; phylum Chordata; class Actinopteri; order Gobiiformes; family Gobiidae; genus Eucyclogobius; species Eucyclogobius newberryi. The sequence goes on from NW_027315757.1 coordinate 19,527,712, forward strand.
TGCTAATAATACGGATGCTAATGACGCTAATGCGGCGGAAAACATGTACATTTGACATCGTCGTCACGGTTTGGACTCTGAGCGTTGACCTGAGCTTCTGCTGTTTGTGCTTTGGACTTTTGGGTTCAACTTTCAGTCAAACGAAAAGCTTGGGACTTCAAACTCCAGCTAAGAAACAGTTGATGCATGAAGTGATGAATTTATCTAGGTAAATAATTTAAAAATGGTCAAATTGGACAGACTTTGGACCGATTTTGGCAAAACTGCTTATTTACAGCTCTCTACTGTGAAAGCACTGCCCACAACAGAAGAACCACGCCCCTTTACTGTAAAATTACCACCAATAAGGGATTCTTCTGAGCAATTGTATCTCTCATTTACAAAGTCAACATGGCACTTTTAGATATTCTAATATGTTAATTATGCACCTCAATACAAATGGAACAAACTCCAAAAGCAGTTTATGGCTCTAATTGTTTTATTTTCACAAAAAAAACAATAATAAATGCTTTATAGGTGCATATATGCAGCGTCTGTGATCGTCCTACACCTCTCGCCGCGATGGTCCTACACCATCGTCCTACACCTCTCGCCGCAATCGTCCTACACCTCTCGCCGCGATCGTCCTACACCATCGTCCTACACCTCTCGCCGCGATCGTCCTACACCTCTCGCCGAGAACGTCCTACACCTCTCGCTGCGATCGTCCTACACCATCGTCCTACACCTCTCGCCGCGATCGTCCTACACCTCTCGCCGAGAACGTCCTACACCTCTCGCTGCGATCGTCCTACACCATCGTCCTACACCTCTCGCCGCGATCGTCCTACACCTCTCGCCGCGATCGTCCTACACCTCTCGCCGCGATCGTCCTACACCTCTCGCCGAGAACGTCCTACACCTCTCGCCGCGATCGTCCTACACCTCTCGCCGCGATCGTCCTACACCTCTCGCTGCGATCGTCCTACACCTCTCGCCGAGAACGTCCTACACCTCTCGCTGCGATCGTCCTACACCATCGTCCTACACCTCTCGCCGCGATCGTCCTACACCTCTCGCCGCGATCGTCCTACACCTCTCGCCGCGATCGTCCTACACCTCTCGCCGCGATCGTCCTACACCTCTCGCCGAGAACGTCCTACACCTCTCGCCGCGATCGTCCTACACCTCTCGCCGCGATCGTCCTACACCTCTCGCCGCGATCGTCCTACACCTCTCGCCGCGATCGTCCTACACCTCTCGCCGCGATCGTCCTACACCTCTCGCCGAGATTGTCAGGATTAAAGACTCAACTTTACCACTGTAGAAACCACTGTATTTTTCCAGCTGTTATTGTATTTCTACCAATAATTTATGCGTGACCGCTAGTTTAAAGGTCAGGAATAATGAGCAGAAGCTTTTGTCAACACCTTTTCCGGCTCTGTCACTGTTTCTGGAACAATGTGTGAATAAACTGATGCTTCATTCATGAAAGAGCTCATGAATGCAAAGAGTGAGTTGGAAACAGCAGATGGAGCTGCTTTTTCCATCAGGTTTGGCTCAATAACTCATTCATAAACAAAAAAAAGTTATATTTTGTTCTAGTCTTTTAGTCTGTTTGATCTGAGACAGTTTTATTTGTTCATGCTGGAGGGTTTTGTTGATAGTAACATATATATATATTGTATTTAATTTGATTCTATGTACTGTTTATGTTTCAGATTAATTTGGAAGAATTGGATTGGATGTGTTATTGTTTCTTGTCATTTGTTTTTCAGAAAATAGTTTAATTGCTTATTTCCTTTAATGTTAATTGTTTCATTGTGTGATTTTCTAACTCTAATTTTGTGCTGTGGATCAATAATCTTTGTCTTAAAATGGGTCAAAAATGTTGTGCTCTCATAAATCTGTGGGATCTGAGGACCAGACTTAATCCTGGTCTAGATTCTGACCCGCTCTGCCCTGGTCCTGGTCAGTGGTCTCAGGACTTTGATCTCAGTCTGGACTGGTTCCTTTCGCTGAGGCAGTGAACGCTTCATGAGTAGCAGAGACCGGGACTGCGAGGACGGGACTGCGAGGACGGGACCGCGAGGACGGGACCGCGAGGACGGGACCGCTAGAACGGGACCGCGAGAACGGGACCGCGAGAACGGGACCGCGAGGACGGGACCGCGAGGACGGGACCCAGCATTATTTATTCATTAACCTTGGCTAAACATTATCTGTTATGTTTCCAAAAGGTCAGACTTTTTCCAATCAGTGCCTGGCCTTCAACGCTCCAAGGATTAGGATGTCTTCACTTGGTTAAGCATTTATAAACAGTTAATCGCTGACCATAAACACCCCTAATTACAGCTGGTTTTCACAGAGCTAACGTGACGTAACAAGACTAAACTGATGTTTGCATGTGACATGTGACATGTGCCTCCCGCTCTGCCGGTCGCTCCAAAGACCACCTCTTCCTTCCCGCTTCCACTTGGCCCTTTACACTTGATGGCCCGTTACGCTGTGATATAAAACACACTTACGAATATAATTTTATTGCACTTTCAATTACAACAATTCCCAAATTAAAAATACATTAATTACAGCCATGTTATTGTATTAAAGACAAAAGTCTAACATCTTGGCTTTTTTTCCCAAAATGATTGTCTGATAAATAAAAGACTGCAGCTCTCAACTCCCCAACGGATCAAGAATTCAACATATTACACTGAACATTCCACCACATGCTTATTAACATCGTTGATGTACCAATTATACATCATTTCCACACTGTAACAGGGAACAATAAGAGATGGCCAGGTGTGCGCCGAAAAAATATCAAGTTTGTAATTTTATTAAATATTTTTATATTTTTCAGTGTCCTTTGTACTTGTCTTTTGTGGTTCACAAGTTTTCAATCTTGAGAGCCAGACACAGTATAACATGTTAGTTTGATCTCAGTGTCATATGATAATGTTTTGGGGCTGACGTGACATCTCGTAAACAAGGAAAGTGTGTGGATTAAAAAACAGCACTAATAAATGGAATTGGTTCATGTTTTATAGCCCGTCTGAGGCTGCTGTGGCTGTTGGACTGCCAACAGGAGCCGCTGTTTATCGTTCTTTTAGAAGATCGAAAGTCGCTCTCCGGCGGAAAAATGGTGAAGACTCTGGGACTAAACACACTCTACTTTACTTTACTAAACTGGCTAAATGAAGAAAAAAAAAGTTGCCAGATAAAAAAAAAATGCTTCAGCAGCTTTTAAATGATTGCTGTCATTTTCAGGACGCAACGATAAGTGGGCCGTCCTTTTACAATGGCCATGCCCTAAAATGGAAACAGAGAGTGCTCTTCCAAAAATGGCTCAAATCAATCAAATTTATAAATGCTAATGTTTCCAAAGTCTCCAGAGCAAATCCCACCACAAACCTCCAGTGGGGCCTGGTGTGGGCTCTGCTGTGGGCTCTTCTGTGGGCTCTTCTGTGGGCTCTGCTGTGGGCTCTTCTGTGGGCTCTGCTGTGGGCGATGGGGGGCCCACTGAGCCTCATGATCCAACCATTCGGAGATCTGATGGATGGTTTAAGGCCTGCAGAGAGCTCATCCAGAGTTCACACCAACGTCTCTTTTAGCTCCTCCTCATTTAACTCCTCTTCATTTAGCTCCTCCTCATTTAGCTCCAAACCAAAATCCTGGTTTTTAGGCGTGTGCTGGACTGGAATTGTTTGGAGTTGGAACTCTTTGTGCAGTTCCACAACTTTATTGCCCTTGTCTGGTCCGTAGAATTTGTCCATGCGTTCTTTCAGCCCAGTCCGGGTGCTGGACTGATCTGGACTATGTTCCAAAGCCAGCAGGTCAGGTCCCTGATTTTGGACTTTGTACTTGTGTGATGCTAGTCGAAGCGTTCTCTGAAGCAGGCGTCTTCTGTAACAGCGTTGAATCACTATGGCAGCCGTTTCCTCCTGGCGCCTCCTCAGTGTGGTGGTGATGGGCTCATAAGACACCTGCGAGACACACAACACAGCAAAGGTAGATCATAAAACACCTGCAGGAGCCACGCAACACAAAACACAGCTCAAGTAGATCATAAAACACCTGCAGGAGCCACACAACACAAAACACAGCTCAAGTAGATCATAAAACACCTGCAGGAGCCACGCAACACACAACACAGCTCAAGTAGATCATAAAACACCTGCAGGAGCCACGCAACACAAAACACAGCTCAAGTAGATCATAAAACACCTGCAGGAGCCACACAACACAAAACACAGCTCAAGTAGATCATAAAACACCTGCAGGAGCCACGCAACACAAAACACAGCTCAAGTAGATCATAAAACACCTGCAGGAGCCACACAACACAAAACACAGCTCAAGTAGATCATAAAACACCTGCAGGAGCCACACAACACACAACACAGCTCAAGTCGGTGGAAAATAACAAAATTCAAAAGTACTAGTTTAACTTTTACTTCACTATATTTTAGAACAGTAATAAGTACTTTCTACTGCACCACATTTAAAGTTTGCATTTTATGGAACAAAGCTGAGAACTTCCACCTGTATTGAATGAACTGAGACAGACCTTTGAGGGGTTGTTGGCCATGAACTTCTCCTCCATACTGGCTTTAAGAGCGTCCATCTCTCCAGAGTCTCCCAGTACCTTCAAACCAAACACAAAGCAGTAATGCAGACTCTCTCTATACTACATGAGCCGCCCTCTCCTCCAGTGTTTCTGCCTAAGAATCCATTTCTCGAGGTCTTTCATTATGGTTGAAAAAAGAGGAGTATAATTTTTTTGGGGGACAAATTCTTATGGGGGACTACACCCAAATATTTAAGACTTTCTGTTTAACATTTTAAATGGGTACGGCTTTGTGAAAGTCAGGTTGGATTTTGTTTTTTGTACATTCAGTGTGTATCCCTAATGTATCCATTTTCCATAAAATCCAGATCCTCTCTCATAATATCTTTCCTTGCTAAAAAGTATTTTCCTTGCCATTTCCTGTGAGGACATATCAATAATTTCCTGTCTTCACTTTTTTTACTTTCTTGTAGCACTTTTGGATTCCTCATCTTGGCATGATCCACCTCCAGAAGTTTTTGTTTTTCTTTCAGATCATTTAGCTTTTTCTCCCTTTGTTTCCTTTTTGCCGAGGCAATGGTCATAATTTTCCCCCTCAAAACTGCTTTAGCAGCATTCCAGAGGGACGGGCAGGGAAGTTTCACCATTTACATTTTCCTACACATAAGTCTCAAAATTGTTTGACAAGATTCAGGCGCATTTTTCGGTCAGTTTTTGTCAGTTGTATCGGTTCAGTTGTATAATTTGGAGACTGTTTCATCCAAGAGTCATTCTCAATCTGCAGATCTATTCTGAAACTCTGATATTTATCGTATTCTGAGTAAGCCCTGCCCACTGGGTGGACCCTCATGATAATATGTGTCCTTTAATATTTTTAGCCTTTTCTTTCAGTACGTTTCTGGTACTTTGAGTGTTTTGTAATTTATGTACTGTTTGTACATGTGGTTATTTTTAAAGTTTCACAGTGAGTTTTCTGCACCTGTCTAATGTGGATTTAAACTTCAAATGGCAAATAAACTAAACAGATCGCACTCTTGAGTATATGTGTGCATAGTAGCAGTATAAATACTCACCTGAGCAGTCAGTGCCAGCAGAATGTCCAGGCAGTGGATCTTGTCTCCAGGGACCAGCGGCAGATCCATCTGGATCAGACGGACTGTGTTGGGTTTGGGGATTCGCAGAGGGTCTTGCAGCGTGTCACAGAAATCTGACAGCTCGCTACGGACAACAGGAAGTACCATCAATTTGCTGTTGACTGAAAAACAGGGCTTGGCTCAGGCCTCGATCTGTTTCAGTCCCGATGTGATTATCGTTTTGTTTCTTTCAGTCTAAACTGGTCACTTGCGCTGTGGGCCCTATTTTCATAATTGAGCAGTTACTTTTGAGGATAGTGTGTTAGAGATGTGAGCTTGTATTGCCAATCATGTCTTGTGCCTTGTGTCTCTAATGGTGCATTCAGACCGCGCCGTCAGAACGCCTCTAGTTGGACGCACCTTTGATGGACGTGAATTTGAACTAGACTCAAATCTGCCTCTCGCTGCTGTGTGCTCCCGCTGCTATTTGGGGGAATAACTGCTGCTCTGGAGGAAACTCCTGAGATGCAGCGTGAATTTTGCCATAAGATCAGATTTTTCAACTCTAGCGTCTGATGCCTTGGACGTGGCGGGCGCGTGAAAGCTCAAGACACTCAAAGACGCACCGTAGAAACGCTGGCCTACACGCAGGTCCACATATCCTTGTGCGGGACCTCGGGTGGGACCTCAGACTGGAAGGTGCCAGTCTGTAGAAGGCCCCTTCCCTTAGCAATGCGCTGTGCTAGCTGTCAATCAAACCTGTTGCTAACGCGAGCTGGAACTCCGGGAAAGAAGCTCCTCCTGATCGGTCGGTTAGTATTGTTTATGTCTTGATTTACAAAGCTTTTTAAGACCAACATTTAAAGTCCAGTGTGTTGAGTCTGGAGCAGAAGTTATAGAGAAAGAGAAGCACGTGTTTCAGTAGAAAGTGAATGGAGCCACTTCCTGTTTGAAAGGCAAGCTACATCCTCTCATTTATACAGTCACAACGCACAGGGAGTTTATTATTTAAGGTTTTTTAAACAATGTTTTTTTTAATAAATGTTAATTGTAACTAACATGTTTTGAGTGTTTTTTGATCATTTTGTATTTTGCGATGACACGATGACAAAAAGATTTACTCAGAACTTGTGGGGGAGGTATTTTAAAACCTGCCAATTAATCGTTTTAGATGTTGCTGGTACTTCTACTGAGAACTGGGTTAGACCTGGTTCAGACCTGGTTCAGTCCTGGTTCAGTCCTGGTTCAGACCTGGTTCAGACCTGGTTCAGACCTGGTTCAGACCTGGTTCAGTCCTGGTTTAGACCTGGTTTAGACCTGGTTTAGACCTGGTTCAGTCCTGGTTCAGACCTGGTTCAGTCCTGGTTCAGTCCTGGTTCAGTCCTTGTTCAGACCTGGTTCAGACCTGGCTCTGACCTGGTTCAGTCCTGGTTTAAACCTGGTTTAAACCTGGTTCAGACCTGGTTCAGACCTGGTTTAAACCTGGTTCAGACCTGGTTTAAACCTGGTTTAAACCTGGTTCAGACCTGGTTCTGACCTGGTTCAGTCCTGGTTCAGTCCTGGTTCAGACCTGGTTCAGACCTGGTTCAGTCCTGGTTCAGTCCTGGTTCAGACCTGGTTCAGACCTGGTTCAGACCTGGTTCAGACCTGGTTCTGACCTGGTTCTGATTGGACTCGTACCTGTACTGAATGAACTGCGTTGCGTTCGGATCAAACTTCTCCCAGGTCTCATAAAACATGTCAAAGTCTTCCTCGCACAGTGGGTCCGCGCTTTCCTCCGTGGCCACGTTGAAGTTCTCCAGGATGATGGCGATGTACATGTTCACGACCACCAGGAAGGACATGATGATGTAGGAGGTGAAGAAGATCATGCCCACCCCAGGATTGCCACAGTTGCCCCGCACATCGGTGCCGGGGTTCTCCAAGTCGGGGTCACAGTCTGGAGGGGTGTTCATGATGGGGCTGAGCAGACCGTCCCAGCCTGCGGACGTCGTGATCATGAACAGGCAGATCATGCTGTTCCCAAAGTCCTCAAAGTTGAACATGTCGTCAATCATCGCCTCCTGAAAAGACACGCACAAAATGAGCTCTGCCTCTCAAATGTTCTTAGAGTAGTGTCGAGCTCCTCTTATTGCTCTTATTGTGGGAGGAAGACTTTGAGCTTTTTCATCCTGTTTCCCAATACTTTAGATTTTAGTCCCTGGTTATTGACCTATTACCACTGATTTTCAATTCAATTTATTTTTGTAACGCCCAAAATCACAACAGCGGCTGCCTCGGAGGGCGACGGTGAAAAACTGATTAAACAATGTCTATAGGGACGAGGGGCGATGTCGCAGCATCCCCTGTCCTTAAACCCTCCTTCTCGGCCAGGAAAAACTACTATTAAAGACCCACTGAGACCGGCATCTCTACAAAGGGAGAACATGCAAATAAAGAAAGGCCCAGGCCGCCTGAGAGTTCAACCCAGGACCTTCTTGTTGTGAGGTTGAAGCACTAACTGCTGTGCCACCGAGATGATCAGTCCCAGTTTAGACCTGATATGGTTTTGTTAAAGACCCGCGTAACTCTTCAGTATTTGGAAGTACTTGTTTTGCAAAGACATTTACATAAAGCCCATTAAAGTGACAGCGACATCGGACATTATGTATCTGTGCATTGTCCTGTCCTAGATGAATGCATAAATAAACAACTAATAAAACATCATGTGCGTCACGTTGTTCGTCCTTTTCACCTTCTTGACGTAGGCGAAGTTACCCATGCCAAAGATGGAGAAGATGAACATGATGAGGAAGAGGAGGAGTCCAATGTTGAAGAGCGCAGGGAGTGACATCATTAGAGCGAAGAGCAGAGTGCGGATCCCTTTGGCGCCGCGGATCAGGCGCAGGATTCGCCCGATGCGAGCCAATCGGATCACTCGGAACAGCGTCGGGGAAACGAAATACTTCTCTATGATGTCAGCCAATAACAGCCCTGGAAAACACGTGGACTTAATGAGGTCAGAGGTCAGTACTAATCTCACACGCAAATCAGGCATTTGGTCAATTTTGATTTAGTTTTGGCTCGGCTCAAGAGTTTCCCAACAAATGTTTTGGGTGAATACAATCTGGAGTGAAGCTGCTGCTGGAGAATGGACGGACTGACTTTTTTGTGGATTTTGAGAACAAACTCATTCATCTACTTCATCTAATACAGTGTTATTGGACGTAAAATGTTCTTTTTACGTTTTAAATGTCCAGCAGTTGTTTTTTGTCAGATGGTGGACGACTGTTAAAAATAAAACCTGCATTTTAGTGAGCAAATTTTTAGCAGTTGTTTTCTTCATAAATTTGTCATTATTCTTCTATTTTCCTGTATTTATTTACATGTTTTTTCTGGTTGTCTATTATTTTAAAGCACTCTATTGACCTTATTCCGCACTTTCAAATGGTTTAAATGGAGAACGAGAGAAAAGTCTAAAACATGCTCTAAAGTTGATTGATTTGTGTAAAACGTCCAATGTTCACGTGACCAACAAGTCAACACTCAACCTGAAAACAGCTTTTTAGTCTGTGTAGAACTTAGATCCAGACGGGCTACCGGACTAAGGGGAATAGTCCAAACGAGTGCATTGTGAGACGGACTCGCTCACCTACGACGGAGAGGATGACCACCACGAAGTCGAAGATGTTCCAGCCCACGGAGAAGTAGTGGTGTCTGAGCGCGATGATCTTCAGGGAACATTCCCCGGTGAAGAGCACGATGAAGACCAGGTTCACCCAGTACAGAATCTCCTCCTTCTCCGCACTCTGCTCGTCCGTCTCCACCATCATCGTGACCATGTTCAGGCAGATCAGCACCATGATGGTCACGTCGAACACCTGCTGCGTCACCAGGTCGAACACCAGGCCCTGGAACCGGTTCTGAACCAGACACAAGCCCAACAGAGGTGAGCCGGACGAACACGGGGTGAACCAGTGGGTTATGTTAATGGTGCGGAACTCCGAGCTTGGACTTTCCGAGTTCCAACGAGTAAATTCTCTCTGGAACACTCTTTCGACTCAGAATTCCTGCTTGGAAACTCAAGTTGAGCGCCTGAGTTATAAAAGTGAACATGGCTGTGGTTATGCTTGGTGAAAGTTAAACCCCAGACAGGTTCATCAGTGATAGTGCCGTATTTTCCACACTATAAGCCGCACTTATAAGTCTTACATTTTTCTCCAAAAATGACAGTGCGCCTTATATTCCAATGCGCCTTATATTCCAATGCGCCTTATATTCCAGTGCGCCTTATATTCCAATGCGCCTTATATTCCAGTGCGCCTTATATTCCAGTGCGCCTTATATTCCAGTGCGCCTTATATTCCAATGCGCCTTATATTCCAATGCGCCTTATATTCCAGCGCGCCTTATATTCCAATGCGCCTTATATTCCAATGCGCCTTATATTCCAGTGCGCCTTATATTCCAATGCGCCTTATATTCCAGTGCGCCTTATATTCCAGTGCGCCTTATATTCCAGTGCGCCTTATATTCCAATGCGCCTTATATTCCAATGCGCCTTATATTCCAGCGCGCCTTATATTCCAGCGTGCCTTATATATGGATTAATTCTGGTTGTGCTTACTGACCACGAAGCAATTTTGTTTCGCTTAATGCGCCTTATAGTCCGGTGCGCCTTATATATGAAACATGATCGAAAAAAGACCATTCATTGACAGTGCGCCTTATAGTGCGGAAAATACTGTACTTTATTTTACCTTAGCTCTGCTGCTCAGTAGTATGTCCGAGTCTATAAATTAACTTAAACGGATCTGCATTTTGGCTGATTTGATTGCTTTCCTTGTTTTTATTACTTGACAGACTCGTTACTTTATTATTTGACGACTGGAACTCGGAGAAAACGTCACTCTGAGGTCCGAATTTCGGCCTCCAAGGACGGCTAGAACGCAGAGCAAAGGCTAGAGCAATTGTGGGTTCTGTTGTCCTGGCTGTTACGGGGCCATTTTGCGAGTGGACAGTGAGAAAAATTCTAATTGGAAATGAAAAATGATCGATTAAAGTGTTTAAATGCACATATAATGGTGTATGTGTGTCCCGATAACGCAGAATTCTACCTGTGTCATGAATATTCACCCAAATAACAAATGGTTTGTGTTATACGCAGGTTGGATGTCTGTTTGTGTGTCCAGGATCTTTCAACTAGAACCGAGCTCACGCCGGACTGACACGTGCGGTCACTCTGAATTTAGTTCTGCGCGATATCAATCTGGACAGGCGCTCGCCAAAAGCAGTCGAGAAAAAGCCATTACGCCGTGACAAATATTTGAATCTGATTGGTCAAAGCATCGCGACAACAGGAACAAGCCAAGAAGTAAAACGGTTGTTGAATCCGGTCAGAGAAAAGCACAAACGTCTTCCACTTTCGCCCCCCAAAATACAATACTGTGATTGGTCAGGGCCATGGCGTTCATTCAACTCATTTATTATCGACTAATCACGCACAGGCTCATCAACAGTCGCAGCAGGATCCAAGAACAGCTTCACTTCAGCTTCATCCGGGTCAAATTTAATTTAAACGTTTCCATCGCGCGACTTTTGCGTTCTAAACAACTAATCAATCGCGACAGTAAGACTAATCAATTAGCAAAATGATCGTTAGTTGCAGCCCTTGTTCCAACCATTGGTCACTTGGCCGCTGTTACTCTAAAAAGAATGCTAATACCTCAATTAAAAATGGATTAAAAAAGCATTTTCTGCATTTTCTCACGTTTGTTAGATACAAAACGGTCGCATTACCAAATGATTGAATACAGAAATATGATTAAAAAGTGCAGCTCTCTAAAGGTTTGTGGGAATTCTTTAGGGGAAGTCACAACATGGAGCTGGACGTTGGCTGCTATAGGTTACCATGGCGACGATATTTGGACTGGGAGGAGCGCTGTTACCTCAGGTCTGGGCACTGGTTTCTGCGGTTTCTTTGAGCCCAGTTTCTTCATGGCGTTGTAGTACTTTTTCTGTTCCTCGGTCATGAACAGGTCAGTGCCTCCTAAGTTTAGGAAAAGACACAATTATTTTAAATCTGAAAGCTAAAAAACAACAACAACACATGCATTTATAATTCAGCCTGGGTAGGAGACTTATCTTTGCCTTCTGCTGGTTGAAGTTGTCTATGATGACTCCGATGAAGAGGTTTAGAGTGAAGAAGGAGCCGAAGATGATGAAGATGACAAAGTACAGATACATGTAGACACTGGCCTCGTACTGTGGCTGCGACTCCACCTGAAGGAGGAACGCCACAGGAACAGCAACGTTTTAGTCACATTTTAGTCACATTTTAGGCCAGGTTTTAGTCCAGTTATGGTTCAGTTCTAGTCCAGTTCTAGTCCAGTTCTAGTCCAGTTCTGGTCCAGTTCTACTCCAGTTTTATTCCAGTTTTATTCCAGTTTTATTCCAGTTCTAGTCCAGTTCTTGTCCAGTTCTAGTCCAATTCTTGTCCAGTTCTAGTCCAGTTCTGGTCCAGTTCTGGTCCAGTTCTGGTATAGTTTTAGTCCAGTTCTAGTCCAGTTCCGGCGCAGTTCTGGTCCAGTTCTGGTCCAGTTCTGGTCTAGTTCTAGTCCAGTTCTAGTCCAGTTCTAGTCCAGTTCTGGTCTAGTTTTAGTCCAGTTTTAGTCCAGTTTTAGTCCAGTTCTAGTCCAGTTCTGGTCCAGTTCTGATCCAGTTCTAGTCCAGTTCTGGTCCAGTTCTGGTCCAGTTCTAGTCCAGTTCTAGTCCAGTTCCGGACCAGTTCTGGTCCAGTTCTAGTCCAGTTCTACTCCAGTTCTGGTCCAGTTCTAGTCCAGTTCTACTCCAGTTCTACTCCAGTTCTACTCCAGTTCTAGTCTAATTCTAGTCCAGTTCTAGTCCAGTTCTGGTCCAGTTCTAGTCCAGTTCTGGTCCAGTTCTGGTATAGTTCTGGTATAGTTCTGGTCTAGTTCTAGTCCAGTTCTAGTCCAGTGCTAGTCCAGTTCGAGTCCAGTTCTGGTCTAGTTTTAGTCCAGTTCTGATCCAGTTCTGGTCCAGTTCTGGTCCAGTTCTAGTCCAGTTCTAGTCCAGTTCTAGTCAATTTCTAGACCGGTTTTAGGCCAGTTTTAGGTGGAGAAGAGTCTGGAGAGTCTAGGAAGTGGGAGGAGGTGTCTGGGGAGATGCCTGAGAGTGTCTAGTGAGAGAAGCGTCTAGGGAGAGGGGAGCTGACCTCTCTGGAGTCCACGGCGGCGTACATAATGTCCATCCAGCCTTTGAACGTGGCCTGAAACAGAGTCTGAGATCAGCTATTTGTGACTCTCGTTATCAACAAAGTATAACGAGTAAATCATGTTTATTTTTGGACAGACAATCAAAGTACAACAGTAAACAGATGGAATATAATTTGTGTATTTAGTATTTGTCTCTGCGGTTTTATTGTACATTCTAATAAACTCTTTGTGTCTGTGGCATAAATGGTGGTCATTCTAAATTACGGTTTACTGTCTATATTTTCTTCAGCAAAACGTATTATTCTAAAACGATGAACAAATCGCAGTTGAAATATGGACCTATAGAAATGTGTGTGTGGAGAATATGATTTGCTGTGTTTTCCATTTCTTAGCGTTTCCACAAAAGGCTCTACACGTGTGATTATTCTACGGATGGCTTCGTACCACTTGCAGCAGCGACAGGTAGCCCATGCCCACGTTGTCGTAGTTAACCTTGACGTTCTTCCACCGAACTTCTCCTGGATACTGCACCATCAGCTCCTCACACTGAGAGCGATTCTCCACCTCCTCCGGAAAAAACATCTGCCCCGAAGTCTCGTTCGAACAGTAATAAAACTTCCCGGCGAAAAGGTTGACCCCCATGATGCCGAAGATGAGCCAGAAGATCAGACACACCAGGAGGACGTTAAAAATGGACGGAATAGCTCCGACCAAGGCGTTCACCACCACCTGCACCAGCAAAACATCTATTAAACAATGTCCATAATCTAATGAAATGGTGATGATGGTGAGGTTTAGTTACTCTCATGCCCTCGAAGCGGGACAGAGCGCGCAGTGGCCTCAGCGCTCGCAGCGTTCGCAGAGATTTGATGGCTCCCAGCTCAGAGTAACCCAAAATATTGGCCGTGAGAGACACCAGCGAGACCTGCAGAGAGACACAACTGTAAACCAAATCAAACACCAGCGAGACCCGCAGAGAGACACAACTGTAAACCATTCAAACCCAACTAAATGACACCTCCTAAACCTGTTCAAATCCTTCTAAACCTGTTCAGATCCTTCTAAACCTGTTCAGATCCTTCTAAACCTTTTCAGATCCTTATAAACCTTTTCAGATCCTTCTCTAAACCTGTTCAGATCCTTCTAAACCTGTTCAGATCCTCCTCTAAACCTCTTCAGATCCTCCTCTAAACCTGTTCAGATCCTTCTAAACCTGTTCAGATCCTCCTAATGACTCCAGTGCAGGAGCAGTTTGGATTCTACAGACTTACAAAGTGATTAAAATCAATGCTTGCTGTTTCACTTCAGAGCACTGCGGCTGCGAGTCTGCCGTAGAATCTATAGAAGTCTCTTTTTGCTGGACACTGCAACAGTCTAAAGCGGTTGTTATGGTGACTTCTCTGAGCAGTGTTCTCATGTGAAAGTTCGGACCGCGGTGCACCAAAGGTGTTCAAATGAGCAGTCTGGACGTATCCTGACCAGGTCCTGCAATCCGCATCAGTGAACACTGAACATAAAGCAGCTCCTGGACAGAACTCACGTCTACGATAAGGAAGTCCAGCCAGCACCAGGCGTTGGTGAAGTAGGTCTTGAACCCGTACGCCACCCACTTGAGAAGCATCTCCACCACAAAGACGTAAGTGAAGACTTGGTCTGCAAACTCCAAAACGATCTTCACCACACGCCGCTGCTCCAGGTAAACGTCCTCGAAGGCCTGCGAGACAAACGAGTTAGCGCCTCCTCCTTTAGCTGTTAGCTCCTCCTTCAACTGTTAGCTCCTCCTTTAGCTTCTAACTCCTCCTTTAGCTGTTAGCTCCTCCTTTAGCTTCTAACTCCTCCTTGAACTTACTCCTCCTCCTTTACCTTCTCAGGGTAAATGTCCTCAGAGGCCTACAAGACAAGGCTATTAGTTGCTCCTCCTTTAACTGTTATCTCCTCCTTTTTTCTCCTTCTAACTCCTCTTTCTCCATTAGCTCCTCCTCCGTTAGGTCTTAACTCCTATGTTAGTTTTTAGCTCCTCCTCCTCCTCTTTTGTCAGTTCTTAACTCGTCCTCCTCCGTAAGGCGTCACATATTTGGTATTGTTATGTTGTTGTATGTAATTGTGCTACCTTCACGTGCTGTGGGAATTATGGTAAATACTACTTTACAAACGCCTAATCTCGTTGTTTCTCATGTGAAGCTGGGGAATGATTTTGATGCCCGAGTTGTCGAGATAACCATCGATGTATCACAGGGCAAATAATGTGTACTTATTATGAAGTACAGTTTATATACTGCATTATTATATGGCAAACACAAGATGAATGGCATCTTTATTTCCACCTAAATACAATTAAATATACACTTTTAATTGTTTTTTCGTTTTATCTGTAGAAATGTACTTGTTTACTCTATATCCCAAAACTGATGAAATGTGTTTTGGGATAAGTTTCATTTTCGATTCAATTTAATTTATTTGTGTATTTTGCTACAACCATAAAAGCACTTGAACAGAAGACTCATTATGACCACAAAGTGATTTCCAGAGCACATGAAGGCAGTTATATTATACTACCTCGTAGAGAAACAATCACATTTTTATGCATCTACATTTAAACTGAGCAATGCCAAAGCCATAGAACACACAATAAAAACATTTTAAAGAGTTAAACAAGTTAAATTATGGATGTGCCAAACCCAAGCCTCTGGGAACAGTGGCATCAGAGCAGAAGTTTATGTTAGACCAAAGTAAATGTTAACATGTAGCAAATGTTAGCATATAGCACATGTTAGCATGTAGCACATGTTAGCATGTAGCATATGTTAGCATATAGCACATGTTAGCATGTCGCACACAGCTATTGTTGGTTTTCTACAATAATAACACAAGTTATTCTGATGTCTTGGAACAGTGGCATCAGAGCAGAAGTTTATGCTGGACCAAAGTCAATGTTAGCATGTAGCATATATTGGCATTTCACAAATGTTAGCATGTTGCACACAGCTAATGTTAGCATGTCGCTCACAGCTAATGTTTCTACAATAATAATGCACACTATTCTCTTGTCTTTGAACAGTGGCATTAGAGCAAAAGTTTCCAAATGTGACGTACGTGATCGATTCCATAGATGTCGACAGTATCTATCAGCTGTTAGTTTGGTTGCCATGCCATTGCTATGGTTACAGCGTGCTGGTTGCCGTGGTTACCAGGGCGCCGCTGCTCAGCAGGATCATAAAGATGATGAAAGATTCAAAGTAGTTGTGCTCAACGATGGAGAAACAGGTTTTTCTGAGGTTTGTCCAGACCAAACCTCGGCCCTGAGTCGAGTCCAAGTTCAGGACTGGACAGCGTCTGTGGCAGTCTGTGGAGACAGCGCCACCATCAGGAGAGAAAACAGCAGTCTCAGCAGACACAAGCTTACAGGAGGCCACACACATTCATAGACAATATCTCTCTCTGTCGTGGCGCAGACTCTGAACCGGAATAAACTCAAATCAAATGCTCCAGCCAATTCTCACATTAAAGCAGTGGTTCCCAAAGTGGGGGTCGGGACCCTTTGGGGGTTGCAAGACATGAGCTGAGGGTGGCAAGAGGACTTGGAAGATGTTGATTTTAAAATTATGACACTATTTAATGCATTTTTACCAGTACAGTTTTAACACTAGATTTGAATGAAATTATGTAAAATTACTTCACGAGCCACTCAAACACAATAAAATCAGATTTTTAGTTTTGCAACTTGAAATGGACCACTGATGAAAATTTAATTTGGCGGTGGGGGTCCTGTCTGGGAACTCCTGTCAACCACATGTCAAACATTAACCAACAGGTATCAAGCAAAAAGAAAACCGCCCCAGACCTGCAGCCACAGGTTTACAGGAGGGAACAGTGCCACCTACAGGTCCATGTGGGGGTGATGTTGTGGATTGTTCTACCTTTACTGGTGTTTATGTTGTGTTCACATGTGAAAGTGTTTGTCTGGGGGAGCTCACTTTCAGTGTAGCAGTCTTCAGGAGTGTCTGGCTCCTCCTCTTCTTCCTCCTCCACCACCACAGGATTCCTCTCCACGGTGCTGCACTCTGATGACACCTCATCGTCCTTCACAAAACACACTTTTACGCTTCTACGTACAAAACACACTTTTACGCACGTATGGACACAAAACACACTTGTACGCACAGAACACACATATACGCTTCATCCTCCTGCACAAAACACACTTATGCACTTCCTACTGCACAAAACACACATTCCATTCCATTTGATTTCTGAACTACGTATTTGGGCCTTAAAACTCCTGCCATGGATACAATAAATGGATATCTTTGAGTATAGTTCTGGCAGCAGGTAAAGCGCCCACAAGAAATAGATGATGGCACCTACAATCAAGGACTTGACTGATACTATAATAAACAAAAGATGAAACTCAAGTCTGACAAAACCCACTTATTCTGAGACAAAACCCACTGATTCTGGAACAAAACACACTTTTTCTAGGACAAAACACACTTATTCAGGGACAAAACACACTTTTTCTGGAACAAAACACACTTTCTCTGGGACAAAACACACTTTTTCTGAGACAGCACAGATTTTCTTTCTAGGACAAAACACTTTTTCTGGAACAAAACACACTTAATCTGGAAAAAAACACCTTTTCTGAGACAAAACACACCTTTTCTCTAAATATTTTATGGTTTGTTCATTACAGAGAAATAAACACGCTCTGACCTGGTCCGAGAAGCTGTAATCGGACTCGGCCTCGGACTCGTGAGTGGCCAGAGGGACCTTCAGAGCCGTGATGTTGTCATAGTAATGGCTATTCCAGTCGCCATGACTCTGACCCTCGGACATCACCGGGGTCATCGCCACACGCTCTTTCCCCTCACTCTTTGTCTCGTCTGATTGGTCAAGCTCAGCTGCGCCCGTATCTGGACAGGACACACAAAAGTGTTAGTATAGTTTGGATTGTGTTTATTTTCATCTTTAGCTGATGTTTATTGAGCGCTGGTCACTAGGGGTCAGTATAGATCACAATGCATTGAGAGCGTGAAACACAACAGAAGAGCTATAAATATTGTAAATATTACCTTTTGCGATTCATTACAAAAAATAATTACAAGGTACCTACATTTAAAACAACGGTTTCATTAGTCCTAGTTTAGTCCTTGCTTAGTCTTGGTTTAGTCCCTGCTTAGTCCTGGTTTAGTACCTTCTTAGTACCGGTTTAGTCCTTGCTTAGTCCTGGTTTAGTCCTTGCTTAGTCCTGGTTTAGTCCCGGTTTAGTCCTTGCTTTGTCCTTTCTTAGTCCTGGTTTAGTCCTTGCTTAGTCCTGGTTTAGTCATTGCTTAGTCCCGGTTTAGTCCTGGTTTAGTCCTTGCTTAGTCCCGGTTTAGTCCAGTTTACCCGTTTGGGGCCTTTGGGCGCTGTGCCTTACGACAAGGTCTCGGATCTTGGTCTTAGTCCAGTCGATTCCGTTGTGGATGCGGTTGACTGCGATCTGAAGGTTGTTCTCCGAGTCGTCGTCTGAAGCCGAGAGATTGTCTCCACTGAAGGAGGAGAGCAGGAGGGCCAGGAACAAGTTCAGGACCTGGATCACGGACCAGAGAGAGACCAGGTGAAGCCGGAGAGACTTAACATGTCCTGGTTTAGTCCTGGTTTAGTCCTGGCTCAGCACTCACCACCAGGTTCCCGATGACCATGACCATCATGAAGACAATGAGACACATGGTTTGTCCGGACACTTCCATACAGTCCCACATGGTCTCGATCCATTCTCCGCACAGAACTCTGAAGATGATGAGGAACGAGTGGAAGAAGTCGGTCATGTGCCAGCGCGGGAGCACACAGTCGTCGGCGATGCGGCACACACATTCGTCGTAGTTGCGGCCAAACAGCTGCATCCCGACCACGGCGAAGATGAACACGATGATGGCCAGGACCAGGGTCAGATTCCCCAGCGCGCCCACAGAGTTCCCGATGATTTTAATGAGCATGTTGAGTGTTGGCCAGGACTTTGCCAGTTTAAACACTCGCATCTGGAACAAACAAACAAAACACTCGCATCCGGAACAAACAAAACAAGTATTATATTACTCTAAAGTACTGGTAATACTCTAAAGCAGTGGTCCCCAAACTTTTTGACTCGAGGGCCACATTGGGTTCTAAAATTTGACCGAGGGGCCGGGCCAGGAAAATATGGTGTGTTTGTGTGAACTAATGAATTATTATAAATTACACGCAAGATTTGACCTGTAACTTGTAACAAAGCAACAAATGCAAGGCTCAATGTACAAATTGATTTTTCAAATGCATTAAATAATGATTATTTTAATTACATTTCAGTTGAATAAACACAGCAGGAAAATTGACCTTCAATTTCAGTGGGAACAGTGTTGTTGATCTCCCTGTTTTGCATCAAAGTCTGGTGTAAGTTTTGTTGTGGCAATTCTCAGGATCGATCCTTTGGTGTTGGTCAGTGAAGCTGGATCTGTGACGGGCTTTGTTCATGTTCATGACACTGAATGTCTCACATATGTAGGTCGAGCCAAACAAGACCAGCATCTTCTGTACGTCCTCCGGAGGTTTTGTTGGACCGTTTTTTTTATTAGCATTTCTTCTACCCATAAATTATCTAGTAGTAACAGCATGGAATGATTAATATCCATAAATAAAAAATCTTAATAAATGTCACCAGAATATGCAAACATTTTGACTTTAATGTTACATTTTTGCTCTTCTGTCCTTCTCACGTCTCCAGTGGTTGTACACTTTGTCCAGGTTGATGCTGCGTTTGCTTCTTGCTGTGACTTTATGCTCATCAACTGCTCCAAAATGTGCCACTTCAAGACCATTTCTGGATGATATTATTCTTAAACTAACAGGGCCTGTCATAAACGCAGGTGCCCACGTTGTAACATGAGATATTTACACAGAAATAAACGCAGTAGTGATGCGTCTTTTGAACCGGGGGTCTCGTGGCGCACCCGCGGTTCGCTTTAGTTCTGCTTTAGACCCGCTTTAGAACAAATCACAGCTGTCTCTAGTGTCCCCTCTGTCCTTGAAGACTCTGTGTGGCTGATTTACCTGTGTCTTCACATCAGGATCATCTGCTCCTGAGCTCGTACTCGTCGGGTGAGTGTGAAGTTGTGACATGAGATATTTACACAGAAATATGGTCCAGATAATAATGCACATGTGTCTTTTGACTCGTGAGTCAGGTCTGGCCAAGAAAGTCTCATTTACACAATAGTGACACGCCAGTTGTCTATTGAACGTGCCCGCACCCCGCGCTGCGCCTCGGCCCGCACCCCGCGCTGCGCCTCGGGCCGCGGTCCGCGCTGCGCCCCGGGCCGCGGTCCACAGCGTTTTGAAACTAAAAATGTAGAGAACACAACGTGTCCCCTGGACAGTGTCCTACTGTCCACAAGAGTCTTCTACAGTGTGTCAAACACTTGTGCTTCCTGCTTGATTGGCCCCGGTGGCGGTTTGTGGTAAATTTTATTTTCTTCGCGCCATAGATCTCATGTGCGAGCAGTGCAACATCTCTTGGGGAAATGTGGGCATTACAGGCGAAAGGTAAAGTGAACGGCCAGCCACAGTATCATGAGTTTGACTCCGACATTTGCTAAAAAAAAATAAAAAAAAAGATTTTTTTTTTATATAACTTGGACAAGCTTGGCGGGCCGGATTGAAAGGCCCAGCGGGCCGGATGCGGCCCGCGGGCCGTAGTTTGGGGACCACTGCTCTAAAGTACTGGTACGACTACTGTTGCTGCAGTAGTTTTATCATTTGCAGATTCCATCACTTCTCAAATATCTGTAACACTGCTGACGGTTACAGATGGAAATGAGCTCCACCCAAATTCACATTGGATGGAAATTAGCCCCGCCCACAATCATCGCTCTGCCCCAATAAACAAAAACAATACGTTCTACTGCTACTACTAGTCTGAGCATATATTGTTGTTGTGTCCGTGGGCAAGACAAACCATTCCAAGTATAGTCCTGATAAATTGTGAATCGTGAGAACATCTGAAAGGTTTGGCCGTAGTCCTGTGTCAAATGCCAGTTGGTGAAGCTGAACGTCTGACAAAAGGAGTTTGATGCCATTTTGATGCCGTGGTCTAAATGTGGCACAACAGTGAGTCTCTCCTACATTGTAATCTGAACTGACCAATCGGAAGGAGCGCAACACAGACAGTCCCTGGACGTTGGCCAATCCCAGCTCGACGAGGCTCATGGTGACGATGATGCAGTCGAAGATGTTCCAGCCAACCTGCGATTAGGACCAGAGAGAGAACATCAGGACCAGAGAGAGAACATCAGGACCAGAGAGAGAACATCAGACCAGAGAGAGAACATCAGGACCAGAGAGAGAACAAGAGAGAACATCAGGACCAGAGAGAGAACATCAGACCAGAGAGAGAACATCAGACCAGAGAGAGAACAAGAGAGAACATCAGGACCAGAGAGAGAACAAGAGAGAACATCAGGACCAGAGAGAGAACATCAGGACCAGAGAGAGAACATCAGGACCAGAGAGAGAACATCAGACCAGAGAGAGAACATCAGGACCAGAGAGAGAACAAGAGAGAACATCAGGACCAGAGAGAGAACATCAGACCAGAGAGAGAACATCAGACCAGAGAGAGAACAAGAGAGAACATCAGGACCAGAGAGAGAACAAGAGAGAACATCAGGACCAGAGAGAGAACATCAGGACCAGAGAGAGAACATCAGGACCAGAGAGAGAACATCAGACCAGAGAGAGAACATCAGGACCAGAGAGAGAACATCAGACCAGAGAGAGAACAAGAGAGAACATCAGGACCAGAGAGAGAACAAGAGAGAACATCAGGACCAGAGAGAGAACATCAGGACCAGAGAGAGAACATCAGGACCAGAGAGAGAACATCAGACCAGAGAGAGAACAAGAGAGAACATCAGGACCAGAGAGAGAACAAGAGAGAACATCAGGACCAGAGAGAGAACATCAGGACCAGAGAGAGAACAAGAGAGAACATCAGGACCAGAGAGAGAACAAGAGAGAACATAAGGACCAGAGAGAGAACATCAGGACCAGAGAGAGAACAAGAGAGAACATCAGGACCAGAGAGAGAACATCAGGACCAGAGAGAGAACATCAGGACCAGAGAGAGAACATCAGGACCAGACTAAAGAATGGGCCAAACCTGGAAGTAATGATACAGATCCAGAGCCAGGAGCTTGAGCACCATCTCAGCCGTAAAGATTCCCGTGAAGACCTGAAACCAGAGCCAGGATGAGAACAGGACTAAAGCAGAACCAATCCAGGTTCCAATCCAGTCAAGTCTTGGTCCTCACCAGGTTTCCAACGGTCAGCAGGTGTTCGAAGTCCTCAGACATGGGATAATGCTCCATGGCCATGAACACAGTGTTGAGGACGATGCAAACGGTGATGCCAAGGTCCACAAACGGATCCATCACGATCAGATACAGAACCTTCTGCACCGGGCGCCAGCACGGACAGTCCCAGATCAGGAACCGGGACGAGAGCCAGTACCAGCAGGGCGGGCAGGGCCGCTCCTCCTCCGGCTCTGTGAGGAGACAACTGTGTCAGTAAAGGAACCAAGGGTCAACGGCCCAGCAACCTCCTCAACCTGCTTCAAAACAGAAGTCTGCATTATTGGTGTCCACGCGGCGTCAGAACATTTAGAAAGTCTCTAGTTTAAACTGTATCTGAGTCAGGTAAGAATCCTCAGGTGACATCTTCTCTGCCAGCACGAAAAAACAATTGTTCTTAGCTTTATTTTAAAAGAGTAAATTCCCCATAGCGTTATAGGCCCCGCCTCCATCTGAGATTATGACCATCATCAAATTCTAGAACGTGAATGCAAACTATCCATGGGTTTCAGATGGAAGGAAAATTTGGACTGTTGGACTCAGCCACTGTCTCTCCTCTCAGAGCTCACTGTGTCTCCTCTCAGAGCTCGCTGTCTCTCCTCTCAGAGCTCACTGTCTCTCCTCTCAGAGCTCACTGTCTCTCCTCTCGGAGCTCACTGTCTCTCCTCTCGGAGCTCACTGTCTCTCCTGATATCACCAGCCTGTGTCGTGCTCCCTGAAGCCAAGAATGCAGCTGTCTTAAATTCCTCATGGTGGCGGGGATATCCATGGAGCTCGTTGACTTTATTCCTCAAAGAACAAACGTTTCCAAAAATGATGGATGGCAGAAGACTACAATTGATCCATTGTCTCCTTAAATGAAGCTTTACACTGCTCGCTAGAGAGTCTCTGGAGAAAACGTGGTATATGTTTCAGCACATTTTTTCTAGAGTTTTTCTAGAAGCCGCCATACAAGTGTGCCAAGCCGCCATACAAGTGTGCCATGGCACCATACAAGTGTGCCATGGCACCATACAAATGTGCCAAGCACCATACAAGTGTGCACCACACAAGTGTGCCAAGCACCATACAAGTGTGCACCACACAAGTGTGCCAAGCACCATACAAGTGTGCCAAGCACCATACAAGTGTGCCAAGCACCATACAAGTGTGCCAAGCACCATACAAGTGTGCACCACACAAGTGTGCCAAGCACCATACAAGTGTGCACCACACAAGTGTGCCAAGCACCATACAAGTGTGCCAAGCACCACACAAGTGTGCCAAGCACCATACAAGTGTGCCAAGCACCATACAAGTGTGCCAAGCACCACACAAGTGTGCCAAGCACCATACAAGTGTGCCAAGCACCACACAAGTGTGCCAAGCACCATACAAGTGTGCCAAGCACCACACAAGTGTGCCAAGCACCATACAAGTGTGCCAAGCACCACACAATGGATAAATCCATATTTGGTCCAAGTGTTCAAGATGTTGCGGGCAGTATAATAATTAATAATGAAAATCTTTTTAAAAATATGCATGTTTATATGTGTGTGTGTGTGTGTGTGTAGTGTGTGAGTGTGTGTAAGTGCGTGTGTGTGTGTGTGTAGTGGGTATAGTGTGTGTGTGTGTGTGTGTGTAATGTGTAAGTGTGTGTGTGTAATGTGTAAGTGTGTGTGTGTGTGTGTGTGTAGTGTGTGGGTGTAGTGTGTGTAGTGTGTGTGTGTAATGTGTAAGTGTGAGTGTGTCTGTGTGTGTATGTGTGTGTGTAGTGTGTGTGTGTGTAGTGTGTGTGGAGTGTGTAAGTGCGTGTGTGGAGTGTGTTAGTGCTTGTGTGTGTGTGGAGTGTGTAAGTGCTTGTGTGTATGTGTGTGTGTGTGTGTGTGTGTATAGTGTGTGAGTGTTTAGTTTAGTTTAGTTTATTAAGATCCCCATTAGCTCCTGCAAACCAGTTGCTATTCTTCCTGGGGTCTCCTCAAATTCATTACATACATTTCTTTATATACCCCACCCACACACACACACTCACACTCACACCTCTAATCAAACGCACACATACCTCACACACACATACACACACACACACAAAAGCCCAAGGTATTATATATATCTACCTACATACATACAGCATATACATATATATAAATACACTCACAGATACATATACATACACATACATATACATATACATACAGAGTGAAAAAGAAAACAGCGGTAAATAGCTCATTCACTAAAACAAAACAAGAAAAATAACAATGACATAATATTATTATTAGTTATACTACCACTATCATTCCCATAATTAGTAATTAAATCTTAACTCCATCCCTGATGCGCACTATTGTGTAAAAAGGAAAAGCTTTAACTTCTTTTGAAATAACTTTTTGTTATTTTCAAGCAACAAAAAAACAGGCAATGCATTCCATGCAACTATGGCCCGATAACCAACAGAGCACTGCATTCTATTGGTTCTGCAAACTGGCAGCACACAGCTTATATTTCTACTTTGTGAGTATCTGAGAAAAAAGTCAGTTTATCATAAATTACTGCTGGAATTTTGGTTATAATGACATGTCTAATAAATATTAATAAATAGAACTTCAGTCTGCTTTTGACCGTCAACCAGGCTAATTCGTTGTGCATTGTTGTTACATTTGTTCTGTCTGACTATTCGTGCCGCTTTGTTCTGTGCTACTTGCAACCTGTATAAGTTATTTTCACATGTGTTTGACCAAATAACAGGTGCATAATCTAACTGAGAAAGTGTTAAGGACTGAATTAATTGTTTGATTAACCATTTTGGAATACATGTGTTGTGACCCAATTAACATACATTTTGTTTTTTCAATATTAATTACTAATTTATTATGTTGGATCCACTGAACTACTGCATTCAACTCCTCCTGTAAGATGTTACTAAGCTTTTCTGCTGTTGGTGCAGAGCCGTATAATGTAGTGTCATCTGCATATATGGCCATGGTTGCATGTTTTAATATAGATGAAAAGTCATTGGTGAAAATAGAAAATAAAAGCGGGCCAAGGCAACTGCCCTGGGGAACTCCACAACCCATCCCCTCAACGTCAGAATAGCTACCATTGTATAGTGTATAGTGTGTGTGTGTGTGTGTGTGTGTGAGAGTGTATAGTGTGTGTGTGTGTGTGTGTGTGTGTGTGTGTGTGTGAGTGTATAGTGTGTGTGTGTGTGTGTGTGTGTGAGTGTGTGTGTAGTGTGTATAGTGTGTGTAGTGTGTGTATAGTGTGTGTGTAGTGTGTGTAGTGTGTGTAGTGTGTGCATAGTGTGTGTGTGTATAGTGCGCGTGTGTCTGTGTGTGCGTGTGTGTGTATGAGTGTGTGTGTGTGTGTGTAGTGTGTGTGTGTGTGTATAGTGTGTGTGTGTGTGTGTGTGTGAGTGTATAGTGTGTGTGTGTGTGTGTGTGTGTGTGTGTGAGTGTATAGTGTGTGTGTGTAGTGTGTGTGTATAGTGTGTGTGTGTGTGTGTGTGTGTGTGCGTGTGTGTGTTTGTGTGTGCGTGCTCCTTTACGTTTGGTTTCCGCTGTCAGGTCCTGGGATTCCGGGTTGTTTTTCCTCAGAGTCTCTTGCTAAAGACACAGAGCAGGTTTAGGTCAGGATTTTCACAGAGATGGATTGAACTGGGTCTAGAGAGTTAGGATCCTTTTATTCTTCATTCAAAATTCAAAGTCCTTTTTGAAACATAGTTTTGCACTGGTTCTAGTCCTGGTCTTGTCCTGGTCTTGTCCTGGTCTTGTCCTGGTCTTGTCCTATTTTGCCTTGTTTTTTTCCTGGTTTTGTCCCGTTGTCATCCTGTTCCTTCTGGTCAAGTCCCTTTTAGGTCCTGGTCCTGGTCCAGTCCAGACTCGCCTCCTCCTCTCTGATCTTCAGTGCCTCGAGGATCTGTTGGTACTCCACGTCTTTCTGTCGCTGCTCATCGATGGAGGCCTGGTTCTGCTCGGCGTAGGCCATGGCCACCACAGCCAGGATCAGGTTTATCAGGTAAAATGAACCCAGGAAGATCACCACCACGAAGAACAACATGTAGGTCTTACCGGCTGCGCGCAGGGTCTGCCAGAAAAAACAGGGTTTAGAAGGAGTTAGGCCACAAGACGAGGAGACAAGGAGTTAAAGGAGACAAGACGAGGAGACAAGGAGTTAAAGGAGACAAGACGAGGAGACAAGGAGTTAAAGGAGACAAGACAAGGAGATAGAGGAGATGAGACGAGGGATTAGAAGATGAAGGGTGAGTACTGGTTCAGTCCCTGTTTAGTCCTGGTTCAGTCCCTGTTTAGTCCATGTTTAGTCCTGGTTTAGTCCTTCTTTAGTCCTGTACCAGCTGAAAGAGGTTTTCCCAGAAGTCCTGCGTCATGAGCCTGAAGAGAGAGAGGAAAGCCCAGCCGAAGCTGTCGTAGCTTGTGTAGCCGTAGTTTGGGTTTGGTCCAGCTTTGAGACAGACAAAGCCTTCAGGGCAAACTCTAAGAAAAAACATTATTTAAGAAACAGGTAATAAAAATGTAAATGTACATACATAAGACCTCACCCAGCATCTGAGCTGTTCCCACACAGAAGAGGATCCTTCTGTCCCTCCAGAAAGTAGTGGTTTTCTATAAAAAAAACACGATTTTATCTAGAGGAGGATCTGGACAATTAAGAGCTGAACTAGTAATCACTGCAGTTTTCAGTGTGCATGTCAAGCTTGGAGTGGATTTTGTTCGCACCTGGGTTGTTAATGAACTCGTAGTAATCAAAGTCGTCCTGTCCATGAGTGCCGTTTCCGTTGAACGTGGTGCTGTTTCCGTACAAATCAAAACTGCTTCCATTGACCGCGGTGCCGTTTCCGTTATCCATGGTGCCTTTGTTCGGCAGGGCCAGGACACACTTCTGCCGCAAGTTTCCCATGAACAGCTGCAGTCCAATCAGAGCGAAGACACTGAGGCAGAACACGGTCAGGATCATCACGTCTGAGAGCTTCTTCACCGACTGAATCAGAGCTCCAACGATGGTCTTCAGGCCTGAGCAGGGCCATAGTGAGACCAGAGATCAGGGTTAGACCAGAGACCGGGGTTAGACCAGAGACCGGGGTTAGACCAGAGACCAGGGTTAGACCAGAGACCGGGGTTAGACCAGAGACCGGGGTTAGATCAGAGACCGGGGTTAGACCAGAGACCGGGGTTAGATCAGAGACCGGGGTTAGACCAGAGACCGGGGTTAGACCAGAGACCGGGGTTAGATCAGAGACCGGGGTTAGACCAGAGACCTGGGTTAGACCAGAGACCGGGGTTAGACCAGAGACCAGGGTTAGACCAGAGACCGGGGTTAGACCAGAGACCGGGGTTAGATCAGAGACCGGGGTTAGACCAGAGACCGGGGTTAGACCAGAGACCGGGGTTAGATCAGAGACCGGGGTTAGACCAGAGACCGGGGTTAGACCAGAGACCGGGGTTAGATCAGAGACCGGGGTTAGACCAGAGACCGGGGTTAGACCAGAGACCGGGGTTAGACCAGAGACTGGGGTTAGACCAGAGACCGGGGTTAGACCAGAGACCGGGGTTAGATCAGAGACCGGGGTTAGACCAGAGACCAGGGTTAGACCAGAGACCGGAGTTAGACCAGAGACCGGGGTTAGACCAGAGACCGGGGTTAGACCAGAGACCGGGGTTAGACCAGAGACCGGGGTTAGATCAGAGACCGGGGTTAGATCAGAGACCGGGGTTAGACCAGAGACCGGGGTTAGATCAGAGACCGGGGTTAGACCAGAGACCGGGGTTAGACCAGAGACCGGGGTTAGACCGGGGTTAGACCGGGGTTAGACCGGGGTTAGACCTGGGTTAGACCGGGGTTAGACCTGGTATAGATCTGGGTCTCACCTGGGATGACTGTAATGGTCTTCAGAGCTCGTAGGACCCTGAACGTCCTGAGCGCTGACACGTTCCCCAGATCCACAAACTCAGTCAAATATCTGCCTCAGAAACAAAAACGACAAGATCAAAGACGAGAAATATTCCTGAACCCCTAATCTTGAAGGAAGGCAAACCACTACTGAACATTTTAGTCTGCAGATTCTGAGCCTGTGGTCGCTGAGGGTGGCTCTAAGGTTAGTCATCTGGAATCGATTGGCGTGTGGAGCCTGTGCTCAAAAAGGTCTATGTCTCGTACGGATCTCTATGGCCGAGCTCAAAACTCTTATGGCTCTAAGTTCACAGAGTTGAGTGTTCTCACGCCATCGAGATGACCATGAAGTCCAGCCAGTTCCAGGGGTCGCGGAGGAAGGTGAAGTCTCCCACACAGAAACCTCTGGCGAAGACTTTGACCAGCGCTTCGAACGTGTAGATGCCCGTAAACACATACCTGAGGAACACCAGACACCAGACACGGCTCAACCTGTAACACTCAGACTCAAATGACAAAAGAACAATGTGAAAGAGTGTGATGCTCTGCTGTGATAGGCTGATGCTCTGCTGTGATAGGCTGATGCTCTGCTGTGATAGGCTGATCCTCTGCTGTGATAGGCTGATGCTCTGCTGTGATAGGCTGATGCTCTGCTGGGATAGGCTGATGCTCTGCTGTGATAGGCTGATCCTCTGCTGTGATAGGCTGATCCTCTGCTGTGATAGGCTGATGCTCTGCTGTGATAGGCTGATGCTCTGGTGTGATAGGCTGATGCTCTGCTGCGATAGGCTGATACTCACTCCACAATCTTGCTCCAGGCCGGTGGGTCACTCATGGTCATAAACACACAGTTTGACAGAATCGTCATCATGATGAAAAGGCTGAACACAGTTCGGCTTACAGTTAAGGATTATATTTAGAGTTGTTGTGTTGTTGCTGTTGTTGTTGCTGTTGCTGTTGTTGTATTGTTGTTGTGGTGGTGGTGGCAGAGTCTGGGGTAAGAGGTCCATTGTGCATTGTATTAAATGTGGTAAATGTAAAAGGATACGAGTGAAGTGATAGAGTCGGGTTTGGGTCTTTGTGTGGTAAATAGTGATCACACTAAGGGTGTGAGTGGATGAGGATGCGGGTGGCAAGGTCAGGGGTCAGGTTGTTAGGTTTGAGTTGTCGTGCGGTGAATGTGAAGGTGAGACGATTAAGGATATGAATGGATGAGGATCCTGATGCTCAGCCGTCGCAGGAGACTGAAGGGCGACAGCAGGTAACACGCCGGATCAGCGTTGAAGCGGTAGATCACGTTTCCTTTGCTCAAAACAATAAACGTCTGAAACAACAAGAGGCAAACCTGTTCAAAATATAACACTTTTAATTGGGCCTCGTGCAGGATCCTCTGACACCACATACACTTTCTGTCAAAAGTGTCTGTGATTAGTAGAAAGGCCCAGATGGGCTCTGATTGATTGGTTTGCTCTCAAACCTTCTGTGATTGGTAGAAGGGGTCCAGGTCCTCCAATGGCGTGTTGAGAAACTCGGGGGCAGGTTCTCCATAGATGAAAGGCAGGGGTTTCCCCGCCTCCAGGTCGGACACTGGTTTTGGTAAATCATCCTCAGAAATCTGCAACAGATAAACAAGTAACACATTTTTCATTAGATATTTTCAAATGTTAATTAGTTATTTGTCATATTATGTCTTGATCTCAGATAGAGGGCGGCCCAGAGAATGTACATTTCTGTACATTTGCATACATTGTATGTCTTTTGTACATTTGTGTGTTGCACTTTCAAACCTCAATGTTGTTTTCTTGGCATTTTTGTGCGAGTTTCTGCTCCTCTTCAAATTTTTCTTGTAGTTTCTGCAGAGACTGAAGCGTGAAAGGTCTGAAGAGCTCTGCGCCAACAGGGGGCAGCACCAGCGCCATCTCACATTGCAAGGGCTGCAGAAGAAAAGATTGTTACGTTATATTATGTTATGTATGTTGTATGTTATAATAAGTATGAGGAGATCATGAGAAAAAGTGAACATAAAAAAGAGGCTTGCACTTTAGTCTCACAGCGACACTGTCCTGCGCCAAATATCAAGACCAATTAGAAGAAGAAGAAAATTAAGGGAAAAATGGCCCCAGGTTCAAATAAGTAAATAAATCAATGCTCAAGTAAAAAGTGCCAATACTGAACATTTCTGATGTGAAGCTGACAAAAGAAAACTTTAAATGTAAGAAAAACTTTGAATGAAATAAACAAAATATGAGCCTGCTTGCGTATGTGTGTGTGTGTCTCTGTGTGTGTGTGTGTGTGTCTCTGTGTGTGTGTGTGTGTCTCTGTGTGTGTGTGTGTGTGTGTGTGTGTGAGTGTTTGTGTGAGTGTTTGTTTGTGTGTGTGTGTGTGTGTGTGTGAGTGTTTGTGTGTGTGTGTGTGTGTGTGTTTGTGTGTGTGTGTGTGTGAGTGTGTGTGTCTGTGTGTGTGTGTGTGTGTGTGTGAGTGTGAATGTGTGTGTGTATAACTGTGTGAGTGTTTGTGTGTGTGTGTGTGTGTGTGTGTGAGTGTGAATGTGTGTGTGTGTGTGTGTGTGTGTGTGTACAACTGTGTGAGTGTTTGTGTGTGTGTGTGTGAGTGAGTGTGAGTGTGTGTGTCTCTCTGTGTGTGTGTGTGAGTGAGTGTGAATGTGTGTGTGTGTAACTGTGTAAGTGTTTGTGTGTGTGAGTGTGAGTGTGTGTGTGTATAACTGTGTGAGTGTTTGTGTGTGTGTGTGTGTGTGTGTCTCTGTGTCTCTGTGTGTGTGTGTGTGTGTGTGTGTGTGTTTGTGTGCGCTCGGCTGTGTGCTAGTGCATTTGTGGTTGTCATGGCAGCAGCAGCTGTTGTCTTTCTCTGGTTTCACTTCAGAGACACGAAAGTCTCATTCACTTTTACAGAACCACTGTGTCCTAACTCCTGTGTCCTAACTCCTATGTCTTGATTCCTACCTCCTATGTCCTACCTCCTACCTCTTAACTCCTATGCCTTATCTCCCATGTCCTTTCTCCTATGTCCAACTGCTATGTTCTTACTACTACATTCAAACTCCCACATCCTACCTCCTATGTCCTACCTCCTATTTCCAACCTCCTATATCCTACATCCTATATCCTACCTCCTTGTGTATCAGGGTCATAAGTATTGATCAATGATTCAATTTTGGCTGCTCCTGCTGCAGACTCTGGGTCAGGGTTCTGTCAGGGATACAAGAGGACGGGAGGGCATCTGTGTCACATTCCTGTCTGTCAGCTTCTACTCAGCCTTGGCCCTTGACCTTTGACCTCTGCAGGTGTCTCAACAAGTGTCAGCCTTGTTTAACGAGAGCGGCTGCAACAAAGCAGCTCCTGTCTGCAGAACATACATCTACATCCAGAACATCCAGAACATCCAGAGCAGGGGGGGCCCACACATTTTCGGCTCACAAGCTACTTTTATATTCAACAAAGTCTGAAGATCTACCCATAGATCTAAATTATTTTATAATTTAGTATTATCTTTAAAAAACATAATTAACCATAATTAGGCTATAGAAACACAATGATAATATTGTTTATCATATACAAATGTGCAATATAAAAGGACAGAGACAATCTGCTATTTAACTAGACCATTTAATACAGTATTTTGAAAATAGAATATACTGACCACAACTACGCTAATGACAGAAGGTTGAGCTTAACCAGAACTTCCTCTCTCCTCCTTCCTTTGCGTTAGCGTTAGGGTTAACCCTGACGCTAAGGCTAACCCTCGACGCTTTCCGGATCTTTCCGGCGTACTTCGACGTGATCGACCCCACTGCCTCTGCGATCAACCGGTCGATCGCGATCGACGTATTGGGCACCCCTGATCTAGGACATCCAGAACATCTACATCTAGAACATCCAAAACATCTATACCTAGAACATCTACATCCAGAACATCTACATCCAGAACATCTACATCTAGAACATCCAGGACATCTACATCCAGAACATCTACATCTAGAACATCCAAAACATCCAGAACATCTACATCCAGAACATCTACATCCAGCGCATACAGAAAATCCAGAACATCTACATCCAGAACATCTACATCTAGAACATCCAGAACATCTACATCCAGAACATCTACATCCAGAACATCTACATCCAGAACATCAACATCCAGAACATCTACATCCAGAACATCCAGGACATCCAGAACATCTACATCCAGAACATCTACATCCAGAACATCTACATCCAGAACATCTACATCTAGAACATCTACATCCAGAACATCTACATCTAGAACATGCAGGGCATCCAGAATGCTGCTGCTCAAGTGCTGATGCACACATTTGTCCTGGTCCTGGTCAGAGAAGAGACTTCAAAGCAGCGCTGCTGTAAAGTCTCTGGTGGAGCATCAGTCCAGTCTGGTGGTCTTTAGGGTCCGGTCCGGGCCTCAGTCTGAGACCAAAGGCTGTGGATGAAAGTGGATCTGAAACTGAATCCTCACAGCGGCTCTGGAACTTCTTCCCACACAGATCACTTTGGTCTAAAAACAGGAGCAGCTCATGTGACCTTGGTCCCTTCAGGACCTGTGGGACCAGGACCGGGACCTGGACCTGGACCGGGACCTGAGCCTGGACCTGGTCGCAGATCTTTGGTCTTACCCTTTGTGTTTTGTTGATGGTTCTAATCCTGAGCTTGCATTGATGAGAAGGTTCTGGCTCCAGGCCACAGTGGCTCTAAAGCACAGGAAGTTTGACCACAGCAGAAAACTTCTGTTCAGATGTGTTATTATGAGATTGTTCTTCTGCAGCGCAGAGCCCTGTGCGAACAGAACTAACTTTATAGTTATAACGTTATTACACGAAACATGTGTCGAGTTTATCGACATCGAGAATCAAAAACATTGATAATGGCCATAAAAAAAAAAACAATGGGAAATAAATCGGACGCATCACAGAGATAAAAAATGGCACTTTCTGTCTCCATGTGTCCTTCTCTAGCTCCTGGTATCCGTCTCTAGCTCACCTGCTCCTTCCTTAGCTCCTCATCTCCTTCACAAGCTCATTGTTTCCTTCTCTAGCTCCTCGTCTCCTTCTCTAGCTCCTCGTCTCCTTCTCTAGCTCCTCATCTCCTTCGCTAGCTCCTTGTATCCTTCTCTAGCTCATCTGCTACTTCACTAGCTCCTTGTCTCCTTCCCTTGCTCCTTGTCTCCTTCCCTAGCTCCTTGTCTCCATCCCTGGCTCCTTCAGGTGAGGATCTTATTCAGGCTTTGGGTCAAAGTGCAAAACACAAACACAACGTCAGCTTCTGTAGCAAAGTCCAGCTGCATCCTGCTCCTCGTCTCCTCACACGTGTCTCCTTGTCTCCTTAACTCCTATGTTCACACACGTGTGTCACAGCAGCTTTCCTCGTCTTCTTTCGGAGCGTCTGTCAGATTCTTTTCTTTTCTCCACAGAATCATGTGCCCAACGTAACAGCAGAAGTTCCATGTCTCCTTTCTCCTCACCTCCTTCTCGCCTCCTTCTCACCTCCTTCTCGTCTCCTTCTTGTCTCCTAGTCTCCTTCTCGTCGCAGAGCTGTTGTGGCAGTGGTTTTGTTGGTGGTTGTGGACCCCGAGTCAGTGACACTTGTTCATGTGTTTGGGAGCGAGTTGTACAAGTATCTGACAGCGAGCGTGAGCAGAGCGTGTGCGTGTGTGTGTGTGAGTGTATATGAGTATGTGTGTGTGTGTGTGACCGTGTGAGTGTGTGTGTATGTGTGTGTGTGTGTGTGTGAGTGTGTGTGTGAGTGTGTGTGTGTGTGACCGTGTGAGTGTGTGTGTATGTGTGTGTGTGTGTGTTTGTGTGAGTGTGTGTGTGTGTGAGTGTGTGTGACCGTGTGAGTGTGTGTGACCGTGTGTGAGTGAGTGTGTGTGTGTGTGTGTGTGTGTGTGTGACCGTGTGAGTGTGTGTGACCGTGTGTGAGTGTGTGTGTGTGTGTGTGTGTGTGTGTGACCGTGTGTGAGTGTGTGTGTGTGTGTGTGACCGTGTGTGAGTGTGTGTGTGTGTGTTCGAGAGCGTGCACGTGCATGTATCAGTGACTTCTCTGGCTCAGACTTTGACAGCTGAGGAACAAGTGCATTAGAGAGATATGAGATTCCCGACATGAGTGCTCCGGAATCTAACCCACAACCTCTGAGCAACACACTCTGAGCAACAGGGTTCTTCAGTATCTTTGCTGTTCTTAAGCTGCACTTTTCTGGACTGAGATGTCTGATGTTTCCAGGTTGTAGCCACTCCTCCAGTTTGGGGGGTGCAATTCAAAAAAATATATAATTTTTTTCAAAGCTTTTTGGTTGAGGGCCCCAGACCCCACCTGTAATGCTTATTAAATTGTATTTACACGTTCGAATTGGGTTGGGTGCATGGGGGCACGGAGAGGGGGGGCAAGAGGGCACTGAAATGGCTAGTAGCGGCCCTGCAGCGCAGTCTTCTCAGCGCAGTCTTCTCAGTGCAGTCTTCTCAGCGCAGTCTTCTTAGTGCAGTCTTCTCAGTGCAGTCTTCTCAGCGCAGTCTTCTTAGTGCAGTCTTCTCAGTGCAGTCTTCTCAGAGCAGTCTTCTCAGAGCAGTCTTCTCAGAGCAGTCTTCTCAGAGCAGTCTTCTCAGCGCAGTCTTCTTAGTGCAGTCTTCTCAGTGCAGTCTTCTCAGTGCAGTCTTCTCAGAGCAGTCTTCTCAGTGCAGTCTTCTCAGAGCAGTCTTCTCAGAGCAGTCTTCTCAGAGCAGTCTTCTCAGAGCAGTCTTCTCAGTGCAGTCGTGTGATTGCGGCGCTCCGCCTCTGCAGCTTCATGACACAGTTGCGTCTGCAGCGAGGGACTGCGTAACTATGGGTGCGCCTCCGCCTCAAGTCGTTGTTGATGTAGAGAAAACGAAACTTATCGCGTTACTTTAGTGTGTTCGGGTTAAACATTCTTCACAGATGTTTTTTCTCATTCTCAGCTCATGAAGCCTCGTTGAACCGCGATGGAAGAAGAGAAGACAACACAAGAGGACACGTCCCCGAGGTAAACTACACTCGTGACATTCCTGTAAATATGGAACAAAGGGTCTTTTGTTTTATAACCTATTTCCTTGGTCCAGAATTGGGATTATGTCTATATACAGTACATATACAACGATATCACCAGGACAAGTTCCTGTGTCTGTGCATTTTGTTCATGTGTTACAATTTATGGGATGGAACATAAGAAATCTTTATTGTTTTTAACCAAACCAGAAGTGTATTTCCTATGCTGCTGCTGTCAGATTCTACAACAAACACTGTTGGCCCTGAACATGTGTCACAGAGCTTTCATTATCCTGTGCCATTTCAGGAGCTTTTAACCATATTATAATAGTTCCTCTTGTCACTCGGAGTTGTATTTAGAGTGATTTGTGCATATTTGAGTGGACAGGACACGACGCCATTGCTCCAGGTCCAGGTCTGGACTAACATTGATCTAGAGCTTGTTGTTTTAGATCATTATTGTGATTTATGAGGTCCAAAATACACCATAATGACACACCTGCGTCATATATTTGAACTACATCCTGGTAGAAGACAAAAGCACAGTGGCTCCCCCTGGTGGTAAGTGTTCAAACATGTCCCATGTCCTTGTACCACGGGCTGGGAAAACGAAAGAAAAACAAAACAAACAAGTCGCCTTCAGTACATTATGGTGAGCGTGACATGTTAGAGATAATATTGTCCAGAATATCAATAGTATAAATCTAAAAAAAAGACCTGGAGGCTGCAAAATAAGCCCAGCGCTACAAGGAGTATTTCCTGAACATCTTTTTAATTTAACATTCATTTATTTAGAGACATTTTACAATAATAATCAAAATAATATAATAATCAAAATAAAAAGATGTACAATAATAATCAAACATTTTAAGATTAAAAAAAAAATCTGCTATAGGATAAAAATAAAAATAGACTTACTATGTACACAAAATTTACAGTCGAGTTTACATATGTAGTGCAGAAAGTGCAGTGAGTGATTTAATTATTGTTGAAGTGGCAGTGTTTAAGAGGTGTTCATGAATCCAACGGTAGAGGGAAAGAAACTGGCGGAACGTAGCCTCCTGCCTGAGGGGAGTGGCCTCCTGCCTGAGGGGAGTGGCCTCCTGCCTGAGGGGAGTGGCCTCCTGCCTGAGGGGAGTGGCTCAAATAGTCCGTGTCCAGGGTTAGATGAGTCGGCTGTGATCTGAATTGTTCGTCCCAGAGCCCTGGAGACGTACAGGTCCTGCAGAGATGGAAGTCTGCAGCCGATCACCTTCTCAGCAGAGGTCTCTGTTTGTCTCTGGCTGTGGCTCCAGCGTACCACACAGTGATGGAGGAGGTGAGGATGGAGTCAATGATGGTCGTGTAGAACTCCAACATCATCTCCGCTGGCAGCTTTGCTTTCCTCTGCTGCTGCAGGAAGTACATCCTCTGCTGGGCCTTCTTGATGAGAGAGCTGATGGTGGGCTCACACTTGAGGTCCCGGGTGATGGTGGTGCAGAGAAGGTGGAGGGAGTCCACGGTGGTGATGGGGGAGTCTGAGATGGTGAGGGGGGGCTGGGGGGCTTTGCCTTTCCTGAAGTCCACGATCATCTCCACCGTCTTCTGGGCGTTGAACTCCATGTTGTTACCGCTGCACCAGGACACCAGCCGCTCCACCTCACTCCTGTAGATGCACTCATCCCCGTCCGAGATGAGCCCGATGAGGGTGGTGTCGTCATGGCGATGAGGGTGGTGTCGTCCACAAACGTGATCAGTTTTACGGAGGCGTGGCTGGAGGTGCAGCAGTTTGTGTTCAGGGAGAAGAGCAGGGGAGAAAGTACACAGCCCTGTGGAGCTCCTGTGCTGATCGTCCGAGTGTCTGAGACATTCTTTCCCAGCCGCACGCACTGCCTCC
This sequence comes from Eucyclogobius newberryi, assembly GCF_026437365.1. NCBI lineage: Eukaryota > Metazoa > Chordata > Actinopteri > Gobiiformes > Gobiidae > Eucyclogobius > Eucyclogobius newberryi. Next base: position 19,564,700 of record NW_027315757.1, read on the forward strand.
GATCTGTCAGGGAGTCAGTGCTCCACCTGCAGGTGGAGTCAGGGAGTCAGTGCGCCACCTGCAGGTGGAGTCAGTGCTCCCCCTGTCAGTCAGGCACATTGGGAGAGCTTGTCCTGGAGCAGAGCAGGGAGATGGTGTTGAATCGACCAGAAACAGAACATTTTTTTAATAAGAACTTTTGCTGTGGAGCTTTTGGGTGGAACTAAACATCACTTTATGTTGTTGTTGTTGTTGTTGTTGTTGTTGTTGTTGTTGTTGTTTTATGGCGGTTGGCATCCGAGTGTTGCATTACCGCCAGACTTTATTCCTCAGACGTTTCGTAGTCCTCAGACTCTGTCGTAGTCCGTAAAAGTACTCCTCCCATTGCTTTGGTGTTACAAAGCCCATGAGGTCATGATATGTCTTTGTGACTAGAATAGTTGTTGTGTTGTTGTTGTTGTTGTTGTTGTTGTTGTTTTATGGCGGTTGGCATCCGAGTGTTGCATTACCGCCAGACTTTATTCCTTAGACTGTTGTTGCTGTTGTTATTGTTTTATGGCAGTCGACAGCCGAGTGTCGCATTACCGCCAGACTTTATTCCCCAGACTTTGTCGTAGTTGTTGTGTTGCTGTTGTTGTTGTTGTTGTTGTTGTTGTTGTTGTTTTATGGCGGTTGGCATCCGAGTGTTGCATTACCGCCAGACTTTATTCCTCAGACGTTTCGTAGTTGTTGTTGTTGTTGTTGTTGTTTTATGGCGGTTGACATCCGAGCGTTGCATTACCGCCAGACTTTATTCCTTAGAGTTTCGTAGTCCTCAGACTCTGTCGTAGTCCGTAAAAGTACTCCTCCCATTGCTTTGGTGTTACAAAGCCCATGAGGTCATGATATGTCTTTGTGACTAGAATAGTTGTTGTGTCAGAGACCAACCGGCTTTATTCCAGGGAGACTCTTCTTCATCTTCCTCTCCCTCTTTGACGTTCGGTGCTTTGGAAGTACAAAGCCCATGAGGTCATGGGACGTCTCTGTCGTTTTATCCTTTAGAAGTCCTTCTTCGCTCTCACCCGGTGAGGGACTTTCTCAGGGTTGATGGGGGGCAGAGTGAGGCTGGCGGTATGATTTTCAGCCAGGTAGGAAATGCGAAGGCGCGGCTTGCGGGGGTTGGTGATCTGCGTGTGAGCCCGTCGGTGGCTTTGTCTGCTATAGCTCCGTGGAAGTTTGTCCCGGCTCCTGTTGATGTTAGCTTGCATGGCAAGCTTAGAGGAGTCGCTGGGAGGGCACCGCAGTTTGCAGTTTAAGCGCTCATCGATAAGCACTCAGGTGATGTGTTTATTTATACCGACGGGTCTAGGGATCCTGAGAGTGGGCGTACTGGCGCCGCTTATTTTGTGCCTGACCTGGGGCTAGCAGTCAAGAAGAGGTTGACAGATCGCCTTTCTGTTTTCACGTCGGAACTTATAGCGATACGGTTGGCGTTGGAATGGGCGGAATCTGCTTTGCAGTGTTGCGGCATTGTGGTGGCCTCTGACAGCCTTTCTGCATTGCAAAGCATTAAATCTGGGAAATCGGATTGCAGACAGGATGTGTTGAATGGCATCTTCTGTCTGATGCTCTCCCTGTCCAGGAAGGATGTGAGGGTTTCCTTCATTTGGGTCCCTGCGCATGTGGGGGTGGATGGTAACGAAATGGCTGATGCACTGGCTAAACGTTCCCTTCGGCGGCCATCAATTGATGTGGCGGTTGAGTTAAGCAAATCTGAAATCAAGCCTGTTATCAAGAGTCATGTGGTCGGCCTTTGGCAGGAATTTTGGAGCCACTGTGTTACTGGACGGCATCTCTATCACATACAGGGTAGTGTGGGTCCTTGCGGGTCTATGGGCAGGAACGCGTGGGAGGAAAGGGCCTTCGCCCGCATGAGGATTGGCCATACTGGACTCAATTGGTCACTGAGTAGGATAGGCAAACATCCGACCGGTCTGTGTGGTCACTGTCGGGTGCCAGAGACTGTCGAGCATGTGCTGATTTGCTGTGAGGCTTATGATAGGGAAAGGGCCGGGTTGGCCTTGTGGTTTCGGAATAATGGGCGGGAGTTCAATCTGCGGAACGTTCTGGCGATCCAGTCACAGGGTTTGTGTCAGGCTGTGGTTGCTTACTTATGTAGCACAGGGCTGGGTAAACGTTTATAGAGGTGGGGGGTGTTGGAGACTGAGCCGAGGATGAGGAGCAAGAGGATGTTCTAACGCGCTTTGACTTCATGGGCCTAGAAACGCCAAAGTGATGGAAGAAGGACTTCTAAAGGATAAAACGACAAAGACGTCCCATGACCTCATGGGCTTTGTAAAACAACAAAGACGTCCCATGATCTCATGGGCTTTGTACTTCCAAAGCACCGAACGTCAAAGAGGGCGAGGAAGGTGAAGAAGAGTCTCCCTGGAATAAAGCCGGTTGGTCTCTGACACAACAACTATTCTAGTCACAAAAACACATCATGATCTCATGGGCTTTGTAACGCCAAAGCGATGGGAGGAGTACTTTTACGGACTACGACAGAGTCTGAGGACTACGAAACGTCTGAGGAATAAAGTCTGGCGGTAATGCAACACTCGGATGCCAACCGCCATAAAACAACAACAACAACAACAACATCCATCACTTTGGTGTTTCTAGGCCCATGAAGTCAAAGCGCGTTAGAACATCCTCTTGCTCCTCATCCTCGGCTCAGTCTCCAACACCCCCCACCTCTATAAACGTTTACCCAGCCCTGTGCTACATAAGTAAGCAACCACAGCCTGACACAAACCCTGTGACTGAATCGCCAGAACGTTCCGCAGATTGAACTCCCGCCCATTATTCCGAAACCACAAGGCCAACCCGGCCCTTTCTCTATCATAAGCCTCACAGCAAATCAGCACATGCTCGACAGTCTCTGGCACCCGACAGTGACCACACAGACCGGTCGGGTGTTTGCCTATCCTACTCAGTGACCAATTGAGTCCAGTATGGCCAATCCTCATGCGGGCGAAGGCCCTTTCCTCCCACGCGTTCCTGCCCATAGACCCGCAAGGACCCACACTACCCTGTATGTGATAGAGATGCCGTCCAGTAACACAGTGGCTCCAAAATTCCTGCCAAAGGCCGACCACATGACTCTTGATAACGGGCTTGATTTCAGATTTGCTTAACTCAACCGCCACATCAATTGATGGCCGCCTAAGGGAACGTTTAGCCAGTGCATCAGCCATTTCGTTACCATCCACCCCCACATGCGCAGGGACCCAAAAGAAGGAAACCCTCACATCCTTCCTGGACAGGGAGAGCATCAGACAGAAGATGCCATTCAACACATCCTGTCTGCAATCCGATTTCCCAGATTTAATGCTTTGCAATGCAGAAAGGCTGTCAGAGGCCACCACAATGCCGCAACACTGCAAAGCAGATTCCGCCCATTCCAATGCCAACCGTATCGCTATGAGTTCCGACGTGAAAACAGAAAGGCGATCTGTCAACCTCTTCTTGACCGCCAGCCCCAGGTCAGGCACAAAATAAGCGGCGCCAGTACGCCCACTCTCAGGATCCCTAGACCCGTCGGTATAAATAAACACATCACCTGAGTGCTTATCGATGAGCGCTTGAACGGCAAACTGCTTGCCATGCAAGCTAACATCAACAGGAGCCGGGACAAACTTCCACGGAGCTATAGCAGACAAAGCCACCGACGGGCTCACACGCAGATCACCAACCCCCGCAAGCCGCGCCTTCGCATTTCCTACCTGGCTAAAAACCATACCGCCAGCCTCACACTGCCCCCCATCAACCCTGAGAAAGTCCCTCACCGGGTGAGAGCTCGTATGACCTTGCACATTCACCCAGTAAGCCAACAGAAGTTCTAGCCTCCGGAGCCGTAACGGCAATTCCCCCAACTCAACCTGCAGCGCCGAGACAGGGGAGGTCCTAAAAGCCCTACAGCAGATGCGCAAGGCCTGGGCTTGCTCCACATCAAGCTTCTTTAAGTTAGTCTCAGCCGCAGACATGTAGGCTATACAGCCATAATCAATAGCCGCCCTCATGACGGCCCGATAAATACCCAGGAGCGACCTTCTGCTGGCCCCCCAGTCCTGGCCGGATAGACAACTAAGCAAGTTATTCACCCTTTTGCATTTACCACTGACCTCATCAATGTGCTGACGCCAACTAAGCCTCTCGTCAAAGGTGACCCCCAAGAACCTCACCTCCCTGACCTGTTCGAGCACCTGCCCATGCAGTCGAAGGGAGACGTCCCTATGCCCATTGAAGAAACAGATCACTTGAGACTTCCGTACGGACAGTTTAAACCCCCACTTCAGGGTCCACTGCTCCACCTGCTGTATTGCCCTTTGCAGTTTCGCCTCGTAAAACCGGAGATTCCTCCCTCTCACCCATAGAGCGCCATCGTCAGCATAAAGGCTCCTCCCAACAGACCCATCCACGTCGTCAAAGATGTCCTTAATCATAACATTGAACAAGATAGGGCTACACACACTCCCCTGCGGGATCCCATTCTCCACCCCATAGACCCCAGAGTAAGCAGCGCCCACTCTGGTTTGGATACGCCGGCCAGACAGAAAGCTCCGGACCCAGTTAAACAGTTTACCCTTCACACCACACTTCCGCAGCTTAATGAGGAGCCCATCCTTCCAAACCATATCGTACGCCTTCTCCACATCGAAGAGCACCGCAATAACCTTTTCTTTCTGAGCCCTGGCCAGCTGGATATCAGATTCCAAACACAACACGGAATCCATGGTGTTCCTGCCCCTACGGAAACCACTCTGGTGCGCGGGAAGCAAACCCTGACTCTCCAAGAAGTAATCCAACCGCTCGGTAACCATGCGCTCCATCGTTTTCCCGAGCTGCGACGTCAAGGCAATCGGCCTATAACTTGAAGGGTCAGACGCTGGCCTACCCGGCTTCAGAACCGGCACCACCGTAGACTGTTTCCACGCAGATGGAACACAACCTGAATCCCAAACACGGTTGAAAAGACCCAGGACTAGCCCAAGCGTGTCATCAGTCAAATGAGAGAGCATGTCATAGCACACCTCATCTTTACCCGGGGCTGTCTGTTTCGCCTTAGAAAGTGCTCTCCTTAGCTCAAACAAACTAAACGGAAGGTCAAGGTCATCTTGAGTCGAAGGCTGGTGCCCAATCAGCTCAGAATTCTGGGCCAGAGTACTCTCCCTGTAGTGCCTTTCCGCAGGTGAGAGATTGTCAGAGCTGTGCACCGACACAAAGGTGCTGGCCAACAGTTCAGCTTTGTCAACGTCGCTGACTGCTTCAACACCATTCAGTATTAGGACCGGGGTCCCATGACGGCGCTCAACCCTATGCATCCGCTTAATCATCCCCCAAACATCCCCGAGACACATTTCTCTCCCAATTTTGGAACAATACCGCCGCCAATAGGCACTCTTGGCCGTTCTTACAGTTTTCCGAACAACAGCGCGGGCCCTCTTGTAGTCAATGAGGGCACCCTCAGTGTGGGTAACCCTTAGCCGGCGAAACGCCGCATTTCTCGCCCTAACAGCATGACCACATGCTTCATTCCACCACGGCACCCGCTTCCTATGTCCACTACCACCACTCTTAGGAATCGTGCCTACCGCTGACTGCGTGATGAGCGAGACAATTGCACTATTGAGATCATCCACCTGAGTCAATCCTCCTTCCTGCAGAACCCTAGAACCATCATCAGCTTTCCTCAGGAAAGCCCCCCAGTTCGCCCTTGCCAACTGCCACCTCTGGATCCTCGTCCCCCTGACCACACAGCTCCCAAAGCCAATCTCGGTGCGGACTAGATAGTGATTGCTACCAAAAGAAAGATTACCAAGAACCTCCCAACTACAAACACCAGCTAACTCCTTGGACACAAGCGTAAGATCTATTGCACTTTCCGTACCGGTCCCCATATCATAGCGGGTCCCACTCCCATCATTCAGACAAACCAACTCCCTTTGATTGATAAAACCCTCTACCACCTGCCCATACCTATCGGTACCACTACCGCCCCACAAAGCGCTATGCGCATTAAAATCCCCACACCACACGGCCTTTCCCCGAACATCCTTACCGATACTATGTAAGGACTCTAATGTTAACTCACCACACGGATTATAAAGGTTAACCACAGTAACAGCTTCACCACCCAGCCAGACCCTCACCGCCAGAGCCTCCGGCGCTTTACTCACACTGACAACAACGTAATTTAGGTCATCTCGGACAAACACAGCCACACCTCCGCCTCTACCCTGCTCCCTATCATTCCTAACACACACATACCCTTGTATCCCAAAACCCCACCTAGGTCGTAACCAAGTCTCCTGCACGCACATAACGTGAGGCTTGTTCAACAAGGTAGAGACAAAATGCTTAAATTCCTGGCCATTAGCACGAAGACTACGCGCATTCCATTGCAAGACAACCACCGCCATTATGAGCCCCCGGAACCTGACGGAGCATCGGGAGCCCCCCCACTCCCACTGTCAGAATGGGGCAGGGTGCCTTCCCGCAGCGCATCCTCTATCTCCGTCCACTCGGGACCCCCAGCTCCAAAGTACTTCCCTGCAGCCTTAGCGATGATCTTAGTCTTTTCGGATCTCTTCTTGGTTTGACCAGTACAGTTAATCACCTCCACCATAAAGAGGAAGAAATCTTTCCTCTTCACAACCAGTACATCCTCCACACCCACAGGGCCTCTGCCCGTGGAAGCCACACTCACAGGCATCCCAGTGGGGACCTCCCCCTGGCCGCGGGCAACGCTGCCCCCTCCCCTGTCGCCTAGGACACCAGCAGCACTGGCAGCCCCCACTGCATCCACCTTCACCTGACTACCAGACACCTTCTTGACCGCATCCGCGTAGGATATGCCTTGAGAGGCTCTAACTTTTTGCACCTCAGCAGCCCTCTTGCTGAACACGCATCCCCCGTAGGCAGAGCTATGCTCTCCCCCACAGTTACAGCACTTGAGTTTTGCTCCGTCGTCACACTTCCCATACTCGTGGTCTCCTGCACATTTACCACACTTCTGCTTCCCTCTACAGACCGCTGCAATATGCCCAAAGCGCTGGCACTTGAAGCAACGCAGGGGCGGCAGAACATATGGGCGTACGCCATAGCGCATGTACCCAACGCACACCACACGAGGCAGGATCCCACCTTCAAATCTAATCATTATCGACAGGCTGTCACACCTTACCCCATCCCGGGTCATCTTCAACCGCCTAGCATCCACCACCTTAGCTCCAGTCAAATTCTCCTTTATGTCATCCACAGATGTCGTCGTAGGGACGCCTACGATAACTCCCCTGACCGTGCCTCTTACAGCATCAGACACAAGAATGTCCTTCCCCCCCAGACACTTAGCTTCAATCGCCTTCCTTTGCTGAGCCACGTCCTTGCACACGACCAGCAGCGAGCCATCCCTAAGGACACTCGCATGCTTGACCACTCCCACAGCTACAGTCAGGCTCCTTGTCAACGCCATCGGATCCCACCCCTTAAAGGACGCATTATCCTGCGCGAGCTTTATGAACACCTTACACTCTGAACTCACATCCCCGATATCTGCAACCCCCCGCCCTGCTCCTCACTGAGAGAGCCCTCCATAGACGAGCAAGAAGACGCCCTACGCTGCACAGGATCAGTGGCTCCAGGGGAGTCCTCCCCGCTGTTCATATCGTCACCGACCAGGTCACGCTTCCTCTTCCTCTTCCCCGTCATACGGACCGAGGCGTTCCTCTATGTTGCCGTAATATCCAAACAACGCTCAATAATCCATCGTCAGCGATGTTGTTATTGGCAGAGGCCCAGGGAGTCAAAAATACCCGAGTTGTGGCAGAAAGAATAATGTCTCTTCCCAGACTTTACATAAAAAGTTTGGTGTTTTGTTGCGGGGGCGGAGCTTAACATTCTGACTTTAGTATTTTTTAGCACTTTCAGGATTAGGCAAAGGTCAGAGTTTAGTTAGGAACTGTTCATTTGTCAAGTTTAGGCCTTTGGAATTCTATTTGTTATATTTTTTCTTTTATTACATACACATTTTACAAAACTCAGAGACACAAATGCATTTCAGATTTAGATCTACAGAAATGTTCATCCACTTAGATAGGGGGCGCCAAGGAATGAGAAGCACGGACAGAGGAAGTGTAGTTGATAAGAGGCAGAGTGACTTTGCTCTGGAATGTGCCCTGGTTTAAACACTTGTGCTGCAGTCGGCAAAACCTGGAGGAGATAAGCAAAAGAGCAAGAGCAAAGACACAGAACAAACACATGAGCAAAGTTAATGACACATGCTGTTTGTGTCCACATGATACTGTTACTGTAACTCAGTGTTGGGAAAGTTCACTTTCTACATGAACTAGTTCAGTTCATAGTTCATAATTCAAAATTTTGAACTAAGTTCACAGCTCCAAAAAAAATAACTAGTTCAGTTCTTTTTTTCAATATTATGCAATAATTGTTCTAAATTATTTCCACAGCCCAAATACAACCACAGGCAGCAATTATTGTATTAGTTTATTGCAGCAGCAGCAGCAGCAGCAGCAGCAGCAGCAGCTTTCAGCCCCAGAGTATATTCTCAAAAACATGTGGGAAAACTTGCTGGGCAAAGTTTGCACAGAAATGTTCGATTGTTCCCATCCTCACCGACCTTTTCATAAAACTCACGTAACTGGTCGTAGCAGGGTGAATCGTTGCTGCTCTGTTGACTTCACGTTGGGGTCGTGTCAATGCTGCTTTTTGTTTTAATGCGCATGCGCAGCGCGGTGCAACACGCAAAATCTCTGTCTCAGCGATCTATCGCCTCTACAACTCTGGAGCTCTCACACTTGCCAGACACAGGCTCTTTTTGGGCAACTTAACGGTGTGTTTTTTGCCTGGAAGTCTCTAGAACACTTTATTGAACGAAAATAAAAAAGAACGATTTTGCCGTTCACAGACACCAGAATGAACGCGTTCATATTATCGTTCGTCAGCAGTAATACCGTTCGTTCAGTTCACGTTCACCAAAATTATGGTGTTCAGGCACAACACTGCTGTAACTGTTCCTCAAGTTTGTGAGTTGATTTACAAAAAATAAATAGGTCTATTTTTTGGGCTGTATATTGAACAACAAATACTTAATTTTGCTTCTAAAATCGTCACGATTTTTATTTTTTGGTTCTTACCATTATATTGTGACCTGAAATATCACAATTATCAATTAACCTAATAATCGTGACATCCCCAGTCGTGACTTGGACTCGAGTCAGACTTGAGTCATTGTTTTGATGACTTGACTTGATGAAATGGACTAAGACACAATAGTTGGATGTAACCAGTGATATTCAGGTCACAATATATTCATAAGAGCAGCAAAACATATAGAATAGTGACAATTTTAGAAGCAAAATGAAGTATTTTTATTTCAATCTATTGTCCAAAAAATAGACCTAAACAAATAGACCACAATTTTGATTTCACTGTTGTTTTGTCTCAATAATCATGAATAATCATTAAATTGTGATGTTTTTCCTCACAATAATCGCAAACACTGCAATTTGATATTGTGAAATCCTTACTTGGGACTGGACTTGGACTCACTTTTGTAATTTCAAACAAATAAACAGGGACGTTTTAATAACATGTATTATTAATTCCTTAAAATAAAACACAAAAACCCACCGTCCAAAGACATGCATGTGATGCAAATTGATGACTCTAAATTGGCCCTAGTGAATGAATGTGAGAGTGAATGGCTGTCTGTGATGTCTATGTCTCGAGTTGGCCACTGTCCAGGGTGTACCCCGCCTAAGGCCCGATGTCACTGGGATAGGCTCCAGTCACCCGCGACCCCGAAAGGGAACAAGCGGTAGAAAATGGATGGATGGATGGAAATCATATTAATTCCAAACGCTTCTCCAAACCAATTGATTTGACTTCAATTTAAAAAACACCTGAGTCAATAACTGCAAATGCTTTGATCACAAATGGATTGAAATCTGAATACTTCTGATGATGAAGGACTGGTACAAGTACTGTAGTGTTCTTCATGTCCGTCCACTTATGAGAGAGAGATTTCAGACATGACACACTGCATAAGCGTGGGTAGTGTTGGATAGAATAGAAGATTAAAGCCTAAAGAATAAAGCCTAAAGAATAAAGCCTAAAGAATAAAGCCTTAAGAATAAAGCCTTAAGAATAAAGCCTTAAGAATAAAGCCTTAAGAATAAAGCCTTAAGAATAAAGCCTTAAGAATAAAGCCTTAAGAATAAAGCCTTAAGAATAAAGCCTTAAGAATAAAGCCTTAAGAATAAAGCCCAAATAATAAAGCTTTAAGAATTAGGCTTTATTCTTTAGGCTTTATGCTTAAGATGTACGGCAGAAGCACTAAAGAATAAAGTCTGGCGGTAATGTAACGAGAATACCCTGGTTGTGGATAGAGAGGATTTTGTACTCTTTATGGTGGATGTTGTAAACTGTGCTGCTCAGGCTCAAAGCAGAACTGAAAGGATCAGGATCATTGCTAAAGCTGCAGGGAGATTCCTTGGAACAAAGGAGCTTGATTGGGCAGATATAGAAAACAGGTTGAAGGCGCTAAATGGGAGTCGGAGTGATGGGGGTCTGCTTGTGGGGAGTCAGAGTGATCAGAGTGACGAGATGGGGGTGGGGGTGGTCTCCTGTCCTCGCCCAGTCTCGTAGACGCACGGCTACCAAGCAGCGACATCAGTGGAAATATTAAAGCCTATAGAATGAAGCCTAAAGAATAAAGCTGTACGGTGGAAGCACTGAACGCTTTGTAACGCCAAAGCAATGGGAGGAGTACTTTTACGGACTACGACAGAGTCTGAGGACTACGAAACGTCTGAGGAATAAAGTCTGGCGGTAATGCAACACTCGGATGCCAACCGCCATAAAACAACAACAACAACAACAACAACAACTGAACGTCAAAGAAGGAGAGGAAGATGAAGAAGAGTCTCCCTGGAATAAAGCCGGTCGGTCTCTGAAACAACAACAACTATTCTAGTCACAAAGACATATCATGACCTCATGGGCTTTGTAACACCAAAGCAATGGAAGGAGTACTTTTACGGACTACGACAGTCTGAGGAATAAAGTCTGGCGGTAATGCAACACTCGGATGTCGTCGTCGTCGACGACGACGACGACGACGACGACGACGACGACGACGACGACGACGATGCAGCAACGTTCAATCATAATTTTGATCTTTTTACGAGTTGTTACGTGGAAACAACATTGTTTACCGCGCGGGAAAACCAACATCTTACTTCCAAGTTTTGCAACACTGCCCGACCCAAATCGGCAACTCGCACAGAATGCTCAGCAGTCCGACAGACGGTTAGCGAGGGAGAAATCTGTTTCCAGAGTTTCGTGTCCACCAAAGTTAGGCCCAAAACTATGTTATGTCCAAAGTAAGTTTGCTGGGGTCAATTGTACAAATGAACATTCATCCATTTATCTCCTTTATGGGATTTTTATGATGCCTAGAGGTGGTACTTTCTGATGTGAGTTGAAATTTAAAAACATCTTTTATTTTAAATTTGGTACACTTTAATGTGGAGTCACCCATATGCAAATGAGTCAATAACATAGGAAGCTGATGTTGATTCTAAATAATTTCATCAGCCAGATTGTGAAATACATGTATTTTTCATATGAAGAAGAAGAAGCAGGAGCTTCTGATCCTGAGGAGATGGGCCTGTGTGTCACCTCCAGGGTTCACTCGAGGGTCACACTGGGAGAGACTGTGGCAGCTCAGACCACACACTGGGCAGGGCACGGACAGGACAGTGTCAGGCTGAAGAAGCACCGGATCTGGTTCAGTGATCTGCGGTTTCCTTGGATCTGAGGCGTTCCTCTGATAAAAAGTACTGTTGCGGTGATTCACCGATGAGGCTGGTGTGAAGAGAATGTCCTGAATCCAAGTTTTGTTGTAGACTTGAAATGTTGTAAAAAGGTCCTTTGCTTGAGTTTGCATGATCCAGTTTAAATCACACTAAAATGAACGGGCACAGAATTCTTATTTATCGGAGAGAAACGTTAGCTTCCACGGGTGTGTCTCTCTGGAATGTTCTTTGCTCTGTGGGTTAGCTTAGGCCAGAGATGAGCCCATTCTCCTGAGATCCTATCTGGGTGGACCTCCTGATGGAACTGAGTTTGTCTTCTCCCTCTCTCTGACAGGAGTTGGGTTTTGACACCATTGTTCAACCAATCAGCACGCATGCTGAGTCAGAGTTGATCAGAGAAAATGATCTGGAATAATGCAGCCATTGTTTCGCATTGACATTTGGCCACGTAGTTACAAAGGTAATATTGTTCATTATCGATTATAAAATAGTTAAATGAACATGCGGAACACAAAACATTATGTACAGTACATTTATTTGAGGACAAAGTCTGCAATCAGATGATGGCTTACTAAAACCACATAATCTTTTTAGTGTTTTAGCTTTTATCTTGTGAGAGAAAATGGCTCTGTGAGTTCATTTTAATCCCAAATCAGTCATTTGATGGAAAAGTTGTTTCCAACGTTCAAAATATGAAGTCTCTGCTCTGTACGCAGAGACGTCATAAATCTCCAGTTCTATGGTACAACCTTACTCCTGCATTCCTGTCACCATGGTAACATTCAGAGGTCATCTGCAGGTCACTAGACATCATAACTGACAAACTGACATACGCACAATGGAAAAAATAACCGTCGGACTCAACTTGAAAATGGGCACTTTAACTGTTAACCCCTCTTTCCTTTGGACTCTACCAACCTGCTTACCTGCTAATTTTTTCGAATGATTTTGTTGCCCGTAGGCTTTATTAGACAGGAGAGGGAAGTGTGGAATGGGTGATGAGAAAGAAGGGAGGACATGCAGCAAACTCACAACATTGTGGCCGGCCGCACCTGGAGCCCGGCATATGTGTCCTGTGCCTTAACCACTCGACCACCGGGAAGCACTCTAGTTATCTTGAGTTCACTATGGTCCTGCCCAGCCCTGGTTTTTTATTTATTTTTATTCTTATTATTCTTATACATTTTTGTTGCTGTATTTATAAAAAAAAAACAATTAAAAGTCGTATTACTTGCGCAGCAGCACTTTCTACGGCTTTCAGACTTCTTTAGCGTTTGAGTGTTTGTGGATATTTAAAGGCATAGTAGAAAAAGCTTCAGTTGTAGTCATCTGGACTCAGTTTGAAAAAATAGACGTTTCGACTCTCATCCAAGAGTCATTGTCAATAACAGAATTTAGGTCGAGAACTCCGATATTAATACTGTTCTGTGGTAAGACCCGCCCATTGGGAGGAGCCTTCCTGAAGTAGAAAGAGTTGTTTGTTTCAACAGAAACTCCCCTTTGTATCTACCGAGCTAGCCTATTCAGAATCTTAATGGGCTATTAGAAACCTCTTTGTCTTTGTGAGACCCTGGCTCGACCACCCTGAGTACCTGATTAGCATCTGAATGTCCTTTACCTTTCCAGGGGTTCAGAATCCCATTATAAATAACAGGAAGATGAAACCTAAGCCCTCCATTTCTGTTTAAAGAAGGTCTTTCTTTTTTAACAAAAATAGCTTCCTTGACTCCTCTTTCAAACCATCTTTTCTCCCTGCTTAAAACCTTCACATCACCGTCTTCAAACGAGTGATTAGAGGCTTCAAGATGGAGATGCACGGCGCTCTGAGGTCCTGAACTAGTATTTCTTCTGTGCTGATAAAGCCTCTTGTGTAGAGGCTGTTTCGTCTCACCTATGTAACGTTCTTTACAACTTTCTTCACTGCATTGGATCGAATAAACTACATTGCTCTGTTTTTGAGTCGGCAACTTGTCCTTAGGGTGAACCAGTTTTTGTCTTAAAGTGTTTCCTGGTTTAAAATAAACAGGGACTTCGTGTTGTCTAAAAATTCTCTGCAATTTTTCCGACAGGCCAGACACATAAGGGATAGAGACACCCTTCCTTCTCTGTTCAGTTTCCCTTTTGTCCTGCTTCTTGGTTCTCTTCACTCTGTTGAGAGCCCAAGCGGGGTAACCACAGGCTGAGAGGGCATTTCGGACATGTTTTTCCTCTTTCTTCTTGCCCTCTGAGCTGGTGGGCACACCTTGAGCTCTGTGTTGTAAGGTTCTGATCACCCCCAGCTTGTGCTGTAGTGGGTGGTTGGAGCCAAAGAGCAGATACTGGTCCGTGTGTGTAGGTTTCCTATATACTTCTATTTGGAGTTTCCCGTCCTCTCCTCTGATCGTGGAACAATCAAGAAAGGCCAAGCGATTCTCCTTAGCGTCTTCTCTTGTAAACCTAATATGTGGGTCCACAGCATTGATGTGATCAGAGAAGGTTTCCAGCTCTTGTTTCTTGATTGTTACAAAAGTATCATCGACATAGCGGAGCCACAGTTTTGGGGCTATGCCTGAGAATGAGGACAGTGCCTTCCTCTCAAAGTGCTCCATGTACAGGTTGGCCACTATGGGAGAGACGGGCGAGCCCATGGCACAGCCATGAATCTGTCTGTAAAATTGTCCCCGGAATTGAAAGTAAGTGGTGTTCAGACAGATGTCCAACAGTTTACATATGTGTTCAGGTGTCAGTTTGGTCCTTTCCTGTAGGGTGGTGTCTTCCTGCAGTCTGATCCTCACTGCTGCTACTGCATCAGAGGTCGGGATGCAGGTGAACAGGGACACAACATCATATGAAACCATGAGGTCATCTGGGTCCAGTTGGAGATGTTTCACTTTATCCACAAAGTTGTGCGTGTTTTCCACATGATGTTCCGAATTCCCCACAAGCGGAGCCAATATAGTTGTTAAATGCTTGGCCACATTGTAGGTGATGGAATCTGTGCTGCACACTATGGGTCTGAGTGGAACCTCCTTTGTGCATCTGTGCAGCACACATATGACCTCATGGTTTCATATGATGTTGTGTCCCTGTTCACCTGCATCCCGACCTCTGATGCAGTAGCAGCAGTGAGGATCAGACTGCAGGAAGACACCACCCTACAGGAAAGGACCAAACTGACACCTGAACACATATGTAAACTGTTGGACATCTGTCTGAACACCACTTACTTTCAATTCCGGGGACAATTTTACAGACAGATTCATGGCTGTGCCATGGGCTCGCCCGTCTCTCCCATAGTGGCCAACCTGTACATGGAGCACTTTGAGAAGAAGGCACTGTCCTCATTCTCAGGCATAGCCCCAAAACTGTGGCTCCGCTATGTCGATGATACTTTTGTAACAATCAAGAAACAAGAGCTGGAAACCTTCTCTGATCACATCAATGCTGTGGACCCACATATTAGGTTTACAAGAGAAGACGCTAAGGAGAATCGCTTGGCCTTTCTTGATTGTTCCACGATCAGAGGAGAGGACGGGAAACTCCAAATAGAAGTATATAGGAAACCTACACACACGGACCAGTATCTGCTCTTTGGCTCCAACCACCCACTACAGCACAAGCTGGGGGTGATCAGAACCTTACAACACAGAGCTCAAGGTGTGCCCACCAGCTCAGAGGGCAAGAAGAAAGAGGAAAAACATGTCCGAAATGCCCTCTCAGCCTGTGGTTACCCCGCTTGGGCTCTCAACAGAGTGAAGAGAACCAAGAAGCAGGACAAAAGGGAAACTGAACAGAGAAGGAAGGGTGTCTCTATCCCTTATGTGTCTGGCCTGTCGGAAAAATTGCAGAGAATTTTTAGACAACACGAAGTCCCTGTTTATTTTAAACCAGGAAACACTTTAAGACAAAAACTGGTTCACCCAAAGGACAAGTTGCCGACTCAAAAACAGAGCAATGTAGTTTATTCGATCCAATGCAGTGAAGAAAGTTGTAAAGAACGTTACATAGGTGAGACGAAACAGCCTCTACACAAGAGGCTTTATCAGCACAGAAGAAATACTAGTTCAGGACCTCAGAGCGCCGTGCATCTCCATCTTGAAGCCTCTAATCACTCGTTTGAAGACGGTGAGGTGAAGGTTTTAAGCAGGGAGAAAAGATGGTTTGAAAGAGGAGTCAAGGAAGCTATTTTTGTTAAAAAAGAAAGACCTTCTTTAAACAGAAATGGAGGGCTTAGGTTTCATCTTCCTGTTATTTATAATGGGATTCTGAACCCCTGGAAAGGTAAAGGACATTCAGATGCTAATCAGGTACTCAGGGTGGTCGAGCCAGGGTCTCACAAAGACAAAGAGGTTTCTAATAGCCCATTAAGATTCTGAATAGGCTAGCTCGGTAGATACAAAGGGGAGTTTCTGTTGAAACAAACAACTCTTTCTACTTCAGGAAGGCTCCTCCCAATGGGCGGGTCTTACCACAGAACAGTATTAATATCGGAGTTCTCGACCTAAATTCTGTTATTGACAATGACTCTTGGATGAGAGTCGAAACGTCTATTTTTTCAAACTGAGTCCAGATGACTACAACTGAAGCTTTTTCTACTATGGAACACGCCTGGACGAATGAGGGATTACACCGACATTTAAAGGCATGTTTGTGCTGAACAGGGCCGAGCTGGAGGAGGCGCTGTCCTGTTATGCCCTGGACACGTTCTCCTACATAGAGACGGTCAAGGACTTCCTGGACGGACTCTCCAAATGGATGCTGATGATGGAGACCGAGTTAAACGTCCTGCTCGACATAAAAGAAAGAGCAGCCGGAATCGACCTGAGTGTGAGCCACGTTACTCAAGCCCAGGTAAATATACAGGTCTTTAGTAAATGTCACACACAAAAAACTCATTCGTAAGCTTATTACCGGTTGTTTCTTGCTGCAAACATTGATTGTATTTTTCATATATTTTTCCATTCTTAAATGGCTTTCTCGACAAAACGGCTCACTGAAATTTATAACTGAGCATTGGGGCATATTATACAAAAGTTCCTTTCTTAGATTAGCATTTAACCTGTTACCATCCGCCTATTTGGCCCTGTGCACAATGGTTGGACCCAAATGGCATTGCTTATTAAAAGAGGATCTTACACTACAGAAGCCCAAACATTCAAAATACATACTTTTTTTTAGTCTCGCCTGAATATTGTCAATTTGTAAAGGTCCTAAGCACAACATACTTCATTGTGTGCTTATGCTGTTCACTGTACATGATGTTTGAACAACTGTGTACAGTTTTAGATCTCTGGGAACAGGCATTTTGGTGCTGTTGACCTTTTTGTATCAAAAAGTATATTCAGAACAAGTAATCCAAATATGTGCCAACTGTGCAAAACTGTTTTATTACAATTTTAGCTCCTCTATGATCATAAAACATACATTTTGATGTTTTGTAGACCACTAATATCTATTATAACTGCTAAATACAATGTATGTGAAAATGTGTAAATATGTTTACCCATGAATTTCCCATTTAGAGGTGGAAATATTGGTATATTAATACATATATCTAACGAAAAATACGTCCAAAAGGCCAACAAGATCAGAAAACTTGTCGCCGTGCGCCGAAAAAACTCGCTTTACTGCTTTTATGCATCTGTATTGTAAACACAAGCTCTGGCTCTTTCCTAAAACCCACACCCAAGCTTGGCTCATTGGCTAGAATAATATGTCAATCAAAATGTTCTACGTCATCTTTACACGGTGCTAGGTGCGGATAAACAAGATGGACCCACGTGTATGAAGCGCGGTGATGGCAGCGCATATATTTTTCCGGAGGCTGTAAAAACCGAACCCGTGGACAAATTCGTGCATGGTCTCATTCTGTAGCTAACAGTATGAGGAAAACAAGCATACCAAACACCATCGAGGAAATTTATCCGATTTTTTGTTATGGACAGAGAAATGCGTCGGACGAGCTTTAGTTGAGATTATTTTCACAGAAAAAAACGCTGTTTACTACAAATGGGATAACTTCAGGAAAAATACAAGTGGACATTGTTTTTCTGTGGACTCTTACGGACAGAATGAGTACAGCTACAGATCAATGGAATGCCGAGATCACAAACTATTGGTAATTGCTTATTGGGGCATATTATTCAATGTAAATCAATGACATTCATTTTGTATAAAACCTTTAAAAACTGCTTCGATTTACGACGAAACACGGCTCAAAGAGGCCCAAAACTTCATTAATGATATCGCACTCCTTACTATTATCACACGTGGCACTTGATGCAGCAACTGGGAAAATAAACGGAGAGAAGTTCTATCCAATACCGAAAAACCAGGAAATAAGAGCGCGATGGATATAGACTTTTATCTATATATAGATCTATATATATCTCTCTCTCTCTCTCTCTCTCTGTCTGTCTGTCTGTCTGTCTGTCTGTCTGTCTGTCTGTCTGTCTGTCTGTCTGTCTCTATGTATATATGTATATATATGTATATATATGTATATATGTATATGTCCATCGCGCTTACAGCAGACAGCTGTGGGGCTACGTCTCGGGTGGGCGGGGCACACACGCGCTCCGAGACTACGTCACGGGTTGGGCGGGGGAGCCAGATCGCTCTTCACAAGGGTGGGGGCGAATATCAAACCAAGCCGTTTGCATTTCCGGGTTGGTGAAGGGGTCCAAGGTATGGGTGATATGTCTTAACTATTATGTTAAGGGTGTTGCACAACCCTTATTATTATCAATTATACACTTAGGATAGACTACGAAACGTGAAAAAAAGCATGTTATGGCACCTGTAAAAACGAGGTTGTCGTCACTTGGCAGTGTAAATATGAGTATTTTGGCAGTGAATGATCTGCAAAGACTTTTGCGTTTAGGAGCTATTGACCTCGGAAGTCCGAATCTGACGCAAACTTTACCGCACGTGGCTCCTCCCACTTTCAGACTCGATCTGAGACAGCAGCGGGACTCGTCACGTCAACACAGCGTCCTACATGTGTCATGTCGTTATTGACGATCGATTGACGAGTGATCAGTACTTTTAGGCGCTTTGGTTCTACAATTGAACACACATTTTTGTATCGCAAAAGCTGCGATACAAAAGCACTTTTTTCCGACGAACGCATCGCATTTGAGAGAAATTGTGTCGCATTTTGCGATGCGATACCGCTTATTCTGAACTCTGAAACTATACATTTTTTGAATAAAAAAAAAATGGAACCATTTGCTTACACATTTACATTTTTGACATTACTTTCTAAATGTGATTACTTCCAGGACAAAGGAAAGGCGTTTGTGGAGTTTATGAGGCATAAGATGTTACCGTCGGAGGCGGAGAAGCAGTGGGCGGAGCTGCAGGAGGAGCTTGGTGCCTCCCTGAAGACCACCCTGATGGGGCTGGAGACGCTGGGCCGGTTCCTGGACGCTGTGGAGAGACTGGCCGTCACCTCTGTGCACGTGTTTCAGGAGGAGAACCTCGTGCTGCTACTGCCTGAAGAGGGCGCTCTGGGCACAGTGCAGGACATCGTCATGGCGGCGAAGCACATCTGCCCTCTGCTGGTGGAGTTCAAACGAGACGACAAAGTCTTCTTCGGCGTCAAAATGCAGAATGTGGAGGTGCTGGCCTATCAGCTGGACGAGTACATCAAGGCTGTGAGCAGGATCTGTGGCACCATGAAGAAAGGGTACGACACTATGTTCTTGTAGATACTGGCATTGTTTAAAGTCGTGTTCTTGTCCTCAGTCATGGACACATGAATAGCTCTACACCATTATGTGAATAAACAGTCAAATTATGACCGTTTGTCTAGCTCAATATCACAAGGTTAAACTCTTTTTAAGTTGAACATAGGACATCAAAACTTTTAAGTGACTTTGTGTGTCAAATATTACATAATGAAGTTGTTTATTTTACAGGCCTTTGAGCGACTTCAGCTTTGTCAAACCTGTGGTGAACATTGATGAAGAAATCCCAGAAGATGATATTCAAAAGATGCTGGACAATATCACTTTGCTCCAAGAACTCAGGTAAGACGAAGTTTTATTATGAGAACAGTTATGTACAAATATTAGGCCGACACGCATCACGCCGCACGTCCTCCTATAACATTAATGATATATAACATTATGAGTGCCTCACACTCATGTTCTAAGTACAGTGTCTGGATGTTCTGTTGTCCTCAGGCAGGACGAGGCCTTCAGGATGGTGTTCCTGTTCCAGGAGGAGTACTGCAGCAGCTTCATGCAGCGCTTCAGTGAGTCTGAGCCTCGAATGCAGCAGTTCCTGAGCGAGCTGGAGGACAGTGCTGTTCAGCTGGACCGAATGAACAAGGGCGCACGGATCTCCAGTGTGGCAGGCAGCTCTGTGGGGGCCGTGGGAGGAGTGCTGTCCATCATCGGGCTGGCTCTGATCCCTGTGACCCTAGGAGCCTCTCTGGCCCTCACCATGACCGGCGTGGGCCTGGGCATCACCAGCGGCGTCAACAGTGCAGTCACCACGGCAACCGAGATCGGAGTGAACCGCACCCAACAGAAGAGAGCCAGCGAGACCTTCCAGAAATTCATGGAGGACGTGAAGAACATCCAGGAATGTCTGGACAACATCACGTCTGAAGATCCTGCTTTGGATGCTGTGGATGTAGCTGTGTGTGTTGGAAAGTTATTGGGAAAAGCAGGTGAAGATGTGTTTTTATTTTCTACAGTTTTATGTAAAGATTTATATTGATGGCTTATAAGCACATACATAAGCCTCTATTTGCCTTTGGTGGAATCATTGGTCTAAAGCATTTACAGGTTATTTTTTTCAGACCAGAGATTGTGTTTACTCTTGTCGTGTCTTGTCAGCTGATTTACCCAGGTTTTGCGCTGTCTTCCTGTTGGCAACGGCAGTGTTTGTTTATTTTGGACGAGCAGTTGTCTAACATTTCAAAATGTGCCTTTTTTATTCTGCCAAACCTCAGAATCATAATCCGAATCAGAAAAGGTTTATTGCCATTGGCAATGAACAGAATTCACCAACATAGGAACTTGCTTTGGTGATTCAGTGCAACATAAAACAATGAACAATGAAAAAGCAACATAATCCAAAAGGGCATGCATTAAAGAAAAACAATTTAAATGTACTGTAGGATAAGAATGAAAATAGACTTACTATATACAAAGATTTACAGATGTAGTGCAGAAGTGAACAGTGCAGTGAGTGATTACTTAAATTAGTTAAAGTGACTGATGTTAATGTGTTAACTGAGATGGTGAGGGGGGGCTGGGGGTCTGTGACTTTCCTGAAGTCCACGATCATCTCCAGGTTGTTACCGCTGCACCAGGACACCAGCCGCTCCACCTTCCTCCTGTAGACAGACTTATTCCCGTCTGAGATGAGCCCTATGAGGGTGGTGTCGTCATGGCGATGAGGGTGGTGTTGTCCGCAAACTTGATCAGTTTTACGGAGTCGTGGCTGGAGGTGCAGCCCTTTGTGTACAGGGAGAAGAGCAGGGAAGAAAGTACACAGCAAGGCAAGGAAAGTTTATTTGTAGAGCACATTTCATACACAAGGCAATTCAAAGTGCTTCACACAACAGGAAAAATTTATTAAAATCACAAAGAAAAATAAAAGAAAAATCCTTTCAGTCATATTCGCAGCTAAACAAAACAGTTTTTAGCTTAGATTTGAACATTGTCAGAGTAGAACCTGTCTCACATCTTCAGGAAGACTGTTCCAGATTTTAGCTGCATAAAACTGAAACACAGATTCCCCATGTTTAGTCCTGACTCTGGCACCAGCAGGAGGCCGGTCCCTGAGGTCCTCAGAGTACGAGATGGTTCATATGGCACTAACTTGCCCAATATGTACTTTGGTGCTAGGCCACGGAGAAACTTGTACACAAGCAGAGCTGCTTTAAAGTCTATTCTCTGAGCCACAGGGAGCCAGTGCAGAGACCTGAGAACAGGACTAATGTGATCATACTTCCTGTTTCTTGTCAGGACCCGAGCAGCAGCGTTCTGGATGTACTGCAGCTGTTTTACAGCTCGTTTGGAGAGACCAGTGAGCGGCAGTTACAGTAGTCTAATCTACTCTACTCTCTCCAAATCTGGTTTCACTATATTATTGATTTTGACAATATTTTTTAGATGGTAAAAAGCTGCTGATGTTATTGATTTGATGTGGCTGTTAAAGTTCAAGTCTGAGTCCATTATTACCCCCAGATTTCTAACTTGATTTGTAGGCTTCCAAGCCTTGAAATAATTATTTTTACGTCCCTGTCAACATGACGGGTACCGATCATTTGGTACCTGTCATGGCTAATTCTGAATCGGTCACAAGGAAAGGAAAACAGAATAACATAATTAAGGAAAAATGAACTTTTATTAACATGTCTCGTTATCATTTACAGGCTGAGAAATAGATTTTCAAAGTTAGGGGCCAGGGGGGCCCCCTACCTAAAAAAGTTAGGGGCCCCCCAGCAATTTCAGGGGCCCACAAGTGCGCGCGGCATCACGGCGTCATAAGAACAAGATAAATGTGTTGTTTTAAACCTCCGTTATAAGCATGTAAAACAATTTAAAGTACTTTTATCTGTTATTTGATATGAAGAGCACAAATACTGAATCATATAAACCAGAGATCATGATCTTTAAAACTGTTTAATTTAATAATAATAATAATAATGTTTCTTAGATACAAAATAAATACTGTTTACAGCATTTGACACAAAGAGATCTTGTGGAATATATAAAATCACAGCCTACAAAATAAACTACTAACATATATACATTGCCCCGATGCTAACAAGTCCAAAGGGGGCGGGGCCTTTGGATACTTCCACATTGACATTGTCCCTAATGTGCAAAATTACAGTTTTTGTTGCAAACAACTTTAAAAAGACTGAATTGCGAACTGAGGAGATTGACGCCCGCCAACCTCGATATCACTTGTGGCGCAAAATTAGACCGGGCATTTCCGAGTACAACCGAACGAAACCGAACGCAGCGGCCAATCAGATGCCCGCTTTCATCGAGATCACGGACACCGCTCGGCCAATGAGAAGCGAGAAGACTGCGAAGTGGCATGTCTGTCAAAACGAAACTTAAGCGATGGAAATGCCCGCGCACATGCGCTCCGCTGCCTTCCTCCGCTGTATAACTACAGCAATAATCGTGGTCTGTAGTACAGCGCGCCCGAGTTTGTGCATAGGAATCGCTTTGGGCATGTTCACCGCGCTGTTTTTGCCTATTAAAAATATATATTACGGCGAAAAATTTGCGTCTGTCATTATGTCCGGAGCATTGATTTTGGAGTCGGTCAAAACTGATTTTTGCGCCGGTCATTGACCGTGTCCGGCCCGTTATTTCGAGGCTTGGGCTTCAGAGCGAGACTCTGGAGGTGACCGCTAACACTTTCTCTTATTATTTCAGTCTTGTCTGAGTTCAGCTGGAGAAAGTTGTTTTGCATCCACAAACTGATCTGTTGGATGCAGTGACAGAGTGAATCTACTGGTCCATAGTCACCTGCCGATAGTGAAACATAGATCTGAGTGTCGTCTGCATAATTGTGATAGGACACATTTTCGGTGCGTATCAACTGACCTAACGGCAGCATGTAGAGGTTGAACAGAAGGGGACCCAGGACTGACCCTTGGGGCACTCCACAGGTCAGGGTCATGTGGTCTGAGACACAGCTACCAATTTCAACAAAGTACTTCCTGTCTTCCAGATAGGACCTTAACCAGTTTAGGGCAGTGCCAGTGATGCCCACCCAGTCCTCTAGTCTCTGTAAGAGGACCCCATGATCGACAGTGTCAAAAGCAGCACTCAGATCTAACAGAATTAAGACTGAGGCTTTGCCCGTGTCAGTGTTCAGGCGGATGTCATTTGTCACCTTGACAAGAGCAGTCTCAGTGCTGTGATGAGGTCTAAAACCTGACTGAAAAACATCAAAAGAGTTGTTTATTAAGAGGAAATCTGTGAGCTGTTGGTAAACAACCTTTTCAAGGACTTTGCCCCAAAATGGCAGATTAGAGATGGGCCGGTAATTACGCAGTACTGCGGCATCAAGACTGCTCTTCTTTAGGAGAGGCTTTATGACCGCAGTTTTCAAAGACATTGGGAATGCTCCAGATTGAAGCGACATATTAACTATGTGAGTGAGTGGTGCTAACAAACTGTTCAGCACAGACTTTAGAAATCTGGTGGGTAACACATCAAGGCAGCATGTAGATGAACTCAGACTGGTGATGATCTCATGGACAGTTTTGTCAGTTACAGGTGAGTTTGCTCTAAGTGTCTAAGTGGTTTTAGGGTAATCTTTGCATTGTGGGATTTATAGCATTTTGAATGCCCTGAACAGCCCTGTGGAGCTTCTGTGCTGATAGAGTGTGTTGTTCCAATACACATTCCAATTGAATGTATGACGTCACAGTGTCCGTGTACTCATCCAAACTATCTGTGGCAGCTCTGAAAACCTCCCAGTCTGTAATGTCCATACACGCTTGTAGCTCCTCCTCCACTGCATCATTGGCCAACCTCTTAAGGGGCTTCCACACCGCCGCGGCCGAAGCGTCCAGTTTACATTCAAAGTCTATGGTAAACGCGCGTTGAGGACGTAGTGCGTTATCCGCGGCGCAATTTCTTCGTTTTTGCGGCGCGATTGATGCGTTTTTTTACGGTCTCGACGCTTTGATCGCACGTATGAGGCGGCCGATGCGGCTTATGCGACGCGTTCAGATATGTTCAGGTCTCTGCAGCTGAAGCGTAGCAGCCGCCGCAGCAGCCAATCAGAGCTGACGCTCCAGTGACGTACGTACGTACGTATTTCCCCTCGCATTTCCGGTATTCCCCGTGGAATTCCCCAAGAAGCGTCATTTTTTCCTTGCTCGTCAACAATGGCAGACGAAAGACTGATTGTGGCCGTGTGTGGGAGAAAGGAGCTGTACGATGTATTCACGGTGGAATACAGAGACAGAAATAAGCCCGGCGCCTCCGTGTGAGGGTTTTGAAAACCAAAAACGTGAAAACAACGCTCTCGATATCTGCCATTTTACACAATGAAAGGCCACACCGACAACAACTCCACTGCTCATCCGACAACACCTCTACTGCGCATGTGAGCAGAGAGCTCGAGCGCGCCGTACGCGCGCCTGTGTACAGTGGCCAGGGTGTCGAGAGCGCGCGTCCACTGCGTAAACCTTTCAAATGTACACGCGCTCCAATTCTGCGTCGGGCGCGTTTAGGCGTCTGCGGTGTGATTTAGAAGTCCTCACAACAGGTTTGGAGAGCTTCAGCCTCTGTACGTGGGGATCAGGTGAACCATGACGTGGTCTGACCACGGGCCACAGCGCGAAATGCATTGCTGACTGTTCTGCAGCAGTGATCCAGCATGTTCTGCTCTCTGGTCTGGTCTTTGATAAACTGTCTGTACCTGGGATACCCTACTAAAACTTTTGGACTGCAGATGGCGCTGTTGTCCTGCCTCTAACAGCAGGAAGACGGCTCCAAAACCTGAGTAAAAGAGTTGCCAAGACACGTCATAGCAACATCAAGTGACACTCTGAAGAAGCCTGCGAGTGAGTCAGTCTGGTCTGAAAGAAGAAGCTTTTAAATTAATCATCAGAAGACCAAATTAACCTGAAACTTTGGAACAACTGGACTGGATTCACAAGTCTGTTTGAAAGCTTTATTGCAAATCATCAACATTATCGTCTCTTCACAAGAAAGAAGGAGCTTGTTAATGTAGAAATGTATTGAAAATCCGGGCTCCCTGTAATATCAGTCACTCATCCTATTTTATTCAGCCTATTTGTAACTAATTTATCTTACAATCGTTATTTCTCCATCATGTTTTTAGGTGCAGTGGGAAAAGGCATCGATTCCCTGGTGGACGCTGCCTCTGCTGCGAAACTGCTGAGGAGTGAGGAGGCCGTGGCCGGTGTGGGTAAAGTTCTGGCCGAAGAGGGCAAAGCGCTGCGCAACGTCCCGCGCGTGGCCTCGGAGCTGCCGGACGTGGGGCAGGCGGCGGCTCGAGGACCTATGGCCTTGTCCCGCGGCGCCAGAGGAGGCTTCATCGCCCTGAACGCTCTGTTTTTGGGAATGGACGTGTTCTTCATCGTCAAAGACAGCATGAGTTTGGCCAGAGGCAGCGAGACTGAGGCGTCCAAGTTCATTCGGGCGCGGTCCGCTCTGTGGCGCTCGGAGATGACATCGTGGCGGAAGATCCATGGGTTTCTGGAGAAAGGGGAAGCGTCCTTCAAGAAAAAACAAGCCCTTCTTATAACAGAGTTTTACCCTGAGGTGGAAATCCAGAGAGAGAAGCAGATCCTGTGGGAGACTGAGGCAGGGAACAATGGAGCTCTGTCTGGAGAAGACGACCAACAGCCAGCAGAGACAGAAAAGCAGGGCTGCGTTGTACAATAGCACTTTGTTTTGAAATAAGCTGAATGATTAATATAACACACCTCAAACATGAGATAAATCAGCCTTCAATAGCTCAAAATCGCAGTGTAACACATCCAGTATTTGGGTTGTGTAATTGATCAAGTTTTTTTTAGAAATTACAACGATCAGATTGAAAGAATACATGATGTTCACTGACCGTTTATGAATAATATTGTACAGAGTTAACATTTTAGAGAATACTGTAAAGGGAATGGGCTAAATTGTGTTGAAAAATGATTGTTTTGTCATAGTTTCTATTTCTTATAAGTATATAAAACACAACATGACTTCCATCGATCAATACTAGAATCAAATGCTCAATGTATTATTTTACTTTTTCTTAATCCTAAAGGCCTTATGTTGCCATTTTTGTCACGTGGAGAAGTGATTGATTCATTTAAGTGATTTATATTTACTGAAATACAGAGTTTTGTTACTGTAGGAGTAAACTGGTATATCTGGTGTAGTTTTGCTTCCTTTTTTATTTTGTATTATGCTAATCAAGTAACAGATGATCAGTTTTGTTGGTTCTCAAGCTTCCTGCATAAATGGCCCAAATAGGCAGAACTTTCTACTGTAAATGTATGTAATTCTACCATTGTAACTTCAATAATTTCTTTGCGTGCTTTGTGCATTGTAAAACAGACCTCAAATAAAGGCCTTATTAAAAGGTACGGCTCTGTCCAAGCTGCAAAATGCATCCATTTTAATCACTCAAATATGTGTCAAAAGTCAGCCCTTAATGAAGAACGTAAGAGTAAAAGAGTAAAGTGTAAAACAACAGCTGAAACTCCAAACTTAAGGTTTTTGTGTTCTGGATCTTATTTAGGAAATGATAAATACTGTGTGAACAAATCTTCTATATTTGCACTATTTGCACTTTTGAGATCTGAAGTTTCCTCTTCTTTGCAACTTTTTGGTTTCTCCATTTTGTGCAGCAGAATATAATTGGACTGGCTTCATTTTGAGGACATTCACTTTCTGTTTTGATGTCTCGGGTTGAACTGTAGAATTATCACTTTAATACACATTAACCTAATGTTTTTATGGGGACTGTAAAGCACTTTGTATGTTAATAATGTTTTAACTGATTGTGCCAAAGATATTAGGGTAGTTTCACCATGGTTTCATATTGTATGGACAGTTTAGAGAAATAAACCTGTTTTTCTAGTCCGAACTATTTTTCTTGTGTCATGTTTCTCTGCAGCACCAGAGTGATGATCTACTCGAGCGTCTTATAGTTAATTCTAGTACTGCAATAGCTATTTGGAATTATAGATTTTTTTAATCAAACCTACAAGGTAAAGTCTGTGAGAGCAACTAAGATCTCACACATCACTGTTCCACCAGTTCAGTTTATTTGATCAGTTTATTGGAAAGAACGTACATCACAGGGATTTACTTTCCTAAACAGAGCGATTCTGAGAACAGGCAGGAAAAGACAAGAGACAGGAAAAAAACGAATTTAAAGAATTTAAAGAAGAGACAGTTTAAAGTATGAAAGAAAGAAATGCAAAGTATATTTTCAGTCTACAAGAAACGTTTTAAGTGAATGAAAGTGAATGATGAGTTTAGTTGACTGGTTTAGAGTGTTTCTGACTGCACTTACAGCCAGGAAAGTTAGTCCAGGTTTATTTTATTTATTAATGTTATCTTTTATATTTATTTTTTAAAGTTTTTCAAAATAAAACCAAAAAACAAACAGAACATGAGCAAAAGATAAGTCAAAAAATAAACAAACAAACATCAACTAAACATTCAAACAAGCCTAAAAACAGTCCAAACGAGTCCAGAGTCGGTCAAATTTGTCCTTTTCCAAATCAAGTTATTTATCTAATTCCTGTCGTTATGTCAGTCCAGTCCTTGGTCGTCGAGGGTTTTGCATCATCCATTTCTTTGTTATGGCTTTTTTCCGCTGCCAAAAGCACAAACCAAAGGTCCAAATGCACTGTGTCCACGGCAGGAGATTCTAGGCCCAAGTACATGGTTCCAAAATCGAGTGGATTGGAAATGTTAAAAACTGTCTGCAGTGCATCCTTAATTTCAGTCCAAAACTTCAGAACAACAGGACACTCCCAGAATAACGGACACTTTGATATGGTGTTATGAAAAAACATGATACATTCTTCCAACAAAACTCTCTCCAAACATGTGATTTTGTGATCTTCCACAGGGATGTACATCTTCCCACTGTTTGTCAAAACAAGACCACTCTCCCCTTCCCACTTGTTTTTAAAATATTTAGAGTATTTGTCCAGATAAGAAATGCATTGATATCATTTAGATATTATTCCCCTTGAAAGGTCAGGTTTATACCCAGGGATTCTTAACTTCCTTAACATAAATCTCAATATTTTTCCATTGAGCTTCATATTCTGCGTCACGCCAGAAGAGCAATGCTCTGATTTGATCTGAAACGAAGTCATTTTTCAGACAAGGTAAACCCAACCTTCTCTTTCCTTTGATAATTGAAGCGTTTTAAATCGGATTCTGGGTTTTCCTCCTTGCCACACAAATCTTAAAATTGTTTTATTCCACTCTTCAACCAGCCATTTGAGTATGGAAATCGGGAGAGGCTGGAATAGATAGAGGGATTTGGGAAAAACAAGGATCAAAACTATAAAAACCCTAGATTTAAGTATGGGATAAGATTCAATTTTTCAAGATCTTTTTTTATGGTCTTAAAAAGAGGAGTACACTTTCTCTACGGAGTACCACACCTTAATATCTAAGGGATTCCGTTTGCCATTTAAATGGGTAAGTCTCTTTAAAGGTCAGAGGGGGGCGCCAATAAGAGAGATTTTCAGTTTTTTGTACATTTAATTTGTATCCACACATTGGACCAATTTCTTGAAGAAAATGCATCACATTTGGTTATGGAAATGTCTGGTTTGGTAAAATATAATAACATCATCTGCAGCAGTCCCATCAATTGTAACACCTTGAATTGTTTTTGATTGTCTAATAAATGGGCCAATGGTTCCAAATACAAAGCAAACAGGAGGAGAGACCAGGCACAGCCCTGCTGCACCCCCCTTTCCAGAGTCAGTAGATCTGACAGATGAACATTGATTTGAATTCTTGATGTTGGACCATCGTATAGAGCCCCAATATTTTTGCACTTTTGATCTAAAGTTTGTTGTTTTAGATCATTATTGTGATTTATGAGGTCCAAAATACACCATAATGACACACCTGCGTCATATATTTGAACTACATCCTGGTAGAAGACAAAAGCACAGTGGCTCCCCCTGGTGGTAAGTGTTCAAACATGTCCCATGTCCTTGTACCACGGGCTGGGAAAACGAAAGAAAAACAAAACAAACAAGTCGCCTTCAGTACATTATGGTGAGCGTGACATGTTAGAGATAATATTGTCCAGAATATCAATAGTATAAATCTAAAAAAAAGACCTGGAGGCTGCAAAAATAAGTCACGTCACATAAATCACGTCTGCTCTTAGCCCCCATAAGCATGGCACAAACAAGACTGACTAAGGCCTTAGTTATTGTATTACTTGGTTTACGGATCCGCCACACTTAGATTATTGATTTCTACAATATAAATCAAATAAATTCTTATAATTTTTTTTTTATAAAGTACCGCCGACAACGCAAAATAGCATTAAATTAAATGTAAAAAAGCGGTATTAAGTCAAGAGATAAGAGCGCGTGAAGCAATTTCTCACCAAACTCCTGCGGAAGTCCTGGGGAGAGCGCGTGTGCAAATACACATTTTAAACCCATTTACCACATTTTCTTCAGCGCGTTTTGCAGTGATTGGGTGAGGGTGCACACTTAAGCGTCAGTTCTGTCTGTCTAAAACACGCTAAATCTACAGGTACACTCACCTGCGCGCTGCGTCTCCCCCCCTCTCCTCCCGTGGTGCGTTTTGGGCAAACCCGGAAGAAAACATCTTTTGAAATTGAAATTTCATTATATTTCGTCCGCCTGTGCAATATATTTCATTTAAAAATCCGTAAACCAAGTAATAAAATAACTGCGGCCTAACATTGTTATATCTGTGGTGGGCTTAGAGTCAATCAGTCGATCGTTGATTATGAACACTGAAGCTGACACTGGTGGATGAATGCCACCTCAAAGAGATTTCATGCAAGGACCTAAAAACTGCAAAAATATTCAATATGAAGAAGTCTCTAGTAAACAGTCTGAAAGATAGTGTTTACAAAGCTCTGCCTCCGTCTCTGCAGCTTCATGACACAGTTGCGTCTTAAGCGAGGGTGTTACTATGGGTGCGCCTCAAGTTGTTAAACCAGTTGTCGATGTAGAGAAAACGAAACTATCGCGTTACTTTAGTGTGTTTGGGTTAAACATTCTTCACGGATGTTTTTCTCATTCTCAGCTCATGAAGCCTCGTTAAACCGCGATGGAAGAAGAGAAGACACAAGAGGACACGTCCCCGAGGTAAACTACACGCTCTGTGCAGTGGCGGCTGGTGGTGCAAATGATAGGGGGGGCTATTTGACATGACCGTGTTTTTGTTTTATTTAAATGTCCAAAATGTAATATTTAACATTGACTGTATGGAAACATATTTTAAATCCACATTTACAACTGAATTAATTAAGTGAACAGACTTTATTTCCACTTTTGGTAATGATATAACAATGACTTAGAGGCAAATTCCATTTGTGAGAAAATACATTTGACATAAAATTACATTTTACACTTTATAAAATATCAAATTGTAAAGAGCAAAACAAAAAATCTCAGTGATACTGTAACTTATAGTGCAGAGTAGCAATTACTACGTTATGAGGAAATAAAAACTGTTGTAATAAAACAGCTTCTAAGTGGCATTAGTTCCCCTGAACTACATGTGTAACATTTTAATTTTTTATATTTCATTATCACAGACATTATTGCTCTATGGGAAGTTGTTCTTTATATATTATACAAACACACACACACACACGCACACGCACACGCACGCACACACGCACACGCACACGCACGCACACACACACACACACACACACACACAATAGGAGGAACTATAAATGACGTAGGCTACACAGAAGAAACACATGAGCAAAGTTAATGACTCATGCTATTTGTGTCCACATGATATTCACATGATTCGTTTGTGTTTGTGTTTTGTTCACAAGCTTGTGAGCGGATTGACAAAAACTATTTTCCTGAAAGACAATATAAAGATAAATTTGACAAAAACAGTCAGATAAAATATGTTCTTTACATTTAGGTCTGTCTTATTTTTTGGGCTGTTGATTGAACAGCAAATACTTAATTTTGCTTCTAAAATAGTCACGATTATTATTTTTTGGTTCTTACAATTATATTGTGACCTGAATTATCACGATTATCGACTAACCTAATAATTGTGACATCCCCAGTCGTGTCTTGGACTCGAGTCAGACTTGAGTCATTGTTTTGATGACTTGACTTGATGAAATTAACTAAGACACGACTTAATGCTCCAAAAAACAAAACAAAAAACAGTTTTCACTTTGCAGTCACTACTTTGATGTAACCAGCAAAAATCACATAAATTGCAAAAAATATGAGCTATTTTTGGTAATTTGGTACAATGACTTGAAAGGACTTGAAACTGAAAGCATAGGCCACGTTGATTTAGGACAAGGGATGTCAAGATTATTAGGTTAATCAATAATCGTGATATTCAGGTCACAATATATTCATCCATCCATCCATCCATTTTCTGCCGCTTTATCCGGGGCCGGGTCGCGGGGGCAGCAGTCTGAGCAGGGACTCCCAGACTTCCTGCTCCCCAGACACTTCCTCTAACTCCTCCGGGGGGGATCCCGAGGCGTTCCCAGGCCAGCCGAGAGACATAGTCTCTCCAGCGTGTCCTGGGTCTTCCCAGGGGCCTCTTCCCAGTGGGACATGCCTGAAACACCTCCCGAGGGAGGCGCCCAGGAGGCATCCGGAACAGATGCCCGAGCCACCTCAGCTGGCTCCTCTCGACGTGGAGGAGCAGCGGCTCTACTCCGAGCTCCCCCCGTGTGGCCGAGCTCCTCACCCTATCTCTAAGGGAGCGCCCAGCCGCACGGCGGAGGAAACTCATTTCGACCGCTTGTATCTGCGATCAATATATTCATAACAACCCAAATTAAGCCTTTTTACTTCAATCTATCGTCCAAAAATTAGACCTAAATGTAAAGAACTTTTTTTATCTGGCTGTTTCTGTCAAATCAAACTTTATTTTGTTTCAGAAAGTTCAATTGTGTAAAGCTGGTCACAAACTTGAGGAACAGTAACATGTCAGACCACGGGAATGAAAGACTATTTTGATTTCACTGTTGTTTTGTCACAGTCTCAATAATTGTGAATATTCGTTAAATTGTGATGTTTTTCCGCACAATAATCGCAAACACTGCAATTTGCTATTGTGAAAAGTCAATAACTCCAAATGCTTTGATCACAAATGGATTGAAATATGATCACTTCCGATGACTGGACAGACATCATAACTGACATATGTACGATGGAAAAAATAGCCGCTGAACTCAACTTAAAAATAGACATATTCAACCAACAATGGACAAAATGGAACTTTTTGCCCTAATAACCCCTTTCCTTTGGATGCTACCAACCTGCTTACCTGCTACTTTTATTTTTTACTTATCCTGAATTCACTATGTTCCTGCCTAGCCCTGTTTTTTTTCTTTACAATGTTTTTTCATTATTATTAGGCCAGGGACTTATTAAATTTGTATCTCAAAGACGGATATGCTAGCGAGCACGTAGTGCGCACGAAATCGAGCCCGAAGCGCTCGTCCACTCACTAACACACTCCTCCACTCATGCAAGTCCCGTGCAGACTAATTAGTGGTAGGAAAATGGAACATTACCGTTGTAAACGGGCGAAGCAAAAGTGCGAAATAAGCGCACTAAACAAGTGGAGGGCGTAAAGCGCCCCCCACAGTGTAAAGCGCTCGTTTGCGCAAAGTAGCTCACGAATACGTTCCCCATCTCTTGCATGTTCCGTGCATATAAGCATGTCATGCAAAAATGTAACATTATTACTGTATAGAGGGCCAAAAACACAAAGTGGGCGGAGTCCACTCAAAATAAACAAAAGTACCCGTCAGTGACCAGGGACCCACACCATGAGGTAGGAAAGCCCGAGCGCTTTCCGAAAATGTATAGTTTATGATATTTGAAAAATGGGAAACATTGTTCTAGCATCTGAATATTATTCTTTCTTTCTTTCTTCTTCTTGGGACCAACCCCCCTATTTTTCACCCAGTGAACATTGACGAAAAGTTACACCTCTAAAAATCGTGCCTCTCTACATTCTGGCTATCTCCTTTTTCAAAAAAATTAAATTGGTGCGTCAGCGCCTCCAAATGTACCAAAAATTCATTGAGAGAAAGGAAATGACCAAAAAAGAATCTAGATGGTAAAAAAGAGGTAGATGGTGACAAGAGAAGTAAAAAATATTACTACTGCAACGCCGTCCGCCCAACCAAATATTGGTTGGCCATATTGGTTAAAAAATGGCTAAGCATGACTCAGGAGTTTTTCCAAACGTCGTACTTTTACGAACTCCTCCCAGGGCGTTGGCCCTAAAAAGCTGAAATTTGGTGAAAATGGTGCTGAGGAGTGGGACATCAAAAGTTATTCAAATTACATTGATACCTGTCACGGTCTCTGAGCGGCGAAGCCGCAAACTGTAGCTAGAATTTCAGACATTTCCAAAATTTTAAATTTTCTACCG
The DNA here is from genome assembly GCF_026437365.1 of Eucyclogobius newberryi. Classification (NCBI taxonomy): domain Eukaryota; kingdom Metazoa; phylum Chordata; class Actinopteri; order Gobiiformes; family Gobiidae; genus Eucyclogobius; species Eucyclogobius newberryi. The sequence continues at coordinate 19,598,694 of NW_027315757.1, forward strand.
TTTGCGCAAATAAAGTCCGAATTGCGTCAAATTAAAGTTAGAGTTAAACTCTTTGCCCTAAACCTACTTGAAGTGAAATAAATTAATTTGGCGAGACAGCGTCCCCTACAGATTGTATATGGAGGTTATATGTTTAGTATAAACAATTCAATTTTGGCATCCCGATCAAAAAAGTCAATGAGACCCATGTCATAATTGTTACGGCTTTGCCGCACAGAGACCATGCCAAAGTGTCATGGTCTCTGTGCGGCCAAGAATTCAAAATAAAATAGCTTTTTGAATGGTACAACAAAGGGGAGAAGATGTGACAACGTCACAGTTGTAGGAGTAATAAATGACAATTGGGGCGCGTTAGTGCCCCCTCCTCTTGCGGCGTGGCGAGGGCCAATCATTGCAGCTTGCGGCTATATTTATTATTGTTTTTTGATTAGGCCCGAGCGGCACAAGCTGGCAAGAGGCCTATTAGTTCTGTAAGGCCGTGCGAAGCAATCCTCCATTCATGCACGCCCCGCCGTCATCCCCATATAAAGTGCTCGTTTGTGCTAAGTAGCTCACGAATACGTTCCCCATCTCTTGCATGTTCCGTGCATATAAGCATGTAAGGCAAAAAAATTACATTATTACTGTATAGAGGGCCAAAAACACAAAGTCACTCGACTCAAAATTCCATTTTGGCATCCCGATCAAAAAAGACAACGAGACCCATGTCATATTTGTTACGGCATAGCCGTAGCGATGACAGAAACCTCCCATGTTATTCCAATGGGGAATACAGCAGATCTCTGAAATTCGAACATGCTTACACTTTATACTTTCACAAACTCCTCCCAGGGCGTTAGCCCTATTAACCTGAAATTTGGTGAGACTCATCTTCAGGGGTGGACCATCAAGATTCAGTCACGGACTTTTAAACTTTTCCCTTCATATGTAAAACAGCGTCACAAATTCAGCAGTAGGTGTAATAAAAGGTCAATTGGGGCGCCCCCTATTATTATTTATTTTTTACATAGGTCAGTTTGTTTTATGTTTATTTTGTTGCTGTATGTTTAAAAGAATAGATGAAACAATTAAAAGTCGTATTACTTGCACAGCAGCACTTTCTACGGCTTTCAGACTTCTTTAGCGTTTGAGTGTTTGTGGATATTTAAAGGCATGTTTGTGCTGAACAGGGCCGAGCTGGAGGAGGCGCTGTCCTGTTATGCCCTGGACACGTTCTCCTACATAGAGACGGTCAAGGACTTCCTGGACGGACTCTCCAAATGGATGCTGATGATGGAGACCGAGTTAAACGTCCTGCTCGACATAAAAGAAAGAGCAGCAAGAATCGACCTGAGTGTGAGCCACGTTACTCAAGCCCAGGTAAATATACAGGTCTTTAGTAAATGTCACACACAAAAAAAACTCATCAAAAGCTTATTACCGGTTGTTTCTTGCTGCAAAAAATTATTGTGGCTGATTTTGCCAATTGAGGAGGAGCTTAATAAAAAGTCTCCAGAGATAAGTTGGAACTTCTCTTTATTGGTCTAAACTTTGAAACGATCAGCGAGAGAATCAAACTTCCTTCTGTACGGACAACACTAATATTTTTCATATATTTTTCCTTTCTTAAATGGCTTTCTCGAAAAAACAGCTCACTGAAATGTATAACTGAGCATTGGGGCATATTATACAAGTAATCTAAGTTCCTTACTTAGATTAGCATTTTTTTTTTATTTGTGTATTTTTTTTTCAATAAATGGAACAATTTTCTCACATATTTACATTTTTGACATTACTTTCTAAATGTGATCACTTCCAGGACAAAGGAAAGGCGTTTGTGGAGTTTGCGAGGCAGAAGATGTTACCGTCGGAGGCGGAGAAGCAGCGGGCGGAGCTGCAGGAGGAGCTTGGTGCCTCCCTGAAGACCACCCTGATGGGGCTGGAGACGCTGGGCCGGTTCCTGGACGCTGTGGAGAGACTGGCCGTCACCTCTGTGCACGTGTTTCAGGAGGAGAGCCTCGTGCTGCTACTGCCTGAAGGGGGCGCTCTGGGCACAGTGCAGGACATAATCATGGCGGCGATCAGTATCTGCCCTCTGCTGGTGGAGTTCAAACGAGACGACAAAGACTTCTTCTGCGCCAAACTGCAAAACGTGGAGGTGCTGGCCTATCAGCTGGACGAGTACATCAAGGCTGTGAGCAGGATCTGTGGCACCATGAAGAAAGGGTACGACACTATGTTCTTGTAGATACTGGCATTGTTTAAAGTTGTGTTCTTGTCCTCAGTCATGGACACATCAGTGATCAAAACTTTTAAGTGACTTTGTGTGTCAAATATTACATAATGCATATATTTTACAGGCCTTTGAGCGACTCCAGCTTTGTCAAACCTGTGGTGAACATTGATGAAGAAATCCCAGAAGATGATATTCAAAAGATGCTGGACAACATCACTTTGCTCCAAGAACTCAGGTAAGAAGAAGTTTTATTATGAGAACAGTTATGTACAAATATTAGGCCGACGCGCATCACGCCGCACGTCCTCCTATAACATTAATGATATATAACATTATGAGTGCCTCACACTCATGTTCTAAGTACAGTGTCTGGATGTTCTGTTGTCCTCAGGCAGGACGAGGCCTTCAGGATGGTGTTCCTGTTCCAGGAGGAGTACTGCAGCAGCTTCATGCAGCGCTTCAGTGAGTCTGAGACCCGAATGCAGCAGTTCCTGAGCGAGCTGGAGGACAGTGCTGTTCAGCTGGACCGAATGAACCTGGGCGCACGGATCTCCAGTGTGGCAGGCAGCTCTGTGGGGGCCGTGGGAGGAGTGCTGTCCATCATCGGGCTGGCTCTGATCCCTGTGACAGCAGGAGGCTCTCTGGCCCTCACCGTGACCGGCGCGGGCCTGGGCATCACCAGCACCGTCAACAGTGCAGTCACCACGGCAACCGAGTTTGGAGTGAACCACACCCAACAGAAGAGAGCCAGCGAGACCTTCCAGAAATTCATCGAAGACGTGAAGAACATCCAGGAATGTCTGGACAACATCACGTCTGAAGATCCTGCTTTGGATGCTGTGGATGTAGCTGTGTGTGTTGGAAAGTTATTGGGAAAAGCAGGTGAAGATGTGTTTTTATTTGATTCAGTTTTATTTAGAGGTTTATATTTATGGCTTATAAGCACATACATAATCCACTCTTTGCCTTAGGTGGAACTTTGAATCATTAGTTTAAAGCATTTACAGGTTATTTTTGCAGACCAGAGATTGTGTTTACCTGATGCTCACTCTTGCTGTGACATGTCTTGTCTTGTCTTCCTGTTGGTAACGGCAGTGTTTGTTTATGACATTCCATCCATTCCAGTTTGCTTTTTGGTTGGACGAGCAGTTGTCTGACATTTGAAAATGATGTCACTGGTGTGCGTGCCTTTTTTATTCTGCCAAACCTCAGAATCATAATCCGTATCAGAAAAGGTTTATTACCTTTGGCAATGAACAGAATTCACAAACATAGGAACTTGCTTTGGTGATTCAGTGCAACATAAAACAACGAACAATGAAAAAGCAACATAATCCAAAAGGGCATGCATTAAATAAAAACAATTCAAATCTACTATAGGATAAGAATAAAAATAGGCTTACTATGTACACAAAATGTAGTCAATTTTACTGATGTAGTGCAGAAAGTGAACAGTGCAGTGAGTGATTAAATTATGGTTAAAGTGGCAGGGTTTAAGAAGCGTTCATGAATCCAACAGAAATGTATTGAAAATCTGGGCTCCCTGTAATATCAGTCTCTCATCGTATTCTATTTAGCCTATTTGTAACTAATTTATCTTACAATCATTATTTCTCCATCATGTTTTTAGGTGCAGTGGGAAAAGGCATCGATTCCCTGGTGGACGCTGCCTCTGCTGCGAAACTGCTGAGGAGTGAGGAGGCCGTGGCCGGTGTGGGTAAAGTTCTGGCCCAAAAGGGCAAAGCGCTGCGCAACGTCCCGCGCGTGGCCTCGGAGCTGCCGGCCGTGAGGCAGGCGGCGGCTCGAGGACCTCTGGCCTTGTCCCGCGGCGCCAGAGGAGGCCTCATTGGCCTGAACGCTCTGTTTTTGGGAATGGACGTGTTCTTCATCGTCAAAGACAGCATGAGTTTGGCCCGAGGCAACGAGACTGAGGTGTCCAAGTTCATTCGGGCGCGGTCCTCTCTCTGGCGCTCGCAGATGACATCGTGGGGGAAGATCCACGGGCTCCTGGAGAAAGGGGAAGCGTCCGTCAAGAAAAAACAAGCCATTCTTATAACAGAGTTTTACCCTGAGTCTGGAGTAGTGGGCCAAAGGCAAGGCAAGGTAAGTTTATTTGTAGAGTACTATTTGTACACAAGGCAATTCAAAGTGCTTCAGAAACAGGAAAATCATTAAACTTTATTTTTTTAAGTCATTAAAATCACAACGATACGGCAGAAATCACAAAACATTAATTTCTGTTCATTCAGTTTAACAATTTTGCTGACATGAATCATACATTTGGCCGTGCTTAGTGATCTGCCAGATGGAAAACCAAATCTATTGAACCGCACTGGCAGACACTCTTTCCCATATTTATTTGACATTGCCAGAGTGACATCATCACCTGTCAGGTCTGATTGAGGACTAGATTTATCCTTAGATAGCACAGCTGAAATGGCTTGCTTGAGGTAGACCTGATGACATGATGGGCTCCAGCCTGTGATGGAACCTGTAGACCAATCAATCTGAGGGTTGTGTTGGAGAGAGCCAATGAAAGCCGAGGATAACAGGGTGCTGTGGAGTCTTCAGAATGTGAAACTGAATAATCTTGTGGTGGACCTGTAGCAGGTGAACAGGAACTGTGCGATGCGTTATGGATCCTAGAAGTCTGCCATCCAGGGCACTGGCAGAACAGGTGCCGGAAGTCAGCAATACATATATATATATATATATATATATATATATAAAAAAATTAAAAAAAAACTCTTTCTCACCCTCCGTGGGTGGTCTCTATTTATCCCCTTTTCAAGCTCGGGTCCTCTACCACAGAGGCGCCTGCCGGGGAGCTTGAGGGTTCTGCGCTGTATCTTTGCTGTTCCTGCACTGCACTTTTCTGGACAGAGATGTTTGATGTTTTTCTTGGGATCGGCTCAAGCCATTTTTCCAGTTTGGGGGTCAGAATCAGGAATCAGACATGCACCGATGCTATTCCGTAACACATCGAGAACACAATTCAACTTAGAATATGAAACGACACAGAAATATCAGACATTTGTTTGGCAAGCTTGGGAGAAAACGCGGGGACTGATCACGCAAGCTGTTGTAAGCAGCCTGCGTGATCCTCCTGCGTCTCACCCCGTTTTTTCCCATGCTGGTTGGTTTTATTAGATATTCTGGAATAGGCGGGTCACATTTCTCATTGGTCAGCCTCACATCAAGGCACTTGGTATTTTTCCGTAGAGATAAAGCCTGCAAGGGGGGGTGCAACTCCCCCCCTGGGGCAACATTCTTTGGCCCATCTTTACGACCCCTTCACAAATGCAGTTTGTCACACACCCGTTCTTCTCTTAGACTAATGATGCAGATAAAATATCACTATTATGCAGATAAAATACATCACAGAAATATAATCATATATTCACATTTTATAACAGGAAGTCCCAGAGGACCTTGGCTCGGTCGTTCTCCAACTTTGGAGGTGTTTCCCACTTTGTCCTTGGGGTCTCCAGCCCATACTCTGCACAGATGTTCCTGTACACTATGCCAGCCTCCTGGTGATGGCGCTCCATGTATGCTGTCCCTGCCAGCATCTTGCACCCTGCAGTTATGTACGGGATGGTCTCAGGGCCCCCTTTGCACAGCCTACACCTTGGGTCTTGTCTGGTGTGGTAGGTCTAGGCCTCCATTGATCTGGTGTTCACGGCCTGCTCCTGTGCTGCCATGATCAGGGCCTCTGTGCCGTCCTTCAGACCAGCTCTTTCTAGCCCAGGGGTGGGCAAACTTTTTGACTCGAGGGCCACATTGGGTTCTAAAATTTGACCGGGGGGCCGGGTTAGGAAAATATGGATGGTGTGTTTGTGTGAACGAATGAATTACTAGAAATTACACGCAAGATTGACCTGTAACTTGTAACAAAGCAAACACATGCAAGGCTTAATGTACAAATTGTTTTCCAAATGCATCAAATAATGATTCATTTAATTAAATGTCAGGTGAATAAACACAGCAGGAAAACTGCCCATTGATTTTAGCAGGAACAGTGTTGTTGTCCCTGTTTTGCATCAAAGTCTGGTGTAAGTTTTGTTGTGGCAATTCTCAGGATCGATCATTTGGTGTTGGTCAGTTAAGCTGGATCTGTGACGGGCTTTGTTCATGTTCATGACACTGAATGTCTGCTCACATATGTAGGTTGAGCCAAACAATACCAGCATCTTCTGTACGTCCTCCGGAGGTTTGGAAATGTGGATTCGTTCAGTGAAGCATAAAAGTTGTTAAGTGTTGAACTTCTCCTTCAAAATAGAGTCAGACTGAAGAACGATCAGTTCCAATTGTACCTCAGGTGGTGCTGTTTCAGGGTCTTGTGACAGGGGACAGGACACCAGCTGAAGTGACTTTTCAATGTTTTCAAAATCAGAGAACCTGCGACTGAATTCTCTGTGCAGGTCATCCAGTGATTTGCTGTCTTTCTTTGCGTATCGCGTCGCCTTTTTTTGCGTGCCAAGTGTGGTGAAATGAGTAAAAGATGTGTTTGCAATTTGTCTGAAGAATAAAGCTAGCTTAGATTTGAAGGCTGTAATATGTTTGTACATGTCATGCACAAACTGATCTTTCCCCTGCAGTTTCACATTCAGCTCATTCAAGTGTGAAAATATATCCACAGCAAACGCAAAATCACAAAGCCATTTCTTGTCGCTTAGCTCAGGAAATTGGTCAGATTTCCCCCCGAACTCCAAAAGTGCCCTAATGTCCTCTTTCAGGTCCCAGACGTGTTGAAATACTTTGCCCAAACTTAACCAGCGGACACGAGAATGGTAAAGTAAATCCTGATGATCTGCATCAGTTTCCTCCAGGAACGTGATGAACTGATGGTGCTGGAGTCCCCTTGCGCGTATAAAGTTCACAAGTTGTACTATGGGATTCACAAAATGGTCAAGCTGCAATACAGACTTACAGTGTGATTCCTGATGGATGATGCAGTGAAGGAAAATAACTTCTGGCTCAGGGTTTTCCTTTTTCACTTTGTCCAATATTCTTTTTAGCAGACCAATGTTTTTTCCCGTTAAATTTGGTGATCCATCCGTGACATTGGCTCCAAGGTAGTTTACGTTTCTCGATGGCAGCAGACACCTTGTCATACAAATTCTCTCCCCGCGTTGTTCCCTTCAGAGACTCCATGCTCAAAAACATTAATTCCACGGATAAAAATTAGGAGCTGCGCTGTGTCTTTCAAATCATTGCTTTCATCAAGTGCCAGTGAATATAACTTAAAAAAACTCTGCCTTTTTGTTTATTTAGATGACTATATCTTTGTCAATCAGTTCCACACGGCGCGTCACAGTCCGACGTGACAAACAGATTTTTTCAAACTTGCCTTGGCTCTCCGGGCACAGCACACCTGCCGCCTCCACCATGCAATCTTTCAAAAACTCACCTTCGGAAAAAGGTTTGCTGGCTTTTGCTAATTTGAATGCCAGCAAAAAACTTGCCTTGGTGTTTGACTCTTGAATCAAAGTTTGTCGGTGAAAAAAATGTTGCCGAGTCTGTAAATTATCCGCCAACCTCTGAGCCGTAGCCGCCCGCTCTTGCGCTGACTGATTGATAGCGTAGTTGGTATGCTTCGTAGCAAAGTGACGGCTGATATTGTACTCTTTGAAAACTGCGATATTCTCTTGGCATATCAAGCATACAGCCTTTGATTGCACTTCAATGAAAAAATATTTAGTTGTCCACTCCGCATTAAACACTCGGCACTCACTATCCACTTTTCTTTTCATTGATAAGCTCATTTTTACAGAAAGTCTCGATGCAAAACGCTTATCAGAGAAGAAGAGGGCGCCAAAAAGGTCAAAGTTCGCCATCTATTGGGGAAATGTGGGCATTACAGGCGAAAGGTAAAATTAACAGCCAGCCGCAGTATTGTGAGTTTGAATCCCGACTCCGACATTTGCTGCATGTCCTCCTTTCTCTCTCATTCCCCCTCCTTTCTGTCTCATTCCATCTACTGTTTAATAAAGCCTACGGGCCCTTTTAGTAGTTTGCCAACCCGTGTTCTAGCCATCGGTAGGATTTCGCACCACTTCAGTTATGTTCTGGTGGTACATCCCATGTAGGGGCGTGTCCTCTCAAGATGGTCCCTCCAGCACCTCATCATCCTCTGTTCCCCATTGTCTGAGACATTCACTGAGCACGTCATCTGTAGGAGCCTTGTCCTTGATGTACTTGGATCTGGGACGTTTCATCCTGGATAGTGGCTCTCACGCTCACTAGTCCTCAGCCTCTTTCCTTACGGCTAGCGTACATTCTCAGGGTGCTGGATTTGGGATGGAACCCTCCATGCATGGTCAGGAGCTTTTGTGTCTTAACATCTGTGGTCTGTATCTCCTCCTTTGGCCAACTGGTTATTCCTGCAGGATATCGGATCACTGGCAGAGCGTAGCTGTTTATAGCCCGAGACTTGTTCTTGCCATTGAGCTGCTTCTGAGGACTTGCCTCACTTGTTGTAGGTATTTAGCCGTAGCCGCTTTCCTTGTTGCCTCTTCGAGGTTGCCATTCGGGATTCCCAGGTACTTGTAACTGTCCTCAATGTCTGCTATTGTTCCTTCTGGGATTGAGACCCCCTCTGTGTGGACTTCTCTTAGTCACCATCCGCCCACACTTCTCTAGTCCGAATGACATTCCGATATCTGAGCTGTAGATCCTGGTGGTGTGGATCAGGGAGTCAATGTCCTGCTCGCTCTTAGCATACAGCATGATGTCATCCATGTAGAGGAGCCCCATTCCTAAGTCGGTATCCATAGCCAGTCTGGTTGATTATTTGGCTGAGGGGGTTCAGACCTCTGCAGAACAGCAGTGGGGACAGCACATCACCTTGGTATATGCCACATTTGATGGTCACTTGTGGAAGTGTCTTGCCATTGACCACAAGGGTGGTTTTCCACAACCTCATCGAGTTCCCTATGAAGGCTCTTAGAGCCCCATTAATGTTGTACAACTCCAAGCATTCAATGATCCAAGTATGTGGCATTGAGCCATATGCTTTCTTGTAATCAATCCAGGCAGTGTTCAGGTTGGTGTGTCGGTTTCTACAGTCCCGTGCGACTGTTCTGTCTACCAGGAGCTGATGTTTCGCACCTCTGGTATTTTTGCCGATGCCTTTTGTGCCCTTTTCGTGCTCATCGTCTGCATAGTAGGCAACTTTATTGTTCCATTAATTGTAACACTTTCAATCGTTTTTGATTGTCTAATAAATGGGCCGATGATTCCAAATACAAAGCAAACAGGAGGGGAGACCAGGCACAACCCTGCCTCGCCCACCTTTCCAGAGTCAGTGAATCTGCTAGTTGACCATTGATTTAATTTTTTTTATGTTGGACCATAACTTTTACAATTAAAACGTTTGTTTTTGCAATTTAAATAAATATGGCCAACTAACAGAAGCAAAAGCCTTCTCAGCGTCCAATTTAACTGTTACAATTTTGTTTTGTTGTTTTTGTATTTGGCTCATTATGTGTAAGGATCGTCTTATGTTGTCTTGTGTTTGTCGTTTGGTAATGAATCCTGTCTAATCATTGTGGATTAAGTTTGGGAGTATTTGTTCCATTCTTTTGGACATAATTGAAGTGTATAAACGATAGTCCACATTCAAAATAGAAATGGGTCTATATGAGGCACAATCCAGTTGGTCTTTCCCTTCTTTTGGTACTAATCTAATGGCCTCTTTCCATCTAGGAGTGATCTGAGCTTTCACAAGTGCCCATTAAAAAGTTGCCAATAATTAAGGAGTAAGTGTGTCGTTTGAAGCTTTATACCACTCTGAGGTGAACCCATCGCTCCCCGGAGATTTATTGTTCTGTAATCTTATGATTGCACCCTGTATTTCCAAAACTGTTGTTTTGGCTCCTAATTTTTTATTTTGTTCTTCTGACATAACATGCAAATTGAGGGTGTCCAGAAAGGAATTTTTCGTCTGGAATTTTTGAAAAAAAGTTTTTTATAAAAGGATTTAGATGCGGATTGAATTTTCTCAAATTAATTATTATTAATTATTAATTCACTTTGCCTGTCTCATATTTTAAGCTCGTTGTTTTCTAAGTTTCCAAGATGGTACGATAGCAAGATAGCTTTTTCTCCCTATTCTTTTTTTTTTTTTTTTTTTTTTTGGAGGCTATGGCTGTAGTTTGTCCTCCCAAGACTGTTTTGGAAGCATCCCAAAGGATGGGCGGAGAAATTTCCCCAGTATCATTTTCCTCCAGATTAGTCTTAATGTTGTTGTTTTTTGTGGGCGCTCCCTTAGAGATAGGGTGAGGAGCTCAGCTACATGGGAGGAACTCTGAGTAGAGCCACTTCTTCTCCACGTCAAGAGGAGCCAGCTGAGGTGGTTCGGGCATCTGTTCCGGATGCCTTCTGAGCTATATCCTTGGGGAGGTGTTTCGGACATGTCCCACTGGGAAGAGGCCCCGGGGAAGACCCAGGACACGCTGGAGGGACTATGTCTCTCAGCTGGCCTGGGAACGCCTCAGAATCCCCCCGGAGGAGTTGGAGGAAGTGTCTAGGGAGAGGGAAGTCTGAGAATTGCTGCTTAGACTTCTGCCCCCGCGACCCTGCTCTGGATAAGCGGAAGAAAATAGATGACGGATGGATGGACATTTTTTCCTTAAATAAGGGTCATCAAACAGAATGACATTGAACTGCACCAGTGTGTTTTTTGGTCTTTCCTCCAAATCTATAGAAATGCAGATAGGACAGGGAGACAGATATCACTTAGGTCAGGGGTCGGCAGCCCAGAATGTTCAAAGAGCGATATTGGACCAAACAAACAAAAAAAACATGCTGGAGCTGAATGAATGTCCTTGATTTATCGATTGGTGATGTTGCCGATTGGTAATGGCCCTTTTCCTTCACTTCATCTTTGCGGAGAATCCTTCATGTACTCACCATCTGTGAACGGTTTTCCATGCTTTATTATCTCCTGAGTGGCAACCAAAACTAGCTGCAGTTGTGGAGTTTGGAGATGCAATTCACTTCTTAAATCTATCTTTGGGCTCCTCTAATTTGTCCAGAAGTGTGTGGTCGGCTGTAAATTTAGCATGCCTGAGTCTTTTTCTTATTTGACAACTTCTCATTACAAAGCAAACATGCAGCCAATCCTTCCACTTTGGCAATGAAAGCAATTGTTTCGGTCCTGTCTTTCTTGAGTCCCCTGTTCTCATCAGCTATCATTTTTCATTGTTCATTGTTTTATATTGCACTGAATCACCAAAGCAAGTTCCAAATAGATTTTATGCAGATTAGAAAAATGAGTATACTGGTGTGCCCTTGGGTTCACTTCCCTCCATATGTCAATCAATCATATAGTCTTCAATAAGATATGCAATTTCTTATTTATCGTTCCTCCAGTGCCTCTTGAGCTTGACACGTCTAATGTAGCTGAATGCGAAGATTCCAAACACCGCCACACATTAGTGTTCCCTCAGAGTGCTTCACAAAGTGATAGAGTGAAAAAACCATCCATTCATTCCATCAATATTCCCCTTAACCAGTATAAATCTACCCTCTTTATCCTTACAGTCAAAACTCTGCTTGAATACTATTCGGTTTGAAATAAAAATTGCAACTCCCCTTCTACGTTTGCCTTTGTATGATGATGATAATAGGATTTTTTTTAACAGAATTTCATTTGTTTTTGATTTTCCGTGTCATTCAAATGTGTCTCTTGTAAATATACAATGTCTATTCTTTCTTTTTTCATTTTTGGTGAAATCTTTGTTTGTTTGTTTGGGTTCAATGTGCCATTCACATTGAAGGATTCTACTTGTAACACTTCTGATGCAATTGGGTTGATTGTATTGATCGTTCCGTTGATAACTCTTGAATTTTTTTCATCTCTCTACACGAGAACCACTGAAAGGGTAAGAAAGAAAACAAAAGGGTTCATGCTGAAAACAGGCATCAAACCCAAAACCTGATAAACCTTAAGAGCACCTCTGAGCACCTTTGCTTCTCCTGGTGTTCTGAGCACGTGTTTTGTACCTTAAAATTCATCAGAGGAGTCCTGATCACATTTGTGAGTCCTGATCTCCTCACAAATGTGGTGGAACTTTTGCCATTGTTAACGAACCTTGTATGGAATATCTGGAGCAAAGAAGATGCGCCTGCCCTTGTAAAAGTAAATTCCAAAGGTATCCGTTGATTGTATCCATGGCAGGAGCTTTGAGGCCCATATACATAGCTCTAAAATGCTGCCACACTTTCTCCAATAGTTCACATTTCACTGTGAAAGTTCACACACTTTCTGTAGCTTTGTCGTACTTCTGAGAAATTTCCAAGACAAAAATAATCATAAAAATATAGCCGCAAGCGGCAATGATCGGCCCTCGCCACGCCGCCGCCACACTGCCGCAAGAGGAGGGGGCGCTAACGCGCCCCAATTGTCCATTTATTACGCCTACTGCTGAATCTGTGAAGCTGTCACATCTTCTCCCCTTTGTTTTACCATCAAAAAGTAATTTTATTTTGAATTCTTGGCAAAATGTGCGGCTTTGCCGCACAGACACCGTGACTCTTTGAATAAAAATGTGGATAACTTTTGATGGTCCACCCGTGAAGATGAGTCTCACCAAATTTCAGGTTAATAGGGCTAACGCCCCGGGAGGAGTTCGTTAAAAGTATAAAGTGTAAACATGTCTGGCGATTTCCCCATTGGAATAACATGAGAGGTTTTGGTCATCGCTACGGCAAAGCCATAACAATTATGACATGGGTCTCATTGACTTTTTTGATGGGGATGCCAAAATTTAGTTGTTAAACATTTAACCTCCATATAAAATCTGTAGGGGGCGCTGTGGTGCCAAATTAATTTATTTCACTTCAAGTAGGTTTAGGGCAAAGAGTTTAACAACTGATTCTAATTTGACGCAATTCGGACTTTATCTGCGCAAACGGCAGCAAATTTTAAATTTGGGAGATTTCTGAAATTCTAGCTACAGTTTGCGGCTTCGCCGCACAGAGACCGTGACAGGTATTAAAGTAATTTGAATAACTTTTGATGTCCCACTCCTCAGTACCATTTTCACCAAATTTCAGCTTTTTAGGGCCAACGCCCTGGGAGGAGTTTGTAAAAGTACGACGTTTGGAAAAACTCCCGAGTTGTGCTTAGCCAGTCGGCCAATATGGCCGACATTTGTTTGGGTGGATGGTGTTGCCGTAATAATATTTTTTACCTCTCTTGTCACCATCTACCTCTGCGCCAAATTTCATGATTCTACAATCAGATTTTTTTTGGGTCATTTCCTATCTCTCAATGCATTTTTGGTACATTTGGGGGCGCTAACGCGCCAATTTTTTATTTTAGAAAAGGGAAATAGCCAGAATGTAGAGAGGCACGATTTTTAGAGGTTTGCAATTTTTTTTGACTTTTCGTCAATGTTCACTGGGTGAAAAATAGGGGGGTTGGTCCCGAGAAGAAAGAAAGAAAGAAGAAAGAAGAAGGAAGAAGAATATTCCGATGCGAAAACAATATTTCCCATTTGTCAAATATCATGAACTATACATTTTTGGAAAGCGCTCGCGGTCGTCATCCCAATGTAAAGCGCTCGTATAGTGCGCACTTTTGCACGGGCTTCGCCCGTTTACAACGGTAATGTTCCATTTTCCTACTACTAATTAGTATGCACGGGGCGTGCATGAGTGAAGGAGTGCGTTATTGAGTGTTTGGAAGTGGGCGAGCGCTTCGCGCTCGATTTCGTGTGCACTATGTGCGCACTTTTGCAGCCGTGCTTCGCACGGCCTTACAGGACTAATAGGCCTCTCGCCAGCTTGTGGCGCTCGGGCCTAATAAACAAACAGATAGAGTTCTATCAGTGCAAAAAGTACATAGAGTGAAAGTGAAATAAAAAGCACAAGAGAATGTTGTTTGTCATCTGCAGTGAACACAGGGAGTGTGAGTGTTCACATCATGAGCAAAGTCAGAAAACTACAATAACACACTTGACAGATCCACTGCAAGATAAAATTATCTTACATTGTCACATTGTGTTTGTGCAGTCCATTTGTAGAAATAAAGGCTGCACTCCAAGACAATGACCATGGTCAAGCTGCTCAAAAAGTACTGAGTTTATGGACAGTGTAAACATGTTCCACTCTCCATCGCAGTCACAGGAGAATCAGGCTCTGATAAATCCACTTTGGTCAATGCTCTCAGAGGCCTGAAAAACTCAGATGAAGGAGCTGCTCCAGCAGGTGTTGTGGAGACCAACATCGATGTATCGCTGCAAAGAACGATAGAGTCACTTTACCAGGCACACAAACACCCAGTGATATTTAGTGTAATGAAATACCAATGTATCATTACAAAGTCGTCCAAAAACACATGCTCCTTTATATACAAGTTTACCTTCTGTTGTGGCTTAATGTCTCACTTTGCATAAACTTTTCCATCCTCGTGAAATAGTCACAGTTAGGTTAGATAGACGCATATTTACTGATGGTTTTGCCACACATTCTCTGGTGTCCAAAACAGCAGTGGTCAGTACTGGCTTTACATTAGTGTATATTAGACCCCATCGTGAAGCAATTATCTGAGCATGGACTATTTTAACTGGAAAATGCATGTTATGTGTGATCTAGTGTTTTTAAATTTTATACTTTTTTCCCCCACAGACCAAGATGGACAACTTCCATGAACAAATAAAATACATACTTCAAAATAAAGACCAGGCCGCTGCTGCTAAACTGGCAAAAGAACATTTAGAAAACCTATACAATGTTCCACTCACCATCGCAGTCACAGGAGAGACAGGCTCTGGTAAATCCACTTTTGTCAATGCTCTCAGAGGCCTGAAGAACTCAGATGAAGGAGCTGCTCCAGCAGGTGTTGTGGAGACCACTATGGAGCCGACAGAATACCTCCATCCATACTACCCCAACGTCAAGATATGGGACCTGCCTGGGATTGGTACTACCAACTTTACAGCTGATGAATACTTAGAGAAGATGGAGTTTGAGAAGTTTGACTTCTTCATCATTGTCTCTGACACTCGATTCAGAGAAAATGATGCAAAACTGGCTCAAAAAATTCAAAATTTGGAGAAAAAGTTCTACTTTGTTCGCTCCAAGATTGACCACAATATAATAGATGAAAAAAGAGACAAGAAAGAGTTCAATGAGGAAGAAACTCTTAAACGTATCAGGGACGACTGCATTCAAGGTAAATATACAGTTCACACATATTTGTTTTGTTTTATCCTGTTTTTTTGATGGAGAACATAACTTACTTTTACTAAAATGCAGGACTGAAGCAACTGAAGATCAAGTCTCCAAAAGTGTTCCTGGTGTCCGGCAAGGACCGGAACCTGTTCGACTTTGATGCTTTGTGGAAACTTCTGGAGAAAGAGCTGCCTGAACACAAACGAGAAGCTCTGCTACTGGCTGTGACCAACATCAGCCTGGACGTCATCAACAGGAAGAAACAGGCTTTAAAGGACAAAATAATACAGTTTTATGTTTTATTATTTTCATTGAGGCCAGCTGTGCCGAGTCCTGGTAGTTCTATGGCTGTTAATCTCGCCATCGTTATGAAATTTGTAACTGAGTGTCAGAAATCTCTGGGTCTTAGCGCTGAGTCTTTGCAGAGTCTTTCTGAAGCCACAGGGGTCTCCATGGAGGAACTCAAGGCAGAGATAAAGTCCCCACTGACAGGGGTCAAAATAACCACAGAGCTTGTGATTGGAGTCCTGAAAGCCTGTATAGATGTGGAGGGATTTAAGCCAGCTGTGGAGGGAGTCGGGTTTGTCCCAATTATTGGAACACCCGTTTCATTGAGTTTGTCAGTTTTCTCGACGTACCTGACGCTCAAATACTTACTGAAAAGCCTGGGGGACGATGCACAAAGGGTTTTTGCAAAAGCCATGGGGCTGACTGATGCAGTGAGCGATTAACCTTATGTTTATGCTTTAAATTTCATACGACAATAAAAGCTTTGAAAGATGATCAATGAAATGATTAATATGAGCTACATATGAAGATTCTATTATACTTTACTTCTTACAGCTGATATATATATATATTCTGCTGAGCTTGACCTGCTTTAACTTGTTGCCGTTTCACTCACAAAGAACTAATAAAGAGTTTGAACTGTTGAACCTCTGACATAAATCTCAATAAAAACATCAAAATATGTTTTATTTTTCTTTGTTCATTCAATGCTGTCGTCCTTTAGTGTCACTCTTTCTGCCGTTAGATAACAGAAGGTGATCGTGTTTGAAAATGGAGCAGGTTTCGGAGCACTTGTGTCGATACAAAGGTTATAACTTTGCTGCTGGGTGGACCACTCCGGAGTACCTCGATTCACTTCAGGGTTTTCAGATCCGAGGCAGCGACTTATTCCTGGTCACTTACCCCAAATCAGGTC
Source organism: Eucyclogobius newberryi (assembly GCF_026437365.1). Lineage (NCBI taxonomy): Eukaryota > Metazoa > Chordata > Actinopteri > Gobiiformes > Gobiidae > Eucyclogobius > Eucyclogobius newberryi. The sequence goes on from NW_027315757.1 coordinate 19,615,298, forward strand.
AGTCGAGTCCCTTTATAGAACAGCGAGTCTAACAAACCCATGAGTCGGACTTTAAATCTCTGCGATGACAGAGCGGTCGTATATAGTCTGTATCTGAACCTTATATTGAGCTATTTCTGGCTCATCGATGAATTCAATTGTGTGTCATTTTAATTCCCCAGTCATCCAGGAACGTACAACACAAAATGGTTTAAAATAATATATCTGAATGACGTTTTAAGTTGAAGACATTTCTCTTTGTCAATTCAGCTTTGATTTTACACTGGACTCTATAACATACACAAGTCAGATGGCTAAGGGACCATGTTTGCAAAATTTAATTCAATGTGTCGGTATTATTCAGACTAATAATTCCCGTCCACTTTTAGTTTTAGTAAAGATTTAATCCAATTATTATTATTATATTATTATTATTTTTTAATCCTGTCTGATCATTGGGGATTAAGTTTGGGAGTATTTGTTTCATTTTTTTGGACATAATTGAGGTGTATAGCCCACATTCGGGATTGAGTTTTCCGAAGTGCCATGTTAAAAGTTGCCAATAGGAAAGGAGTAAGTGTGTCTTTTAAAGCTTTGGGGTCTATATCTAAAGGGGTGAGACAGGGCTGTGCTTGGTCCCCTCCTTTTTGATCTCTACTTGGAAACATTGGTCCAACATTATAGACAATCAGGCAAAAATTCATAGTTAAAATTTATTGGATGGAACTAAGATTTCTTGCCACGTAAATTAAGTTTTATTGTTTTGGACCAAACTAGAAGGGCATTTCCTAGGTAATATCGGCCCAATGTCCAAATACAAACTGAATATACAAAAAAACTGAAATCTCTCTGAAATTTCTTACTGGCTTTTAGAAAGTCAGAAAGAAACATTTAAAGGCCAAATGGTTCTCAGATCTTTGACTCAAAGTTTTTGGTGTTTTCTGCAGGACTCAAACCCTACAGAAAAGTACACTGTAAGAAATAATAATGTGCATATAACTGCTGTAAATAAGAGTGTTTACTTTACCACTATTATTAGTATTATTTTGTCTTATGTTAGCTTATTTTTCTTTTATCTTTTTTTCTTTTCTATATTCCTTATTAGGAATATGAAAGGTTCTGTCCATTGGAGTTTCTTTTCTTCTGTATCTACTTGCGTTGCAACACCGATATTTCCCCATTGTGTGGACTAATAAAGGCATATCTTATCTTATCTAATACGGTCGTTCTACTCAGAAACGTAAGTACAATTTCTGCCAAACAGTTTTTAACAATAATATGTGTTATAACTTACAACAGTGAGTCAAATGCAGGGATAATCTTTTAAAATGTTGTCATGATCACTTGGACACTAAGAGTTGTGAGCCGTACGACTTGTATACCAGTTGTATCTAAACAAAGATTTAATATACATTATTGGCCCTATGATGTTTTACAGGGAGATTTTCTACTTTTCAGGCCTGTTCAATTTTTGTGCATGTAATCTGTTTATTCAAGGTTTACTCTTATATCTTCATGTTTAATGTCGACCTTGATGTTTAGAAAAAACACTCATAAGGATGTGAAATGTAGGACAAAGAACATTTTATATTTACCGGAAAATAATATGCAATTTTTAGCCCCGTAACTGACTGAAGACATGCCCTGTGCGTCCATTAGACATGAATGCAGACATCTGAACGCTGGCGCGGAATTGGTACAAACTCCAATGTACTGATAAATACCATATTTCTCTGTAAAAATGCACACTCAGAATTAATTTCTCGTTCACTCCACACCTTCTCCTTTCTGCCGTGGGCCATTTACGTCTTTAAGCCCAATGAAATCATTAGTTCACCAGTTAAAAAATACATTTTAAAAAGCCACCATTTACCAAATAATGGAGTAAGTTTGACCTTTTATGCAACATTGACTTTTAGGAGCTTATTGGTGCATATTTGAGTGGACAGGACAAGACGCCATTGCTCCAGGTCCAGGTCTGGACTAATATTGATCTAAAGCTTGTTGTTTTGGATCATTATTATGATTTATGAGGTCCAAAATACACCATAATGACACACCGGCATCATATATGTGAACTACATACTGGTAGAAGACAAAGCACAGTGGCTCCCCCTGGTGGCAAGTGTTCAAACATGTCCCTGGTCCTTGTACCACGTTAAGCCTCGAAATAACGGGCCGGACACGGTCAATGACCGGCGCAAAAATCAGTTTTGACCGACTCCAAAATCAACGCTCCGGACACAATGACCGACGCAAATTTTTCGCCGTAATATAAATTTTTAATAGGCAAAAACAGCGCGGTGAACATGCCCAAAGCGATTCCGATTCCGGGCGCGCTGTACTACAGACCACGATTATTGCTGTAGTTATACAGCTGAGGAAGGCAGCGGAGCTCCGCATGTGCGCAGGCATTTCCATCGCTTAAGTTTCGTTTTGACAGACATGCCACTTCTCAGTCTTCTCGCTTCTTATTGGCCGAGCGGTGTCCGTGATCTAATGTCGATGAAAGCGGGCATCTGATTGGCCGCTGTGTTCGGTTGCGTTCGGTTGTACTCGGAAATACTTATATTTTAACGACCATAATCTTGTCTTGTTATTCTCAGTAATTAGAACCAACACTGTCATGGTCACCGTCTGGTCTGGTGATGTATAGTCTTGTCTTGTTTTACTCACTGTGTTTCTGTCTCTGCTCCACTTCGTTTCCCCCCCCCCCTTCTTGTTCTCTCTGGTTACCACCCCCTTGTCTCTCAGCTCATCACAGGCTCTCCTCACCTGTGCGTGGGTTCACAGCTGTATCTGTTTGTTATCACTGGGTGTAGTATTTTAGGTGTGTGTTTCCTCTGCCTCAGTGCGAGATTGTCTGCGGTGTCCTGTTCTGCCCCAGCCATTGAGCTTCTGATATTTTGATTAAATCAAACGAGGGGAAACGAAGTGGAGCAGAGACAGAAACACAGTGAGTAAAACAAGACAAGACTATACATCACCAGACCAGACGGTGACCATGACAGTGTTGGTTCTAATTACTGAGAATAACAAGACAAGATTATGGTCGTTAAAATATAAGTATTTATTACCTACGATTACAAAACTAACAGATTAAAAACGCATGTCCTGTCCCTCACAAGTTCCCATCAGACGTCTGCCCCTCATCTCAGGGCCTCTCACACACAGAACAAAGAATATGAATATTCATAATAAGGTGGATCTCCTCTCTGTACCAGGCTGTACCTTCCAGGACATCCTAATATGGTCGTGAGATGCGACCCTTGACCCAGACAAAGAAGTTGGGGGAGCAGAGACAGACACAAGCAGACAGAGCAAGAATTTGGAGTGTGTGTGTGTGCGTGTGTCCAGTCTGCAATAACATTTAAAGGTATATTAATGCATTGCAATATTAAATGCTTATTAATTCCTACAACAGCCATGACAACCCCTGATCACCTCCAAATGAGATAACTCGAATATTTAGACCTTGATGGTTGTTTTATCTATTTCGGAGCTGATTTGATTGTGATGATTTGCATTTGTGTCAGTTTGTGTCACTGCCTTTAAAAGGATGTGTGTTGTCATTGTTCTGGAGGATGAGGGACACAGACCTTTGTTAGGGACAGTGATTATTTACTGTGCATGAGTAAATAAAGATTATGGACACTGAAGCTGACCTCAAAGAGATTTCATGCAAGGACGTAAAAAGGATATTACTGCCACAAAAATAAGCAATAGGAAGAAGCCACTGGAAAAGAGTCTAAAAGACAGTGTTTAGAAAGCAATCTATCTAGACTCAAAGAAGACAAAACGAAAGAGAATCAAGAAAACCAGACCATGAGACCACTATGATTAAAACAATGGAGTTTTGATTTATAAATCATGAAAATTTGGACAGAACAGATCAAACGGTGGATGTGCTCCTGCTGGGCATGATCATGAGAGAAGATAAACATCTGAGACCACTGCTGAAGTGCAGTGAGAGGACATTGAGCAGAGACTGTCCAATGCGTGACCCTCCACTCGGGGCAGAGCCTGGTCGTGTTGAGCAGTTAAAGAAAAAGGAGAGGTAACATTTCACATGGCACGTAGAACTTAAAAGATGCTATGAGCAACGAAGAAATGCTTTGCACTGATTCACTTTAACAAGTCCTACATGATTTACCTCAGTTGGCATTGAATATGAACTTAATTTTTTTTTTAATTAAATATTATAGTTTGTATTTATCACTGTACAAATTCAGTCCAATTAGTCTTATTTACTGTAGCTCTATATTTCCTATTTGAACTCACTCCAGACACTCAAATGGCTAGTGCTGCAGTGTCTTCTAAGTGCAATCTTCTCAGTGCAGTCTTCTAAGTGCAGTCTTCTAAGTGCAGTCTTCTCAGTGCAGTCGGGTGATTGCAGCGCTCCGTCGCTACAGCTTCATGACACAGTTGCGTCTGAAGCGAGGGTAAGGTGTGTAACTATGGGTGCGCCTCAAGTTGTTAAACCAGTTGTTGAAGTAGAGAAAACTAAACTTGTTGCGTTACTTAAGTGTGTTCCAGGTTAAACATTCTTCACAGATGTTTTTCTCATTCTCAGCTCATGAAGCCTTGTTAAACCGCGATGGAAGAAGAGAAGACAACACATTCTTCACAGATGTTTTTCTCATTCTCAGCTCATGAAGCCTTGTTAAACCGCGATGGAAGAAGAGAAGACAACACATTCTTCACAGATGTTTTTCTCATTCTCAGCTCATGAAGCCTTGTTAAACCGCGATGGAAGAAGAGAAGACAACACAAGAGGACCCGTCCCCCAGGTAAACTACACTCGTGACATTCCTGTAAATATGGAACAAAGGGTCTTTTATTTTTTAACCTATTTCAGGTAGTTCTTCTTAAGTCGCTTACAAGATAAAAACAAATAACAGAATTGGTTTTCCTTGGTGCAAAATTGGGTTTAGACCCGCTGTCTAAATTTGAAGTTGTAAATTTTTATAGATGCTGAAAATCTTGCTTGATATACAACTATTTCTCTAACAAAAAACAAAAATGTACAATCCTGTTTTTATTTTATATTTAAATATAAATAGTTTGACGTACCCAAATGTCATTGCTTAGTAAGTATAAGTGCAGATACGTTGGCAAAAGGGACTTTTCTGTTTAAAAAAAATATATATCCAGATACAAGACAGACCAAATGATAATGGCGAACCAACCGGACATAGTGGTGGTCGACAAGGGTCAGAGTAAAGCCGTGTTGGTGGACACTGCAGTTGTGATTGCAGTTGAATAAGTTGTGGTCATTTGAATGTATACACCTCCGAAAAACTTTTACTGAGAAAACGGGGCTCAAACATTCCTCACCTGGTTCACAAGGGAGGACAATTGTGCTCATTTGCATCTCATTGAGATAAGCCCTCCCCTTCTCACACTGTCACACTGACATAACAATCTAAGTGAAATGTTATTTTCACGTTAACAAATCAAATCTCTACCATCCAGAAGTTGGAGTTGAATTTAAAATTAGAATTTCAGCTTTAGCTAGCATATGAGCAGATTGCCAATGTTAGATGCACTGTCACTGGGCCAGTGACTGTTTACATTCTCATCTATTTCACTGAACACCAAACCACCATAAAACACACCCCGCACGACCCACACAACCCACGGGTCAAGAAATACAGAACAACACGAAAAAATAAGCCGCAGAGAGGCAGATAACAACAACAACAACGAGCTAGCCGAGTTAGCCGCGAGCTAGCGCAGGAACAAACAACACAACATAGCAGGGATTGTATCTTGTGACTACTTACGCCATGAGGACCAGGGGCACTTTTGTCTGAGGCATTTGGTGGATGTAATAGTGGTAGAATCATAAGCTCTGGAGAAATGAATGAAACGAAAGTGTCTCCCAGGAGAGCACGTAGCTGCTGACGCTGAATAAGTAACCATGTGCTTTGCAGATGATTGTTCGAAAAATAACAACACTGCGGGGCATGGAAAAGACCCGAAAACTACCCATCTTTAACAGCTTAATGTATACTTTTAAGACAACCAATACTGTTATCTGAAACACGGAGTGGATTCTATGTGACTTCAACTTGCACATTCTGCAAAAAAAAACGAAAATCACTCTTGTTGACTTGTTGCGGGTTTTATGGCAGCGGGTCATATATATATATATATATATATATATATGTATATGTATATGTATATGTATGTTATGACCCCGAAGAGAGGTTTAACATATTTAAACGAAGACAAGTTTAAACAAGTTTATTAGGTTTTCACCAAAAAATAAATGCCAAATTTCGAACCCCCGTGCCCTAAAAATCACCCCAAAGTTATAAATAGAAAGGTGGACCTGGTGGGCCAGCCAAACAGAAATAAAATAGGAGCGACACCGGGCCAGCCCCGTATAGGGCCGTCGAAGCCGGTGCCGACACCTCTACCTAAAGCACAAAAATAAGGACACACCAAACCCCCCCTATCTAGCCCCAAACAAAAGCGAAAATGGGACTACCGGTCCCACCAGGCCAAACAAAACAGGCTAGTGCTATTGCTAGTGAGAGCCAGCTGGGAGCAGGCGAGCCGAGTGCGTCTACGAAGCGGGACCGTAGCGGGATGGGCGGAGCCGAGCTGAGAGAGAGCGATGAGCCCATCCGGTCTCCATTTAAGCTCCAGGGCGCGCACCCGCGGCCGGGAGCCAATCTAATAAAAAAACTAAACAGATCATTAGACAAAAACTGAACAGACAAAATATTATTATAACCAATAGGGAGGAAAAGTGCCCAAAACTAACACCCCCACCCAAAGTCCCTGAATAAATTTGTTAAGGTGCTTAATAAAAAACCACGTAACAAATTATTCAGGCCACAAAAAACAAGTTCTCATCCCTCACGTTCCCAAACGTGACAATGCATCTGCCACTACATTGTCTCTGCCACGGATGTGCCTGATGGTGACATTAAAATGTTGTAGACGCAGGGACCAATGCATAAGGTGCCGGTTTTTATTTCGCATGCGGTCCAAAAAAAACAAAAGATTATGATCTGTGTATACCACTACTGGGACACTGGAGCCCCCGACATAAACTTCAAAGTGCTCCAGTCCCATGAACAACGCCAGCGCTTCCTTCTCAATTGTGGAATACCAATGCTGGTGTTTGTCGAGTTTTTTTGAGAAGTACGAGACCGGATGCTCCACTCCATCAGCCCCGTCCTGCAACAGGACAGCGCCCACCCCTGCGTCGCAAGCATCCACGGCCAACTTAAACGGAGCATCAAAACGTGGTGCTGCCAGAACCGGAGCCTTCACTAACAAAGATTTTGTCTGATCGAACGCAGCTATACATGCATTGGACCAGACAAATTCGACTTTCGGGCTAAGAAGGTCCGTCAGGGGAGCTGCTACAGCCGAAAAGTTTCTACAAAACCCTCTGTAATAGCCCACCATCGCCAAATACCGCCGGAGCTCAGTACGATTTTTGGGAGGAGGAACAGCCAGAATTGCCTCCACCTTTGCATACACCGGACGTACTTGGCCTCCCCCCACTCTTTTCCCCAGATAGGTCACAGTTGCTTGGCCAAATTCACATTTTGACAAATTTACAGTCAAATTGGCCTCAGTCAGACGCTGAAAAATAGTGGTTACATGACAAATGTGCTCAGTCCAATTATTAGAGCAAATAACTAAGTCATCTAGATAGGCCTCACAAAAAGGTAAGCCGGTCAAAACAATATTCATTAGCCGTTGAAACGTAGCAGGAGCATTGCACATGCCAAAAGCCATGACAGTGTACTCCAGGAAGTCATCGGGTGTAACAAATGCGGAGATTTCCCTGGCGCGCTCAGACAAAGGCACCTGCCAGTACCCCTTCAGGAGGTCCAGCTTGGTGACAAATTTAGCGGCCCCTACGTGATCCACACAATCCTCCATCCGTGGAAGCGGATAGCAATCAGGCTTCGTTACCCCATTGACTTTCCTGAAATCTGTACAGAAACGGTCGTCTCCATTGGCTTTGATTGTCAGTAGACACGGCGAACTCCACGCACTACTGCTGTTAACAGCAATGCCATGTTCCACCATGTAATCTACTTGTTTTTTCAAGCGGCTCCGTTTGTCCGGACTTACTCTGTAAGGGTGTTTCTTAATTGGGCGTGAATCACCCACATCAATGTCGTGATTCAGTACATTCGTCTGACTGGGAATATCGGCAAACAATGACCTATAAGACTGGATTAAAGAAGTCACATCAGTCTGCTGCGAAGAATCAAGGTGGGACAATAAGTGAGGTAAGTTTTCCAATGCAAAAGAATTCGAAAATTTACCTTGAGTCATTGCCGCAGAAAAAACTTCCCCTTCCGGTTCAGTACTGGACAGCTCCTCGCTGACGCGAGCAGCCAGGCTGATGCGTGGTTGGGAACCAACTGATTCATTAACACCGCCCCTTTCGGCCGGGGCACCTGGCGACGCGGAACCTGCCCGTTCGACGTAAGGCTTCAGCATATTCACGTGACATAGACGGGACCTACGTCGTCTGTCAGGCGTAGCGATCAAATAATCCCTGTCACCAACTTTCCTTTCAACACAGTAAGGTCCACTGTAGCGTGCTTGTAAGCTCGAACCTGGAATTCGAAGTAAAACCAAAACTTTTTGTCCAGGCTCAAACACTCGTAACTTTGCCTTTCTGTCAAATAATGATTTCAGTTTTGCTTGTGCATTTTTCAGATTTTCTTTCGCTATTTCACATGCACGTCGCAACTTCAACCTAAATTTGCTCACATACTCCAAAAGGTTTTGTTCAGGTGTTTCGAACAACCACTTCTCCTTTAACATCTTCAAAGGACCACGAACGGTATGCGCAAAAACTAACTCCGACGGACTAAATCCCAGGGATTCCTGAACCACCTCCCTTATGGCAAACATCTGAAGATGAACCCCGTCATCCCAGTCTTTCTCGAACTCGAGACAATACGTGCGAAGCATAGTCTTTAAAGTCTGATGAAAACGCTCAAGTGCGCCCTGACTCTCGGGATGGTACGCGCTGGAATGATTATGCTTAATGTTAAATTCCCTCAGAACCTGCGCGAAGATTTTAGACATAAAATTAGAACCCTGGTCAGTTTGTATAACACGAGGCAAACCAAAGAGTGAAAAAAACTTTGTGAGCGCTTTCAAGACCACCGGCGTAGTAATTTTACGCACGGGAAAAACTTCAGGAAACCTAGTGGCTGCGCACATGACAGTCAACAAAAACTTGTTTCCCGATTTCGTACGAGGCAACGGACCCACACAATCAACAAGAACGCGTTCGAAAGTTTCCCCAACCGCTGGGATTGGATAGAGAGGCGCTGAAGGGATGACTTGATTTGGTTTTCCAGACATTTGGCACCAATGACATGATCTACAGTAGAGCGCAACGTCTGCTTTCAAACCGGGCCAAAAAAAAATGACGCAAAATCCGATCGTATGACTTCCTCACACCAAGATGACCGGCTAGTGGATTATCATGAGTCAATTTAAGTATTTCCGAACGATAGAGCGCGGGGAGTACGATCTGCGTGACCACACTCCACTCTTCACTAGGGGAGACACTTAAAGGCCTCCACTTTCGCATCAACAATCCGTCATTCACAAAATACCCCGTGGACATCGCTTCAGCCTGGTCACTGGACACAGCTACTTCAAACAAACGTGCCAAGGATTGGTCACATTTCTGATCAGCTATCAGCGTTTTCCTGGACAACGAAAGACCGCTCAGATCAGGTTTATCATTCTCAAACGTTTTCTTAGGCTCACTGCTATCCTGGTCAGCGACAATATCTGGAACACACAAAAAACTGTTACTCAAATCAATTTCATCCTTGTCCTCTTCACTCTGGCGTTTCGCCGCTGCACGTGTAACAGCACAGGATGTGAAAACTTCTGGACACTGTCGGGCCAGTTCATCGGGGCGCGTGCTCATAATAGGGACAGGCGTAACGTCGGGTGTGACTAAGACTTTGCCTCCCGCTAAATCGTTCCCCATGATGATAGAAACCCCCACTATTGGAAACTCAGGACGCAGTCCAACTACCGCGTCCCCGGACCACAAATCAGAGTTGAAAAAAATCTTGTGCAAAGGAACACTGATGTCCTGCATATTAAAACCGCGCACAGGAACGTCAGAGCCAACAGCAGTACTGTCAGACAGCGGTAACACCCCCTCCAGAATAAATGATTGAGAGGCAGCAGTATCTCGCAATATTTTTACTGGGACTTTCTCACCGTGAACAGAGATGGACACTAGTCCGTCCATAACAAAAGGTTTAAAGTCTGCATAACCACAACGTTTCTCTGACTCCTGTGCTCGGTTCACGTCCCCGGATTTAATCAAAGCCACAGGTTTTGCATTTTTATTTTTCAACACTGGGCAACCAGAAATAATATGTCCTTTCTTCTTACAATAAAAACACATTACATCCTCTTTAGCTGTGGACACTGCAGATTTAACCTCCCCATTGGACGTAGAGCTCGCACCAGGTTCTGAAGTCGCGGAAACATTTCGAGATGCATTACTTTTGTCAAACTTTCCGAAACTCAAAGGACGCTCCACAAACGCTGCTTTGTGTGTGAGCGCATATGTGACTGACCGTGGCTAAACCAGTTACATGTCTACCCGGAGACATTTTGAGTTATTCACAGATTCTGAAAGTGAATTCAAAGCTTTCCAATGATGTCTCACTCATGTAGATCTGATAATATTTGAGTAAGTTGTGGTCATTTGAATGTACACAACTCTCAAACCCATTCACTGAGAAAACGGCCTCTAAAGTTTCTCACCTGAGTGAGCCCAGAGTCACAGGGGGGCTCATTTGCATCTCATTGAGATAAGCCCTCCCCCCTGTCACACTGACAGCACCTCCCCCTACAGCTGTCACTAAAGACTCAAGAGGAGTGTTGTTATTGAAATGGAAAATACTTGGATCTCAGAATCAGAATAGGGTTTATTGCCATTTGTCGATAAACCGAATTCACAGGTGATTCAGTGCAACACAAACACACATGGGGAAAGGACAGATAACTTAAAAAACACTCTTAATAGAGGAACTCTTATAAACAGATGCCAGGGCCAGGTATACGAACTGCAACGGGTCCATGGCTTTGAGTATATGAGATATGAGATAATAGACATCATAGGTACACCATCAGAGTCCAATTACGTCCGCAGCCTCTTTTGCACATTCGTCTTCTGTGCTGTGACTCTCGGCGCTGGGCATGTGATGTCTTTTGCCTCGTCAGCACAGAAAGGCCTGATTTTTTTCATGCAGGTAGGTCTGCCTGTCAATGTTCAGTCCAGGTTAGACCAGATTAGATTAATACATATGACATTTGATTAAGACGTATATGTCTCTATAATTGCTATTCTGCATTTGCACTATTAGTAGTACCTGCTGTGCAAAGTCGAAGCTGTAATGCATCCTGATGTCTTTGCTTGCTGGCGGTGAGGGTCCAAAGAGAGCACATTAGATTGTGTTGTCAGTCTGCAGGCAGCAATCAAAGTGTTGTAAAAAGTCCTCTCACTTTGCACAAGGGCAAGATGATGCACTTGCTTCTGGACAACTTCAGATTTTCTTTCATCTGGGACATTTGCACTTCGTATCAGCTGCTCGTTGTTGCTCTGACACTGCCAACAGAGATCTGTGCGTGGCCTGCAGCTTCTGATGTGTGGGAGAAGCTGTTTCCACAGTGATCTGAAGCTTGATTTACAAACTGCAGGCTCACCTAAAAAACAGATGTTGCTTATGGTTAATTATACTCTAATCATTAAAACATGAAAATCACCAAAATAATGTTTTACACTTACCAAGCTCCTTAGCTGACTTCACGTAGAGACGCCAAACTGAGGCCTTAGTCACATGGGTTGGGAGCAACTTCACATGCCAGTCCTTATGGCCAGGTTGTCGACCTGGTAGCATTATGGAATGGACTTCTGCATAGTTTTTGATTAACTCTACAACGGTGTGAATCACTTCATGGCTGATGAACCTGCGTGAACGTGGCTGTGGCTGTGCGTGCTTCTTCCTCAACCGTGGTGTTGCTCCATTTTCGTCATAGTGTTTAATTATGTCAGTCAGGGTGTCTTTGCCAATTCTGAAAAGGGGGAAAAAAAGGATTAGGGTTGACAGTAATATGGGAATAACACGCTTCACGTGGCTAGCTAGCTTGTGATATCATGGCTCACCAGGTTTAGACCAAAACAGGCACTCATAACACAAACACGACCACAACAGCACACCAAACATAACTTTCAAGCGTGTTTGTGATGCCATTTATTCTGCATTATTCACATTCTGACGTTTACGTCGTATTTAAGGCTGAGGAGCGGGACACGGCCGGCTCTGGGCTAGCGGCGCTACGTGGCTAGCTAGCTTGTGGTGGCTCAACACAAACAGGCACTCACAACACAAACACGACCACAACAGCACACTAAAACAGGCGTATTTAATATTAATCATTACTTACGCCATGAGGAACAGGAAAGTACTTCTGCAGACTTCCGTGCCTCCTATGAAAAAGCTTGTCCGGGCAAACTTGCGCTTTGTCTGAGGCTTTTTCGTGGAGGTCGTCAGCTCAGAAATGACGACAGAACGTCTATTTGCTTCCATATGTCCGATAATCCTCATATCCTGCCACTGTCTTTCTGCTGCTAATGAGTCGCTCCGCAGTTCTGGAGTGAGTTTCCCGCTACACGATTCTCTTGAGAGCAGAGAATTTTCTTTTCTTCTTGAGTAACATTTGCAGTCAAAGTTACGGATCTTTTCCAACTCTTCGTTCTCTCCTGCAAAAGTAACCGTGGCTATAGCGTCTGTTATTTCACGCTCCAGCTCTTCGGCGTGACCGGGCGCTCCTTCCTCTGTCCAAAACCCATCTTCCTCCTCATCTAAGGTCAGCCGTAGACTAGGGATATTTTCCAGCTGGATGAAATCGCACTCTTCATCTGTGACCTCATCTTCAGATTCAGAACTTAGATAGTCATCTGGATAAGCGGACTTTTCGCAGAAATAATCCAAAAGCGTGGAGCTGTAACAACCTCTGTTAAGCTCCGAAGCGATAGCAGAAGGATCCATTTTTCAACTGATTGTGCAACTGTGTGTTGCGTGTCCCTGTGTTGCTGCTTATCAAGTAGCCATGCGGCTGGCGGCTCAGCCCATTGGCTGACTACAATAGCACAGCTGTTCATATGGAAATGCGGTCACACCCCCTCTGCACGTCCAGAGAGCGCCCGAAAACACCACATTTTAAACGACTTTATTTATGCTTTTAATGCTGCAAATACTGTTATCTGATACATCGAATGGCTGGTCCATATCTTCAACTTTCACATAATGCAAAAAAACGAAAATCACAAATTTGGGGGAAAAAAAGTAAAATGCTGTTTTTCTCAGTTTCACCGAGGCCTTCATGGTCCGACAATTGCGGTGGCGGGGCACATATTCTTCCGCTAACACCGCGGCCTTACACACATCAGTAACTTTATTTTTGTTCAAATAAACGGCAACTTTCTCAGGAAGATTATTTTTAAAATCCTCGAGCAAAATTAAATGTTTAAGTTGGTTAAAATCACTGATCTTTTGGGAAGAACACCACCTATCATACAAGATCTCCTTTTCCCGAATGAAATCAACATAAGTCTGATTGTAGTTCTTCCTCAACCTACGAAACTTCTGTCTGTAAGCTTCTGGCCCGGTGTCGCTCCTATTTTATTTCTGTTTGGCTGGCCCACCAGGTCCACCTTTCTTTTTATAACTTTGGGGTGATTTTTAGGGCACGGGGGTTCGAAATTTGGCATATATATATATATATATATATATATATATATATATATATATATATATATATATATATATATATATATATTTTTTTTTAGCGCCGTTTTAGACCGCGCCGGGTTAGGGTCAGGGTTAAGGTTAAGGTTAGGGTTAGGGTTAGATATGGCAGTGCTGCGGTTCCTGAAACTGCTGGGCCATGTCTGACTCATAGTAATTGCCAATTGTGGAATGTACTTTTAGAGTAATAGAGAAAAAAATATTTCACATACATTTTGAGAACTATTAAAGTCAAATCTCTCTTTTTTAAAAAGAGACGGGGCTGTAATTGGTCCCCCCTCCTGTTTGATCTCTACTTGGAAACATTGGTCCAACATAATCCAGGGTTTTACAATTTATGGGATGGAACTAAGATTGCATGCCACGTAAATGAAGTTTTATTGTTTTGGACCAAACTAGAAGGTCATTTCCTAGGTAATATTGGCCCAATGTCCATATACAAACTGAATATACAAAAAACTGAAATTCTTTCTTACTGGCTTTTAGAAAGTCCTCCCCATTTAAATGGCAAATGGTTCTCGGATCTTTAACGTAAAGTTTTTGGTCTTTCCTGCAGGACTCAAACCCTACAGAAAAGTACACTGTAATAAATAATAAGGTAATTCTACTCAGAATCTTAAGTACAATTTCTGCCTTAACATTTTAAGTTGTTTAACACAATAATATGATTTATAACTTAAACAGTGAGTCAAGTGCAGGGAAAATCATTTAAAATGTTGTTCTGATCACTTGGACACATGAGTTGTGAGCCGTACGACTTGAATACATCGTCTGAATATATCGTCTCTCATATTGTCCAGCTGTATCTAAACAAAGATTTACATTAATATACATTATTGGCCGTTTTACAGGGAGCTTTTTGACTTTTTTGTGTACTTTTTGTGTCGTTTTTCAGTTTATAAATCATCACTGACAAATTCTCCTGCAAACATAATAGTAATATTCATCAGTAAGCACCAATTTAGACAATTAGGAAATACTACATACTATATCTTTAAACTTCATAAATGTTATGTTCACACTGTGTGGTTATCTAATGAGTAAAATGTGATGCTACGCTTCCTGTCATGCAAATAATGGATCTGATTGAAAATACAAGATTGCCAAGACATCGTAACAGGAATTTTAGCCAGTAGCTTCACCATGCATGGTCTTCACCTGCAGCAGCGGTGTGAGCCACGCCCACCACATCTGTATCCTTCCTCTTGATCTAGTGCAGGGGTGGGAAAACTTTTTGACTCGAGGGCCACAATGGGTTTTAAAATTTGACCGAGAGGCCGGGCCAGGAACAGATGAGTCCCCTTGCGCATATAAAGTTCACAGTTCACAGTTGTACAACAGGATCCACAAAATGGTTAAGCTGCAATATAGACTTACATAGTGATTCCTGATGGATGATACAGTGAAGGAAAATAACATCCTGCTCAGGGTTTTCCTCTTTCACTTTGTCCTGGATTCTTTTCAGCAGCCCAACGTTTTTTCCTGTTAAATTTGGTGATCCATCCGACGTGACATTGGCATGTTTTTACAGAAAGGCCAGTTGGGAAAAGCTTAACAGAGTCAAAAAGGCACCAAAAAAGTCAAAGTGCGCTATCTATAAAATGAACGGCCGGCCGGAGTGAGATCCCTACTCCGACATTTACTGTATTTACTGCATGTCTTCCCTTCTCTCTCATCCCCCTTCATTCTTTCATCTCCTGTCTAATAAAGCCCAAGGGCAAAAAAGAAAAAAAAATAATTGGCATGTTTGGCAGGCTGGATTATGAGCCCTAGTTTGCCCATGTCTGATCTAGTGTGTGCGTCATGAGGATGTAAGATCTCCACAACTTCCACTGGCCAGATGATCCAACCGACAAATGAGACCAGAAAAGTCACATTGGCGTTTGTTTGGACTTTTTTGACCAAAAACACGAGTCCCGCTTTGGAGCACATGGGATATAATCATATAATCTTATGAGCAAACATCTTTCACAAATGTGATGTAAGTACAGCGCCAGATCTACTTGGGGAACTTGAGCTGCTCAGATCTGCAACCAAAAAATGTGGTTTGTCGCCGAGAGTAAACCAGCAAGGACACGTCACAGAGCTGTGTTGCGTTGCCTGTGATTGCACTTAAGAACGCAATGATTGGAAACCTTTGTGGAAACTACAAAAACTAACAATCCTGTCTTCGCTCATTTCCTCATTGGAGCCAGGCCACGGAATGAATAGAAGCCCCGCCCCGTCTACTGCATTCGGCGAGTTACTCTAACCGGTGAGATAATATTGGACACTGGCAACAAACACTGATGACAAATGAGTCCCTCTTTTACAAGCTCACAGCGGAAAATGAAATGTTGCACATCAATTGGTAGAAGCGCCTAAAAGTTGAGAGCCTGTCAGTAAAGATAATCGCAGGTGTAAGTGCAAAAAAATAGGTGCAAAGTTAATGCCTCATGCTGTTGTCCACATCGGAATCAGAATAAATAGGAACTTGTCCTGGCGCTTCGGTGCAACACAAACAATGAACACTGAACAATGAATACAAAAACAATGGACAATAAATAACTACCGGTTATTACAAATAAGTAAGTAGAGTTATAAATAGACATGATTTGTACATAAAATAAAATATGTAGTGCACATGACTGTAACTGTTCCTCAAGTTTGTGAGCGGATAATCAAACACATAAAATTAATAGGGAATATGCAAATGAGTCGATAACAGAGAAAGCCGCTTGATATGATCCTTCTAAATCTATCTAGTGGTTTGTCAATGTTGATTCTACATTATTTCATCAGCCAGATTGTGAAATGCATGCGTTTCATACGAGCAGAACCAGACACTGTGATCCTGAGGAGATGGGCCTGTGTGTCGCCTCCAGGGTTCACTCATGGGAGATACTGCAGCAGCTCGGTCCACACGCTGGGCAGGCTGCTCTGGAGCTCCTGACTCTGATGGTGTCAGGCCAAAGAAGCACTGGATCAGGTTCAGTGCTCTGTGTTCTCCTTGGCTCTGAGGCGGTCCTCAGATAAAAAGGGCCGTTGCACGGATTCAACGATGAGGCTGGTCTGAAGAGAATGTCCTGGATCCAAGTTTTGTTGTAGACTTGAAATGTTGTAAAAAAGGTCCTTTGCTTGAGTTTGCATGAACCAGTTTAAAGTACGTCAAAAAAATAAAACGGGCAAAGAATTCTGATTAGTGGGAGAGCAAACGGGCGGAGTCGGGACACTGCGGCCGGCTGCACCTGGAGCCCGGCACACTGGTGCCTTAACCAACCTCGACTAAGGGGCAGTGCTCTAATTTAATTTTTTCCTTCACTATGGTCCTGCCCAGCCCTGTTTTTTTTCTTTTCTTTTTTTTACTTTATTATTATTCTTCATTTTTTAATTATTATTTTTAAGACTGTTATTATCGTGCTAAGCAGGGCCAAGCTGGAGGAGGCGCTGTCCTGTTATGCCCTGGACACGTTCTCCTACATAGAGACGGTCAAGGACTTCCTGGACGGACTCTCCAAATGGATGCTGATGATGGAGACCGAGTTAAACGTCCTGCTCGACATAAAAGAAAGAGCAGCAAGAATCGACCTGAGTGTGAGCCACGTTACTCAAGCCCAGGTAAATATACAGGTCTTTAGTCCTGTCCTTAGTCCTTTAGTTTTTATTAATCCGCCACACTCCTCCTCAATTTGCAAAATCAGCCGGAATAAATTATTGCAGCAAGAAACAACTGGTAATAAGCTTACAAATGAGTTTTTTGTGTGTGACATCTACACATAAAAAACTAATTTGTAAGCTTATTACCAGTTGTTTCTTGCTGCAATAATTTATTCCGGCTGATTTTGCAAATTGAGGAGGAGTGTGGCGGATTAATAAAGAGTCCAGCGATAACTTGGCACTTCTCTTTCTTGGTGTAAACTTAGAATCGATCAGCGAGAGGATCAAACCTCCTTTTCTTTTGCCAACAATTATATTTTTCATATATTTTTTTCTTTTTACAGACAAAACAGCTCACTGGAATTTATAACTGACTTTATAACTTTCTAAATGTGATCACTTCCAGGACAAAGGAAAGGCGTTTGTGAAGTTTGCGAGGCAGAAGCTGTTACCGTCGGAGGCGGAGAAGCAGTGGGCGGAGCTGCAGGAGGAGCTCGGTGCCTCCCTGAAGACCACCCTGATGGGGCTGGAGACGCTGGGCCGGTTCCTGGACGCTCTGGAGAGACTGGCCGTCACCTCTGTGCACGTGTTTCAGGAGGAGAACCTCGTGCTGCTACTGCCTGAAGAGGGCGCTCTGGGCACAGTGCAGGACATCGTCATGGCGGCGAAGAACATCTGCCCTCTGCTGGTGGAGTTCAAACGAGACGACAAAGTCTTCTTCGGCGTCAAAATGCAGAATGTGGAGGTGCTGGCCTATCAGCTGGACGAGTACATCAAGGCTGTGAGCAGGATCTGTGGCACCATGAAGAAAGGGTACGACACTATGTTCTTGTAGATACTGGCATTGTTTAAAGTTGTGTTCTTGTCCTCAGTCATGGACACATGAATAGCTCTACACCATTATGTGAATAAACAGTCAAATTATGACCGTTTGTCTAGCTCAATATCACAAGGTTAAACTCTTTTTAAGTTGAACATAGGACATCAAAACTTTTAAGTGACTTTGTGTGTCAAATATTACATAATGAAGTTGTTTATTTTACAGGCCTTTGAGCGACTTCAGCTTTGTCAAACCTGTGGTGAACATTGATGAAGAAATCCCAGAAGATGATGTTCAAAAGATGCTGGACAACATCACTTTGCTCCAAGAACTCAGGTAAGACGAGGTGTTATTATGAGAACATCCATCTTCTTCCACTTATCCGGGCCGGGTCGTGGGGGCAGCAGTCTAAGCAGGAACTCCCAGACTTCCTCCCCGCCAGACACTTCATCCAACTCCTCCGGTGGGATCCTAAGGCGTTCCCAGGCCAGCCGAGAGACATAGTCCCTCCAACGTGTCCTGGGTCTTCCCCGGGGCCTCTTCCCAGTGTGACATGCCCGAAACACCTCCCCAAGGAGGCGTCCAGGAGGCATCCGGAACAGATGCCCCCTCAGCTGGCTCCTCTCGACGTGGAGGAGCAGCTCTACTCCGAGCTCCTCCCGTGTGACTGAGCTCCTCATCCTATCTCTAAGGGAGCGCCCAGCCACCCGGGGGAGGAAACTCATTTTGACTGCTTGTATAATATTACTGACATAGTAACTTTAGTGGTGGGATTTCGACTTTATTCTTGTCATCAAATAAAATCATTTCTGACCCATATTGTATTTTGTGAAAGCAGTAACTGATTGGTGTTTGCTTTGCTCTGACAACATCTATAATTAAGTATCGCCTGTAAACCCAGAAGAAAAGAGTGGGGCTTGTCTTATTGTTGGCATTTCACCATGTTTTATTCAACACCTGAAAAAATGAAGCTAATATAATATATTAATATTCATGTAGGTAAATACCCCCCCCCCAAAAAAAAAAATTATAATTCTGTCAAGCAAAAACAAATATATAATATTCTAGCCTGTCTATCCAGAGGTGATACCCAAAATAGTGTTTGGATACATAGAAGGGGGCGCAAAAAACTCCGCCAGGCAAAAAAAGAAAAATAAAAGAATCCAGAGGGGGGCGCCCCCGCCCCCGCAGTGCCGCTCCAGGCACCCGCCTATACGGCCTAGTGGAAGGGCCGGCCCTGAGTGTCTGGATGTTCTGTTGTCCTCAGGCAGGACGAGGCCTTCAGGATGGTGTTCCTGTTCCAGGAGGAGTACTGCAGCAGCTTCATGCAGCGCTTCAGTGAGTCTGAGCCTCGAATGCAGCAGTTCCTGAGCGATCTGGAGGACAGTGCTGTTCAGCTGGACCAAATGAACCTGGGCGCACGGATCTCCAGTGTGGCAGGCAGCTCTGTGGGGGCCGTGGGAGGAGTGCTGTCCATCATCGGGCTGGCTCTGATCCCTGTGACCCTAGGAGCCTCTCTGGCCCTCACCATGACCGGATTGGGCCTGGGCATCACCAGTGGTGTCAACAGTGCAGTCACCACGGCAACCGAGATCGGAGTGAACCGCACCCAACAGAAGAGAGCCAGCGAGACCTTCCAGAAATTCATGGAGGACGTGAAGAACATCCAGGAATGTCTGGACAACATCACGTCTGAAGATCCTGCTTTAGATGCTGTGGATGTTTTGAAGCTCTTGGGAAAAACAGGTGAAGATGATTTTTTTGATTCAGTTTTATTTAGAGCTTTATGGCTTATAAGCATATGTGTCTGACCGTGGATAAAGCAGGCACATGTCTACCCGGAGACATTTCGAGTTATTCACTGAAAGTGTGAATTCAAAGCTATCCAATGATGTCTCACTCATGTAGATCTGATAATATTTGAGTAAGTTGTGGTCATTTGAATGTACACAACTCTCAAAACCTTTCATTGAGAAAACTGCCTCTAAAGTTTCTCACCTGAGTGAGCCCAGAGTCACAGGGGGGCTCATTTGCATCTCATTGAGATAAGCCCTCCCCCCTGTCACAATGACACCACCTCCCCCCTACAGCTGTCACTTAAGACTCAAGAGGAGTGTTGTTATTGATGGTAACTGGACTTGAATCAGAATTAGAAGTTACTATATTAAAATGGAAATACTTGGATTACAAAAGGCCCTGAATAGCATCAAAGAATCAGAATCAGAATCAGAATAGGGTTTATTGCCATTTGTCGATAAACAGAATTCACAGGTGATTCAGTGCAACACAAACAACAAAACGTTGAACACTGAGCACTAAACGGCATGTAATATACATAATAAAATATAAAGGTATAAAGTTATGTAGTGCAATAGGATAGATCGGTCTGCCTGTCAATGTTCAGTCCAGGTGGGACCAGGACATGGAGATTGTCAACTGGAGGCAGAACAGCTGAATTGCGTAGTAGCTGAGCCCAGAGCGTGCGTCGCCTCCTCGCTCAGAGCGTGCGTCGCCTCCTCGCTCAGAGCGCGCGTCGCCTCCTCGCTCAGAGCGCGCGTCGCCTCCTCGCTCAGAGCGCGCGTCGCCTCCTCGCTCAGAGCGCGCGTCTCCTCCTCGCTCAGAGCGCGCGCTCTGCCTCCTCGCTCAGAGCGCGCGCTGCGCGTCTCCTCCTCGCTCAGAGCGCGCGTCTCCTCCTCGCTCAGAGCGCGCGCTCTGCCTCCTCGCTCAGAGCGCGCGCTGCGCGTCTCCTCCTCGCTCAGAGCGCGCGTCTCCTCCTCGCTCAGAGCGCGCGCTCTGCCTCCTCGCTCAGAGCGCGCGCTGCGCGTCTCCTCCTCGCTCAGAGCGCGCGCGTACAGAGTATCTGTAGAAGAGGGAGAGAGGGAAGGAATTAGATGAAGACAATGTGACATTTGAAGAAACATATCTTAAGCAGAACAGAGAGCAGCACTGAAGTTTTGCCAGGCTAATGTTTACACATTATAGTAGTCAAATAATATAAACTAACCTCAGTGATGTCTTCCAAAGTGTCAACCCTGGTCTTCATGTATGCTTGCTTGATAAGTCCAAAGCCGCAATCAGGGGAGAAAGCGCGTCGCTTCCTCGCTCAGAGCGCGCACGCGCTTCGCCTCCTCGCTCAGAGCGCGCATGCGCTTCGCCTCCTCGCTCAGAGCGCCCACGCGCTTCGCCTCCTCGCTCAGAGCGCGCGCGTACAGTGTATCTGTAGAAGACAGAGGGAGAGTTTAAAAAAATACTCTTAATAGAAGAACTCTTATAAATAAAATCTCCTATAGACAGAACCTCTCATTTCTTAATAAGGAATGGAGGGGAAAATAAAGATAAAATAAAAACAGCTAGCGCAAGACAAAATAATACTAATAATAATGGTAAAATAAACACTATTTACATGAGTTATATGCACATGAATGTCACATTATTGCGTGTGATAAAGACATTTATGTCTATTCATACTGTATAATTGCTATTCTGCATTTGCACTTTATTGTACATTTAATAAAGTGAAGTTAAGTAAATGATGTGTAATAAATAGTACCTGCTGTGCAAAGTCGAAGCTGTAAAGAAGTTTGAAACGAGCTAACGCGGGCTACAGTAAAGATACAGACATTATACCATCCCAAAACAGCTAGTTTCAAGAGACTACGTGATGTTAATTATTCAGAAAGTGGTCACATTAAATTCAAGCCCGTTTTTATAACGTAGCGTGCACTGAAGCAGCATGTTAGCTTAGCATTGCCCTGTCTCGAGGCAAATGACGATGCTAAAGCAACACAACACAACACAGCAAGCAATACTTTAGAGTAAAGGTACCACAGTTCCGTTGCAATGTAGTCCAGGGAATCATACGCTCTGGAGAAAGTCTGGAGTATGAATAATGTCTCTGAGAGGAGAAAACACGGCCTCTCCCCCAACTGCATGAGAGCATGAGCAGTGCACGGAGGACAGCTGTAGCCATGTGGTTCGCAGCTGATTGGTGGAAAAATGTCAACAGTACGTGCTGAAAAAAGGGTAACGCCCCCCGCGCGGCACACGAAAACTACCCATTTTTAACAGCTTAATGTGTACTTTTAAGGTAATGAATACTGTTATCTGAAGCACGGAGGGGCTCCTTTATAACTTCAACTTTCAGATAATGCAAAAAAACGAAAATCACAAATTTGGGGGGAAAAAAAGTAAAAGACTCTTTATCTCAGTTTCACTGAGGCCAACATGTACCGGAAATTACGCTGCTCTGACACATATACATAATCCTCTCTTTGCCTTTGGTGGAATCATTGGTTTAAAGCATTTACAGGTTATTTTTGCAGACGACCAGAGATTGTGTTTACCTTACTGCTATCTCTTGCCGTGATGTGTCTTGTCAGCTAATTTACTCGGTTGGACGAGCAGTTGACATTTCGAAAATATGTCACTTGTGTGCAAGCCTTTTTTACTCTGCCACATCTTGGATACCTTATTAAAAAAAATGAACTGCGTGTGGCGCTGTTGTCCTGCCTCTGACAATTAGAAAAACAGCCACAAAAACCCCAAGTAAATGAGTTGCCAAGACACATCATAGCAACATCAACTGACACTCTGAAGAAACCTGCAAGTGAGCAGTAAGTCTGGTATGAAAGAAGAAGCTTTTGAATCAATTATCAGAAGATCTAATGAACCCGGAACTTTGGAACAACTGGACTGGATTCACTGTCTCTTTTTGAAAGCTTTATTGCAAATCATCAACATTATCGTGTCTTCACAAGAAAGAAGGAACTTGTTAGGGTGGAAATGTACTGAAAATCTGGGCCTCCCTTAATATCATTCACCCATCGTATTTTATTTTGCCTATTTGTAACTAATTTATCTTACAATCTTTATTTCTCCATCATGTTCTTAGGTGCAGTGGTAAAAGGCATCGATTCCCTGGTGGACGCTGCCTTGGACGTCCCGCGCGTGGCCTCGGAGCTGCCGGACGTGGGGCAGGCGGCGGCTCGAGGACCTCTGGCCTTGTCCCGCGGTGCCAGAGGCGGCCTCATTGGCCTGAACGCTCTGTTTTTGGGAATGGACGTGTTCTTCGTCGTCAAAGACAGCATGAGTTTGGCCCGAGGCAGCGAGACTGAGGTGTCCAAGTTCATTCGGGCGCGGTCCGCTCTGTGGCACTCGGAGATGATGTCGTGGCGGAAGATCGACGGGCCCCTGGAGAAAGGGGAAACGTCCTTCAAGAAAAAACAAGCCATTCTTATAACAGAGTTTTACCCCGAGTCTGGAGTAGTGGGCCAAAGGCAAGGCAAGGTAAGTGTATTTGTAGAGCACAATTCGTACACAGGGCAATTCAAAGTGCTTCACACAACAGAAAAATCATTCTTTTTTTAAAGTCAGTAAAATCACAAAGACATGACAGAAATCACAAAACTTTAATTTTTATTCTTTCAATTTCACAATTTTGCTGACATGAATCATACATTTTGTCCGTACTTATTGATCCGCCAGATGAAAAAACAAATCTATTGGACCGCACTGGCAGACACTAAACCATTGACTCTAAACCATGTTTGCCCCTTCGCTAAAGGTCAGCGCACTATCTGCCTCTGCACACGTCTGTCTAGTGCGTATGTATCTTTTATGACGACTTTCTGGTCGATGCCTCCACCCTATGTGTGGAGCGTTTGTAGCTTTAATGACGGATCCAGTTTCGTCTGCCCCCTCCCTCCATTTAGCTTTTGCTAAATTAATTGTCCCAGACAAAACTCGACCAAAGCTTTTAGTGTTAAAACTGGCTCTTATAGCAGAATTGTATGTGATAAACAATATTAGGCTATTAATGAAATCCTACATTGTGTATCATAGCCTAATTATGGTTAAACAAAAATAAAAACAGTTTAATAAGATAAGATAAGATATTCCTTTATTGTCCGACATGGGGAAATTTCATACTTTAATACTGACAATAATAATATTTTATAATAATAGTAATAATTTTGTAAAGCGCGATAAAATTATAGTGCGTGCTTGAGATGACGTAGAACACTTTGATTGACATATTATTCTAGCCAATAAGCATAGCTTTCGAACGCTGGGTGGGACTTCAGGCTCCCACACACAGAATCGTCTGTTCAGATGCGTAAAGACAGTCAAGAGCCTAGATTTTTCGGCAGGAAAGCCGAAAAACCCTTTTTTTTTCACCTCTATATGAGAAATTCATGGGTAAACTCATATTTACAAATTTTCACATACATTGTTTTTAGCAGTTATAATGGGTATTAGTGGCCTACAAAACATCAAAATGTATGTTTTATGATCATAGAGGATATAAAATTGTAATAAAACAGTTTGGCACAGTTGGCACATATTTGGGTAACTTGTTCCGAATATACTTTTTGATTAGGGCTGGGAAACGATTAAAATGTTTAATCGCGATTAATCGCATTATTTCCCTGATTAATCGCATTTTTTACGTGCAAAATTCAAAATGAATTCAAAAGAAGTGTAAAGTGCATCAGAATTTTCATACGGTAGCAGTTAAATAAAATATTAAGTATTCACTTGCCACAAAATCCTGAGCCACAATCATTAAAGATGAACAGGCCACTTCGGAGGTAACGTCAGAAACATTGTAATCTCATTAAACATTAGACACTCAAAACACATTTTAGGAGCAGCATAACCAGTCTAGTACCAAATGTCCCTAATCCAGGAAACAATAAGCCAGTTGCTAAGGCACCAGATTGTTCACGTTTTCAGCTGATAAAGACGCGCACCGGGCCCTTCTCGCGGATCTCCCCAGCTACGGCGCCCGTCAGAACCTGCTCACGCGGGCCCCCGGCGGGTTGCCTCGGCTGGCGCCTATAGCAGCTGACTTTGTAAAGTTAATAAACCAAAGCCATGATCTGCCATTAAACTCCTTTACACCACGAGAAAAGCAGCACAGCACAACTCCTCCACTGAGCATGTGCAGGACCACTCGGACGCACGTCTGCTGCTGAGTGTATTCTACGGCTGAGTCCGGGGCGTCGAGAACGCGCGTCCGGTGCATTTGTCTTTCTAATGTACACGCGCTCAAATTCTGCGTCGGGCGCGATTCGTCCGCAGCGGTTTGTACGAGGCTTTAGAACTGGTGCAGACCAGGGGAATCCCACCTGCGTTAATGCACGTTAAAATAATTGATCGCGTTGAATGAGTGATGAGTTAACGCGATAATAACGCGTTAACTTGCCCAGCCCTATTTTTGATACAAAAAGGTCAACAGCACCAAAATGCCTGTTCCCAGAGATCTGAAACTTTACACAGTTGTTGTCAACAAGATAAACATCATGTACAGTGAACAGCATAAGCACACAATGAAGTATGTCATGCTCAGAACCATTACAAATTGACAATATTCAGGCGAGAGTAAAAAAAGGATGTATTTTGTGTGTTTGGGCTTCTGTAGTGTAAGATCTGAAGCCCTGACAGTGTGCACATCTACAGAAACTAGAAGGCCTAAGCTTTCTAATGATGCATCACACTTGCATGTGGGCTGTAAGATCCTCTTTTAATAAGCAATGTCATTTGGGTATGTCCAACCATTGTGCACAGGGCCAAATAGGTGGATGGTAACTTAAAGCTTTATACCACTCTGAGGTGAACCCATCGCTCCCCGGAGATTTATTGTTCTGTAATCTTATGACTGCCCCCTCTATTTCCAAAACTGTTTTTTTGGTTCCTAATTTTGGTTCTTCTGACATGACATGTAAATTGAGGGTGTCCAGAAAGGAAGATTCAGATGAGTATGGAATTTTGTCTTACGCCGGGTAGGTCAGAGAGAGAAAGAAGACAAACTAGCCTTAGCCTGCCTAGCGATGCTAAGCTAAGCTACGAAACAAAGACATTCCAGTAAACACGCCTGCAGAAGCTAACTTTTTCTCCCAGAAATAAGAATTCTGTGCCCGTTTTTAGACGTGATTGAGACTGCATCATGCAAACTCTTGCAACTTTTCAAGTCCAGGACAGTCTTTTCAGACCAGCCTATTCTGTGAATCAGTGAAACAGCCCTTTTTGTCTGAGGAACGCCTCTGAGCCAAGGAGAACACAGAGCACTAAAGCCAATCCAGGGCTTCTTTTACCTGACACTGTGAGAGCCTGGAGCAGCCGTGCTCTGGGCAGCGTGTGGATCGAGCAGCGTGTTGACCCCTGAGTGACCCCTGAGTGAAACCTGGAGGCGACACGGACACACAGGGTCTTGGACTCTACACGGGCCCATCTCCCCAGGAGATGTACTTCACAGGCTGGCTGATAATATTATCTTAGAAATAACTCTAACACACAACTAGAGAGATCTAGAACAATCATGTCTAGCGTCTCCATCTGTTATCAACTTATTTGTATATTCCAAATTCAAATATCTGTTTAATTATTTGGTCAATAAATCTTCATAAACCACATTTGGAAAAGTGTTCATTCATTTCCAGAAAAGGAGTCAATGCCACGGTTACGTTCTCACCAACCTTCAGATCAACGAGCAAATTCAATTTTAAAAATAAATTAATTTAGATGTTTCATTATAGAGTTGTTAAATGCCTAATCTATGGCTGGTGCCCCAACGACATCAAACATACCCACACTTATTCAGTGTGTCATGTCTGAAATCTTGAACAATTCTTTAATCGATATCAACCTTGAATGTTCCCCTCTTTCATAAGTGACGTGAAAGAGGGGGACTAGTAAGGGATTCTTACTAGTAAAAGCCTTACAGTACTAAATCAAATCAAATCAAATCAATTTATTTTTGTAAGGCCCAAAATCACAACAACAGTTGCCTCTGAGGGCCACAGGGAGAAATGAATCAACAATGTCTGTGGTGGCGATGGAGTCAGACAATGTCTGTGGTGGCGAGGGACGATGTCCCAGGGTCCTCTGTCCTTAGACTCTCCTTCTCGGCCAGGAAAAACTACTAAAAAAACCTCTTTGGGAAAAAAGCGTAGAAACCTGGAGGAGTTCCAGTGAAGGAGAGATCCGACTCTCACAGACGGACAGACGAACACGAGGGAGACTGGAGCTGGACCCACTCTTCAGGCAGATGAGGGACCGACTGAGTCGAGCTGGACCCACTCTTCAGGCAGATGAGGGACCGACTGAGTCGAGCTGGACCCACTCTTCAGGCAGAAGAGGGACCGTCGGAGGCGAGCTGGACCCACTCTTCAGGCAGACGAGGGACCGTCTGAGTCGAGCTGGACCCACTCTTCAGGCAGAAGAGGGACCGTCTGAGTCGAGCTGGACCCACTCTTCAGGCAGAAGAGGGACCGTCGGAGGCGAGCTGGACCCACTCTTCAGGCAGACGAGGGACCGTCGGAGGCGAGCTGGACCCACTCTTCAGGCAGATGAAGGACCGTCTGAGGCGAACTGGAGCCACTCTTCAGGCAGATGAGGGACCGTCCACACAGGGCAGGGACCACTTCACCAGGGGAGGGGCATCTGGGTCCACAGGTCCTCAGGAGTGAGAGAAAGAAAAGAAGGCGGTGAACAGTTTGCAAGTGGAATCAAAAAATAAATATTGTTTGATAGCATAAGTAGTCAGAAGAAGAAGAGGATAGTGCTCAAGCTGTCATACTTCCCCCAGCACAGTTACTCCTAGGGCAGCGTAGCTGAAGCTGTGGGTTTATCTTTATGTTCCTAACTACTCTGACCATAAGCGATTTCGAAGAGGAACGTTTTAAGCCTGGACTTAAATGAAGAGACTGTGTCAGCATATTTAACATGGGTCGGGAGCTGATTCCATAACACAGGAGCTTGGTAGCTAAACGCTCTACCTCCTACAGTACTTTTAGAGACTCTTGGCACCACCAGAAGGCCAGCATTCTGAGAGCGAAGAGCTCTGTTTGGATGATATGGTTCTATAGCATCTTTGAGGTAGGATGGGGCCATGTCATTTATGGCTTTGTAGGTCAAGAGTAGAATTTTGAATTTGATTCTAGACTCGACGGGGAGCCAGTGAAGAGACTTCAGCACTGGCGTAATGTGCTCTCTTCTTTTTGTTCCTGTTAGTAATCTTGCTGCTGCATTTTGAACCAGTTGAAAGCTTTTTATGGAGCTTTTGGACACGCTGCAAGCAGGGAGTTACAGTAGTCTAATCTAGTCGTTACAAATGCATGGATAAGTTTTTCGGCATCACTTTTAGGCAGGATTCTTCTGATTTTGGCGATGTTGCGCAAATGGAAATAGGCTGTTTTACAAGCTTGATTTATATGAGCTTTAAATGAGAGCTCCTGGTCAAATAAGACTCCAAGGTTTCTTACAGTAGAACTGGAGGCTACACTGACATTGTCCAGTGTGACTATCTGCTCAGATAGAGCGTCTCGTAGATGCTTAGGGCCAAGCACAATGACCTCGGTTTTTTCAGGGTTAAGAAGCAGGTAGTTTAGTGTCATCCAGGTTTTTATCTCCTTCACACAAGTACTAAGTCTGTCTACTTGATCGCTCTGATCAGGTTTCATTGATAAATACAGCTGAGTGTCATCTGCATAGCAGTGGAAGTTAATGCCATGCTTTCTGATAATGTTGCCTAATGGTAGCATATAAAGAGTAAACAGAATTGGACCGAGTACCGAACCCTGTGGCACACCGTAAATTACTTTAGAGCTTGGTGAGGAGCTCTGGTTTACATTAACAAATTGGTACCTATCAGATAAATAGGATTTAAACCAGCTGAGGGCTGTTCCTCCAACACTTACATCACATTCTAACCTCTGCAGTAGAATGTTGTGGTCAATGGTGTCAAACGCTGCGCTGAGGTCCAACAGAACCAGGATTGAGACCAGTCCATCGTCAGCAGCTAATAACAAATCATTTGTGACTTTAACTAGTGCAGTTTCAGTGCTGTGGTGGGCTCTGAACCCTGACTGGAAAACTTCAAATAAGTTATTGTCCTGCAGGTGGCGACAAAGCTGTTTTACTACAACTTTTTCAAGGATTTTAGAGACGAAGGGAAGATTTGAAATAGGTCTGTAGTTTACCAATAGGTCGGGATCTAGATTAGGCTTTTTCAGAAGAGGTTTAATGACTGCATGTTTGAAGGACTGTGGAACATAGCCACTTTCGAGTGAAGTTTTTATTATATTAAGAATAGGGTCTATAATTAGGGGAAGAATGTCTTTGAGGAGTCTGCTTGGAATGGGGTCTAGGACACAAGTTGAGCTTTTAGAGGACATAATGGCTGAAGTTATCTCTGCTTGATCAACAGCTGTGAACCTTTCTAGGTTTACAGGTGGATTTATATGGGACGTTAGATTTACAGCTTGGTAAATGGTCACATTTATATAGCGCTTTTCTACCGTCAAGGTACTCAAAGCGCTTTACATCAAGGAACCAGTCACCCATTCACACCCCAGATATACGCAGACACTGGGGGGCAAGTTGGGTTAAGTGTCTTGCCCAAGGACACAACGGCAGTATTCACATGAGGCAGCTGCGATCGCACCGCCAACCTGCGGGCCAGTGGATCTGACCGCTCTGACTGAGCGGGGAGTCGAACCGCCGACCTTTGGATCAGAAGACGAGCACTCTACCACTGAGCTACTGCCGCCCGCTTGGGCTAGTTCAGGGCTAATAGCGGGGGTAATTTCATCTAATTTATCTCTGATTGTTTTTATTTTATTGTTAAAAAATAGGAGGAAATCATCAGAGCTAAGTGTAGCTGGGATTGAGGGCTCTACTGCACTGTGACAGTTTGTTAGCCTAGCTACAGTGCTGAAAAGGAATTTAGTGTTACTTTTGTTGACTTCTATTAGATTTGAATAATATCTGGTTTGGGCCTTACGCAGAGCCTGCTTATAGGACAGCAGGCAACTTTTCCATGCTTTTAGGGATTCTTCGGTGTGAGAGCGACGAAATAATCCCTCTAACTTTCTAACTCTTTGTTTATGTGAACGCAGTTCTTGGTTGTACCATGGGGAGGCGCGCTTTGGCCTAATGACCTTCTGTTTTAACGGCGCGACAACGTCAAGAGCAGACTTCAGAGAATTCATGGTCAAGTCGACACATTGATCACTTAAACTGGGACTAAAACTGTTCTCAGCAGGATCACATGACATGTCACTGAATATTGGCTCTATTATTTCTTTGAATTTTGAGATAGATTTTTCAGATATTGTCCTTTTCATTATAACTTTATTTTGTGGGACTGGATGATCTTTAAGAATAAACTGAAAGGTAATTAGGAAATGATCTGACAATATAGGGTTTTGAGGGAGGACAATGAGGTCACTAATCTCTGTTCCATACGTTAGGACAAGATCCAGAGTGTTCTTGTGAGTGTGAGTCGGTTTATTTACATTCTGAGTGAAACCAATGCTGTCTAACAAGGCGCTGAAGGCATTACTGAGAGAGTCATCACTCATGTTCACGTGGATATTAAAGTCTCCAACTATAACTATTTTATCCCAGGCTAACACTAAGTTTGATATAAAGTCAGAAAACTCTGTTAAAAACTCTGAATAGGGACCAGGAGGTCGGTAGATAACTATGAACAAAACTCCTTTTTGGTTTTTCATATTTGGACATGTGATTGACAGCATAAGGCTTTCAAATGAGTGAAATGCATTGTTAGTTTTAGGGCTCATGAGTAGGCTTGAGTGTGAGATCACTGCCACACCACCACCTCGGCCTGTGCTCCTGGCAGTCTGAAAGTTAACATGGGTGGGTGGGGTGGACTCATTTAGTCTGACGTAGTCGTCTTGTTGAAGCCACGTTTCAGTTAGAGCTAGAAGATCTATGTTATAGTCACTAATTAATTCATTAACTAAGAGCGATTTGGAGGAAATTGCTCTAATGTTTAGCAGTCCACATTTTACGTGTTTATTCATTTGTGTATTTGTGTCATTTGTGATTGTTATTTTCCTTAAGTTATTTGGTCTGACGCCTGAAATATTTTTTCTGAGATGTGACTTTTTGGCATTATTTGTACGAGGAACACGAGGGACACACACAGTCTCTATCTGTCTTGAATCTGAACACTTCACATGTAACAGAACGGGCGAGAGTTCAGCGACAGAGGAGCGTCTTAAACTGCTGCTCTGCGACCAGGGCTCATCCCTAGATGGTCACTTAACACGACTAAGACTATCGGTCAAATTCCGAACTAATAGGGATGTACCCTCCGAAGTCGGATGGATGCCATCCCTGCGTATGAGCCCGGGCTTTCCCCAAAACGCACTCCAGTTATCAATAAAGACAACGTTGTTTTGAGGGCACCATCTGGATAACCAGTTGTTGAATGCTGAGAGACGGCTGTACAATTCAGCATTGATCCGATTGGGCAGGGGACCAGAAAATATTACAGTGTCCGACATCGACTTCGCTAGGTCACACACCGCGGCTACTTGAACTTTGAGCACCTCTGATTGTCTCCGCCGGGCGTCGTTACCGCCTGCGTGAACCACGACTCGCCGGAAACGGGTCCTACTCCGCTTTAAGATCCTAAGGTTTCCTTCGATGTCACCCATTCTGGCCCCCGGGTAACACCTAACGCTAGCAGCTGGCAGCTTCACGTCTCTAACAATAGAACTCCCGATTACAAGAGTTTCTCTCGTGTGTTCAGCGGGCGTGTGATCGCTGAGGGGAGAAAACCTATTATAGACGTGAAGCTCACGGCGCTCTGAGGTTCGGCGTTTAGCGCCTTGTCCCCTCCGAACTGTCACAAAATGGTCCCTATTCTGTTCCTGGTCTAGTCCCGGCTGCACGGGAGACGCTGAGGGGCTGAGCTCGGCCTTACTGCTACTGCTAATGCTAATGCTACGCCCTGCAGCGCGGTCCGGTAGCCCTCGCGCTAAAACCGAACTATAACTGGACTTAAGCTCCTCTAAACAGCGGATCCGCGCTTCTAACTCCGTAACCCTGGCCTCCAAAACTACCACTACACTGCACTTCACGCACCTATCATCAGAGAAGGAGCCAGGGTTCTGACTCGACATATGACAGCTCAAACAGGTAAAGGTAGATCCAGCCATGACGCTAGCGGCTAGGCTAGTTCAGGCTGGAGCTAGAAATTGAGGAGGGCTTTTTAATCCACGAAATACTGAAAAGTGAGCGGCTTGAGGCTCCGGATTGTTTGCGGAGAAATCAAACGTTCACTTTCGTGTATATGATGCGTAAATAGTGTGTATAATTCGTGGATTAATCGGTAAAAGGCTCTAAGAACGAACAGCTCTGAAAACGCGACACACTCACCGGAAATGACGTCCTCACCGGAAACGAGCAGTAGTACTAGTAAGAATCCCCCACACCCTCTCTGGCGTCCAAAACAGCAGTGGTCAGTACTGGCTTTACATATGTGTATATTAGACGCCATTGTAAAGATATTTTCTGATCTTGGACTATTTTAACTGGAAGATGCGTGTCATGTGTGATCTAGTGGTTTAAATGTTATACTTTTTCCCCCCACAGACCAAGATGGACAACTTCCATGAAGAGACAAAATATGTACTCCAAAATAACGACCAGGCCGCTGCTGCTAAACTGGCAAAAGAGCATTTAGAAAACCTAGACAAAGTTCCACTCACCATCGCAGTCACAGGTTGAACGAGGAAGAAACTCTTACGTATCAGGGACAAATGCATTGATGGTAATTATACAGTTCACACATTTAACACTCTTTGTTTTGTTTTATTTTGGTATTTTTTTGATGGATAACGAGACGCTCTGCTTCAGGCTTTGCCCAATATCAGCCTGGAAGTCATCAACAGGAAGAAACAGGCTTTAAAGGACAAAATAAAACAGTTTAATGTTTTATTATTTTCATTGAGGCCAGCTGTGCCGAGTCCTGGTAGTTCTATGGCTGTTAATCTCGCCATCTTTATGAAGTTTGTAACTGAGTGTCTTTCTGAAGCCACAGGGGTCTCCATGGAGGAACTCAAGGCAGAGATAAAGTCCCCACTGACAGGGGTCAAAATAACCACAGAGCTTGTGATTGGAGTCCTGAAAGCCTGTATAGATGTGGGGGGATTTAAGCCAGCTGTGGAGGGAGTCGGGTTTGTCCCAATTATTGGAACACCCGTTTCATTGAGTCTGTCAGTTTTCTCGACGTACCTGACGCTCAAATACTTACTGAAAAGCCTGGGGGAGGATGCACAAAGGGTGTTTATAAAAGCCATGGAGCTGACTTCATCCGTCTAACACAAATTCATGGCGGGTATTTACAAGTTTATGCAGTGAGTGATGAACTTTATGTTTATGTGTAATGGTTAAGAAAAGCACTTTAATTTAAATGCACATTTATGTTATGATCTTACAAAGGGTAAATACATAATGTGAAATATAGAAATATGCTATAGGATAAAAAAAATATAGGTTATAAGATTCAAAATAAATAAATAAACAAGCAAATAAATGAACAAATAAATACATTTAAGATTCAGAATAAATAAATAAATATTGGTTGATTGATTGGTTAATTGATTGGTTGTTTAGTTGCTTGATTGATTGATTGATTGATTGATGGATTGATGGA
The DNA here is from genome assembly GCF_026437365.1 of Eucyclogobius newberryi. Lineage (NCBI taxonomy): Eukaryota > Metazoa > Chordata > Actinopteri > Gobiiformes > Gobiidae > Eucyclogobius > Eucyclogobius newberryi. The sequence continues at coordinate 19,649,049 of NW_027315757.1, forward strand.
TGATTGATTGATTTATAAATTAATTGATTAATTTAAAAAAAGATTAAATATCCTGACATGTGATAGGAAAAAATGGAATGGAGACATGAGAATGACACCAGAGGCTCTGGAGAAACAAAACTTAGACGAGAAGAAGAAGAACGGAAACACACTGGATGAAACATCAAAGGATGTTGGACCGAGAGCAAAAGGACCAGGTCAAAGAGATGAGACTGAAGAAATCAGCAACTAAGAAAAATGCCAAACAGGTAAGAAACAAAGGGGACATAAGGAGACTGACTCATCAGAGGAGGAAGGATTCTTCTCGTCCTCCTCCTCCTCCAGTCAGGAAACAGAAAAGACTCTGACTCTGGACCAAAGATGGTTATTGAAAAAGCGGCTCAAAATACAGGGATGACGAGGAAGGCATGAGCACGAGTGAAGAAAGGATCAAATCAGGAAAAGAGAAAGTCAGGTCGGACAGAACTAGAACCTACTATGCTCCAAATGCCTTTGATGGTGGACAGAAGTGGAGGTTTGTGAGGTTTCCAACCATTCCAATTCAAAGATCTATAAGCCATAGCTATCTACTCCCACTTGGCTCAATCTTCAGGAAACATGGCATCTCTTTTCATTGCTATGCAGATGACAGTCAGATCTATGTCCCCCTTAACAAATCTGACTCCTATAGTGTTATGCCATTGCTAGAGTGCCTAAAAGACATTAAAGCCTGGATATCTCTGAACTTTTTAAATTTTAATGAAAAAAAGACTGAAGTCATGGTCTTTGGTGGGACTTCTGTGACCCCCATGGTTGACCTGGGTCCTCTAGCCCAGTATCAAAAGACTATCATGAGCAATCTGGGGGTGAAAGTGGACCCAGACCTTAAACTGGACAGCCAGATAAAAGCTGTCGTGAAGTCAAGCTTCTTCCAGTTGAGGCAGCTGGCAAAAATAAAACCAGTCCTTCAGAGACAGCATTTTGAAACCGTAATCCACGCCTTTGTCACCACTCGGCTGGATTACTGGAATGCTCTCTATATGGGGGTTAGTGGGTCCTATATTGCTCGTGTCCAACTGGTCCAAAATGCTGCTGCCCGTCTTTTAACTGGAACAAGAAAATATGAGCACATTTCGCCTATTTTAGCTTCACTCCACTGGCTGCCCGTTCATTTTAGGATTCATTTTAAAACTCTTTTATTTACTTTTAAAGCCTTAAATGGTCTTGCCACTCCCCATAAGAAAAGCCTCCTCACTGCCTCTTTTAAATCGCTTCTAAAAACCCATCTGTTTTCTCTGGCTTTTAACACCATGTAGTGTGTTGATTGTATGTTTTATATGTGTTGGGAGGGCAGCACCTTTTATTTATTTTATTTTTATTCCATTGATTTTAGTGTGTTTGTTTGATTTAATTTTCTATTTGATTTTGTTTTTATATCTTATTTTATTACTTTTATCCTATTTATGCCTCTGTAGTCTTTTACCTTGCTGTGAAGCACTTTGGAACCCTCTGGTTGTATAAATCGTGCTATAGAAATAAAATGGATTGGATAGCTGAACCAAATTTAACGGGGCTGACAGCCGGGGACATCAGGGGCATAATGGGTGATAATGGGTGCTGCTGTAGTTATGAAATCAAACAGCAACAGATCAAATCAACAAATTTTATACAATAATCAAAGAAACATATCCTGACCCGGCCGTCAGCATTTCCGGCCTCACACCAGGACTCCCTCTGTTGGACCAGAAAAATGGTTCCAGAAGTGTTTTTACTTAGTGGATAGATGCAACAGGAAGACACCCAATGAGATACTCAGATAGAAAAATAATATGCATGATCGCTGTCATGGCAGCCCTTCCCCCAAATGTTAAAGAACATCTAAATATGAACTCTGACCTCATGGCTGGTGATGATACTTGGTTCAGGAGACACGTGGTTCACGCTTTGACTCAACAACGTAGCAAGGAAAAAGGTAACAAATCAGAGACACAGAAATAGCAGGAACAGTTATTAAACATAAAAGTAAAAGATCAAAAAGACAATGTACATAAGAAAGGTTGAGATTTTAAGGGAGGATTCAGAGGAGGCTTTGGAGGAGCCCAAGGTGGAATAAGTCGTGGTCGAGGATTTCAGAATGATCAACAACGGGAGGAAGGAACATGTTATCACTGTGGATTCACTGGCCGTTCGGTGCGAGTCTGACCACAACCGGCTCCTCACCGTGAAAAAGGAGGAGCACCCACTGTGCACAGGCCCCCACCTGACGCACAACCAAACGCTGAGGCTTCCACAGTGGGCAGTTTTACACTGGCCACTGTAATGGGAAAATAGGTCATGTCATGTCATGTCATCAAATCAATTTATTTTTGTAAGGCCCAAATTCTGTGTCTGTGGTGGCGATGGAGTCAGACAATGTCTGTGGTGGCGAGGGACAATATCCCAGAGTCCTCTGTCCTTAGACCCTCCTTCTCGGCCAGGAAAAACTACAAAAAACCTCCTAGGGAAAAGTAGAAACCTGGAGGAGTTCCAGAGTGTAAAGTGATGTTTGTATTATTTGCAAACAAAACTACCAATAATTCAAATATAACCTGCTGAAATAGGTAATATCTTACACATATAGATCTAAACGTATTTAGAAGTGACAGTCGTGTACTCACAGGGGCTGAGACTACATTCGAAGTTTTATTACCAATTTAATAGGCCGTGGCTGGAGAGCCGCGGCGCGGTCAAATGGCCGCGCAGTTTCAGGGACCGCGGCATTTCCCTTATAGCCCGTTATGGCCTCATGGCTAACCCTAACCCTAACCTTAACCCTAACCTTAACCCTAACCTTAACCCCGCACGGTCTAAAACGGCGCTAAAACGCGGTCAAATAGCGGCGCAGTTTCAGGAGCCGCGGCGCGCGGCCCGCACAGACACTCCCAATTTAATAATGAAGTGTGCTGTGTTTAAACGGCAAAGCACACGCTTGTTTTCTATAGGAATGTCATGGATTTACTTCCATGGAAAATGTAGAGATTTAGTAAACATGTCAATTATGTTCTAACTTCTAAGGTTAAACTTATGCATAAGTAAACAACTTTTGGTACTAGCTTTAAAAATCACTGTGAAAAGAGGAACTTTTGTGTTACAGAGCGAAATGTAAATGTGTCAATAACATATTCCAGCTTTTCTCTGTTAAATGCACATAATATCTCAAAGTTCTAATGAGTATCTTTCTCATATTTGCCAGAGTGAAGCAGCCGTCCAGAGCAGAGCTGTGTCTGTCCTGACCATTGAGTTTGGTCTTTATCTGTGCTGTCCAGAGCCCTACAGGTCACTACAGGTCACTAGAGGTCACTACAGGTCACTAGAGGTCACTAGAGGTCACTACAGGTCACTAGAGGTCACTACAGGTCACTACAGGTCTCTGCAGACACAAAGTCATCTCAAGTAAACTCCTGACGACTCCAAAGCAAAAGGTATTTTAATAATAACTTGTGCCTCGACTAAAAGTAAACAGTGTAGAATCAGTACTTTGAATTTATAAAATGTCTGTTAGTTTTGTAATGACCAAAAAAACTAAATAATAATTGTTCTTCAAAAGAGACACTGCTGTGTCACATGTGTCTGTGAAGCAGCTTCAGGACAAACATGTGAAGTGTATGTTATATGACTTGTATAATCTAAAACATGTGAAGTGTATGTTCTATGACTTGTATAATCTACAACATGTGAAGTGTATGTTCTATGACTTGTATAATCTACAACATGTGAAGTGTATGTTCTATGACTTGTATAATCTAAAACATGTGAAGTGTATGTTCTATGACTTGTATAATCTAAAACATGTGAAGTGTATGTTATATGACTTGTATAATCTAAAACATGTGAAGTGTATGTTATGTGACTTGTATAATCTAAAACATGTGAAGTGTATGTTATGTGACTTGTATAATTGTCAAGAAATTACACATGAATCAATGCTATTACTTAACAGTCAGAGAACATAATTCAACTTAGAATATTAAACGGCACAGAAACGTCAGTCTTTTGTGTGGCTTGCAAGGGAGAGGAAGGCTTAGCCGAGTCAAGATGTTGTAAGCAACCTGAACGACTTTCCAAAATCACTCTCAGCGTTCCTCCCTCTTACAAGTCATTTTATTAAAATCACACATAGAAAAGAAGGCGGGTCACATTTCTCATTGGTCAGCTTCACATTAAGGCACTTGTCTTTTACGACTCTTTGGTATTATCTTTAGAGATAAAAACCTTGGTGAATGTTCTACCCATCTGGTCCCCAGGATGGGAGGAACATTCCTCACGGCTGCTTCTACACATCTTCGCATATGTTATTAGAAAAACATGCCTTTCCCTCCCCCCAGGCTAATGATGCAGATAACTTTTAACACACAAATATAATCATATATTTACATTTTATCACAATAATCTAAACATGTGAAGTGTATGTTATGTGACTTGTATAATCTAAAACATGTGAAGTGTATGTTCTATGACTTGTATAATCTAAAACATGTGAAGTGTATGTTATGTGACTTGTATAATCTAAAACATGTGAAGTGTATGTTATGTGACTTGTATAATCTAAACATGTGAAGTGTATGTTCTATGACTTGTATAATCTAAAACATGTGAAGTGTATGTTCTATGACTTGTATAATCTAAACATGTGAAGTGTATGTTATGTGACTTGTATAATCTAAAACATGTGAAGTGTATGTTCTATGACTTGTATAATCTAAAACATGTGAAGTGTATGTTCTATGACTTGTATAATCTAAAACATGTGAAGTGTATGTTATGTGACTTGTATAATCTAAAACATGTGAAGTGTATGTTATATGACTTGTATAATCTAAACATGTGAAGTGTATGTTATGTGACTTGTATAATCTAAAACATGTGAAGTGTATGTTCTATGACTTGTATAATCTAAAACATGTGAAGTGTATGTTCTATGACTTGTATAATCTAAAACATGTGAAGTGTATGTTATGTGACTTGTATAATCTAAACATGTGAAGTGTATGTTCTATGACTTGTATAATCTAAAACATGTGAAGTGTATGTTATATGACTTGTATAATCTAAAACATGTGAAGTGTATGTTCTATGACTTGTATAATCTAAAACATGTGAAGTGTATGTTATATGACTTGTATAATCTAAAACATGTGAAGTGTATGTTCTATGACTTGTATAATCTAAAACATGTGAAGTGTATGTTATGTGACTTGTATAATCTAAAACATGTGAAGTGTATGTTCTATGACTTGTATAATCTAAACATGTGAAGTGTATGTTATGTGACTTGTATAATCTAAAACATGTGAAGTGTATGTTATGTGACTTGTATAATCTAAAACATGTGAAGTGTATGTTCTATGACTTGTATAATCTAAAACATGTGAAGTGTATGTTCTATGACTTGTATAATCTAAAACATGTGAAGTGTATGTTATGTGACTTGTATAATCTAAAACATGTGAAGTGTATGTTATGTGACTTGTATAATCTAAAACATGTGAAGTGTATGTTATGTGACTTGTATAATCTAAAGCTGTGACATGTTCTGTTTGTGTCTCAGTCAAACGATGGAGCTGAACGGAGGAGTTACTGAAGTTCTTTTCACCAGAAGACTGTGCAGCCATGGGAATAAAGTCTTGTTAAATACTGAGATATTCAGTATTCAGTATGTTCTATTTGACTTATATAGGTTGTTTTATCATTGTTCATTGTTTTATGTTGCACTGAATCACCAAGACATGATCTTATGTTTGTGAATTCTCTTCATTGACAATGGCAATAAACCTTTTTTGATTCCGATTATTATTATATATTATATTATATAATAATAATAAACAGAACACAAACTCCTCTTAATAAGGGAGTCCCACATTGTAGCTTTAAAACTCAAACTGTAGCTAAAATCAAACCAGACGTGTGATCATCTCCTTGTGTTGTATTAATCTTCTATTTGTCTATTGTATTGTTTTATACCTGCCTTAGGACTGCAGATCAAATTACATTTATAGCTATAATCAGATTTACATTTATTCAACATGTTCATTATACTTATTAAATACATTCAAACAGATGTGTTTTGCATTTATGAAAGATTGACATGACACAAAAACGACACACAAGGAAACTGAATACAATTGAATATTGCTTAACTCCATTTTGTAACAGAATCGATGATTATGTTTTACATTTCTTCTCATTTGATTAAAAAAATCAGCATATTGGCCAAATTATATTATGTAAATTAATAACTGAAAAGTTTATAACAAAATAAAAATCCAAACCAAAAACAATACAGAAAATGATGAGGACGTTATTACAGCTCGAAATGAGCAAATGTCATTTTTTGTCAATTAAATCAGACTTTTTATCACTGCTTTGTAATTCTCTTAAATATCAGACCTTTACAACATGATACATGTATATTTATAGATGGATATAACATTTCATCATTATACATTACGTAAACAGACCATTTCAAGTGGAAATATTCCAAAAGTCCGCGCTGACTGTTCTCAGTCTATCACACTGCTACCCGCGTGCTCGCTCCCAACGACAGAGCCTCGTGGCGATGTCGTCACAACTTTGGGAGGCGTTTGGGAGGCGTGCCATTGAGCACGCTCCATTGGTCATCTTGCTTTCTGGGGGCTTGGTGATGTTTGTGTCATCCACTTCTTTGTTATGGCCTTTTCATCCTACCACCAAAAGTAAATTCCAATCTATCCGTTGATTGTGTCCATGGCAGGAGCTTTGAGGCCCAGATACATAGCTCTAAAATGGAGACGGATGGCAATGCTAAAAACAGCTTCAGTTTATTATTAATTTCAGTCCAATAGGACAGCTCCAATCAGACAACATAGAGCTTTGCCTCCTGCTGCAACACTTTCAGTAAACTAACACTAACAGTTTGCCAGGCACAGAAACACCCAGTGTTTTCTGAAAGTTTATGTTTTTAAGTGAAATTAAATACCAATGTATCATTACAAAGTAGTCCAAAAAACACATGCTCCTTTATATACAAGTTTACCTTCTGTTGTGGCTTAATGTCTCACTTTGCATAAACTTTTCTATCCTCATGTAAAGGTCACAGTTTGGTTAGATGGACGCACATTTACTGATGGTTTAGCCACACCCTCTCTGGTGTCCAAAACAGCAGTGGTCAGTACTGGCTTTACATATAATATGTGTATACTAGACCCTGTTGGAGCCATGTGTGGCTTTGTGTGCACACGCGTGGGTACGAGCACAACTCGTCTGGGGTTGGCACTCTGGGTGTGGTTTATAGTGAGAGCGCTCACCTGCTGTGTGTGTCAGTGGCTTGGGTAATGGCAGCGAGGTGAGCGCGAGGAAGACGTTTCACATCGACCAGAAAGACTTGCCTGTTCAGGTATTGTTGCTGTGGCCAAAGCATATTTGTTATCTAATGGAAGTAAGTGCCAAATTCTGTTTGTGTTTGGAGGAATAAATAACCTAACATGTGCAATGTTCTGTGACGCGTCTTCAATGTTTGAATACCTGTGTCATAGCCTGCTACGGCTTTGGATTAGTTTGGATGCCATTTCTGTGATAGATAGTGTTTTAGGTAGAGGATCTGGAGAAAACCCACCTAGGCACAAACAATATGTAAACTCTGCACAGACTGGGACCCACGAGGCAGGAGTGCTGGTGTTTGAATGTGTTTGTGGATGGATGATGGGTTTCTTCATAAAAGGAAGAATGCAATGGAGGAAGAAAGCTATATATATATATATATATATATATATATATATATATATATATATATATATTTTTTTTTTTTTTTTTTTAATTTGACATGGGTTTATTGAGGATTGATTCAAATGAGAACAATGTCTCTGATGTAAAGGGAAATTGCACCAACTACAAACCTTTCTTATAAATCTCACAAGCACAAAGGTCTAAAGGAGAAAGTTGAACATCACCTTCTCAGTCTGCTGATACAAAAGTACTGCTGTGGTTGGACTGAACGAGGGAGAACAACGCCTGTTTATGCAAAACCCCTATTTATACAAAACTTCTATTTATACAAAACTATTTATTCCCTCCAGATCAGTGTCTTCATTCACTTCAGAGAGATCTACAGACAAAGGCTCGGCTCCTGAAAGGTAATTATTTCATACTTTCAAAAGTAATATCAAAAAACAGTCAATAAAGGCTCAACTTTGGGCTGTTTTAGTATTTGTAATTAGTGCTTTATTTTCGTACACTACAACTCCAAACAACTGACATAAAGAATGCCACATTACAACAGTAATAGGATAAATGTGTGATCTAGTGGTTGAAATACTTATTTTTTTCTCATGGACCAAGATGGCCAACTTCTGTGAAGAAATGAAAAATGCACTTCAAAATAACAACCTGGCCGCTGCTGCTAAACTGGCAAAAGAACATTTAGAAAATCTAGACAAAGTTCCACTCACCATCGCAGTCACAGGAGAGACAGGCTCTGGTAAATCCACTTTTGTCAATGCTCTCAGAGGCCTGAAGAACTCAGATGAAGGAGCTGCTCCAACTGGTGCTGTGGAGACCACTATGGAGCCGACAGAATACCTCCATCCAGACTACCCCAACGTCAAGATATGGGACCTGCCTGGGATGGGTACTATCAAATTTACAGCTGACAAATACTTAAAGAAGATGGAGTTTGAGAAGTTTGACTTCTTCATCATTGTCTCTGCTGATCGATTCAGCGAAAATGATGCAAAACTGGCTCGAGAAATTCAAAATTTGGAGAAAAAGTTCTACTTTGTTCGCTCCAAGATTGACCACAATATAATAGATGAAAAAAGAGACAAGAAAGAGTTCAATGAGGAAGAAACTCTTAAACGTATCAGGGACGACTGCATTCAAGGTAAATATACAGTTCACACATTTAACATTCTTTGTTTTGTTTTATTTTAGCATTTTTTGATGGAGAACATAACTTACTTTTACTAAAATGCAGGACTGGAGCAACTGGAGATCAAGTCTCCAAAAGTGTTCCTGGTGTCCGGCAAGGACCTGAACCTGTTCGACGCTGATGATTTGTGGAAACTTCTGGAGCAAGAGCTGCCTGAACACAAACGAGAAGTTCTGCTGCTGGCTTTGCCCAACATCAGCCTGGACGTCATCAACAGGAAGAAACAGGCTTTAAAGGACAAAATACAACTGTATGCTTTAGCATCTGCAATTGGGGCAGCTGTGCTGATTCCTGGTATTTCTATCGCTGTTGATCTCGCCATCATTACGAAGTTTGTAACTGAGTGTCAGAAATCTCTGGGTCTTAGAGCTGAGTCTTTGAAGAGACTTTCTGAAGCCACAGGGGTCTCCATGGAGGAACTCAAGGCAGAGATAAAGTCCCCACTGACAGGGGTCAAAATAACCACAGAGCTTGTGATTGGAGTCCTGAGAGGCTGTATATTTGTGGGGGGACTTATGGCAGCAGAGGAGGGAGCCAGGTTTGTCCCATTTATTGGAACACCCGTTGCAATGGGTCTGTCAGCTTTCTCGACGTACCTGGCACTTAAATACTTACTGAAAAGCCTGGGGGACGATGCACAAAGGGTTTTTGCAAAAGCCATGGGGCTGACTGATGCAGTGAGCGATTAACCTTATGTTTATGCTTTAAATTTCATACGACAATAAAAGCTTTGAAAGATGATCAATGAAATGATTAATATGAGCTACATATGAAGATTCTTTTGTACTTTACTTCTTACAGCTGATATATATATATTCTGCTGAGCTTGACTTTAACTTGTTGCCGTTTCACTCACAAAGAACTAATAAAGAGTTTGAACTGTTGAACCTCTGACATAAATCTCAATAAAAACATCAAAACAACAAATATGATTTCCTTCTCTTTGTTCATTCATTGCTTTCGTCCTTCAGTGTCACTCTTTCTGCCGTTAGATAACACAAGGTAATAATGAGGTCCAAAGTCCAGCTCTCGGTGGGTCGTGGGATCTTTACAGACTTTTGTATTTGACTTCTTGTCACTCAGAGTTGTGAGACAGGTTAGTTTTACCCTACTGATGATGTGTTGTTGCAAGAGTATTTAGAGTGATTTGTGCATATTTGAGTGGACAGGACAAGACGCCATTGCTCCAGGTCCAGGTCTGGACTAACATTGATCTAGAGCTTGAACTACATCCTGGTGGAAGACAAAGCACAGTGGCTCCCCCTGGTGGGAAGTGTTCAAACATGTCCCTAGTCCTTGTACCACGGGCTGGGAAAACGAAAGAAAAACAAAACAAACAAGTCGCCTTCAGTACATTATGGTGAGCGTGACATGTTAGAGATAACGTTGTCCAGAATATCAATAGTATAAATCTAAAAAAGACCAGTGCTACAAGGTGTATTTCCTGAACATGAGCACATCTTTTTAATTCAATAATTTTTAGACATTTTACAATTCTAGTAAAAAATACAAATATTATCAATAATAAAAAGTAATCAAAAACATTTCATAATTATAAAAAAAGCACAATAATAATCAAACAGTTTACAATGATAATCTATCCTTTGGAACACTGATAACACATAAAGGTCATTTGGAGTTTGACGATTTATTGACCAGAACCAGAACATTTTTTTAATAAGAACTATTGCTGTGGAGCTTTTGGGTGAAACTAATCATCACTTTACATAAAGGTTTAGTGTTTTGTTGCGAGGGCGGAGCTTAACGTTCTGACTTTAGTATTTTTAGCACTTTCAGGATTAAGCAAAGGTGAGAGTTTAGTTAAGAACTGTTGATTTGTCAAGTTTAGGCCTTTGGAATGCTATTTGTTATATTTTGGAGAGATTGGAGAGTTTTGTTTTGTTTCAGATTTAGATCTACAGAAATGTTCATCCAGTTAGATAGGGTGCGCCAAGGAATGAGAAGCACTGACAGAAGAAGTGTAGTTGATAAGAGGCAGAGTGACCTTGCTCCAGAATGTGCCCTGGTTTAAATGCCCGGGTTGTGTAATGGGAAAATGTCATGTCATTCTCTCTACGTTGGTATTGTTTACAGATGATATGCTAAAGTCAAAAGGCAAAGCTCTCGATTTACCGGTCGGTCTACGTTCCTGCCCTCACCTATGTCATGAGCTTTGGGTAATGACTAAAAGAACAAGATCGCGGATACAAGCGGTCGAAATGAGTTTCCTCCGCCGTGTGGCTGGGCGCTCCCTTAGAGACAAGGTGAGGAGCTCAGTCACACGAGAGGAGCTCAGAGTAGAGCCGCTGCTGCTCCACATCGAGAGGAGCCAGCTGAGGTGGCTCGGGCATCTGTTCCGGATGCCTCCTGGGCGCCTCCCTGGGGAGGTGTTTCTGACATGCCCCAACGGGAAGAGGCCCCGGGCAAGACCCAGGACACGTTGGAGAGACTATGTCTCTCGGCTGGCCTGGGAACGCCTCGGGATCCCCCCGGAGGAGTTGGGTGAAGTGTCTGGGGAGTAGGAAGTCTGGGAGTCTCTACTTTTAATTTGAATAAATATAAATGAAGCCTACTGTACAGGATTTGTGACACACAATGCAATCACACCACACTCACTCTTTCTGTTTGTTTTTGTCAGTACCTCCCTGTGAGATCCCACTGCGAGCACGTCTGGCTCCCACACCACCAGCACGAGAGAGGGTCACTGCGCCTCCTGTGGACCGGACACTGGAGAAGACTGACCACACCCGCACCCAGACCACTGCCACACCTCCACAAACACACCACAGCCACAAGCTCATTTCTGCGAGTCAAGCCTGCTCTAAGCAGGGCACAAACAAGACTGACTAACATCATTGTGTCTGTGGTGGCCTTAGAGTCAATCAGTCGATCGTTGATTATGGACACTGAAGCTGACACTGGTGGATGAATGCCACCTCAAAGAGATTTCATGCAAGGACCTAAAAAGGATATCGCTGCTGCAAAAATAAGCAATAGAAAGAAGCCACTGGAAAAGAGTCCGAAAGACAGTGTTTAGAAAGCAATCAGTGAGAGACTGATCCACCCTCGCTGTGTGAAGGAAAGGTTCCGTAGGTCTTTCCTTCCTGCTGCTGTCAGACTTTATAACAAAAACTGTTAGTACTGAACACTCGCAATACTGACCTAACCTAATACTGATGTGCAATTCTGTCATAATATGACAGAATGTGCAATTGCTGTTGGAATTCATGTGCAATTCATGTGCTGTCATGTGCAATTACTGTCGTGATCACATGCAATGGTATTTATGTATTTATTTATTTATTTATTTGTCTATGGGAGTTTTTATTTATTCATAGGAGATCTTCTACTGAAAGTGTTTTTCAGACTTCCTATAAGTGGTCTGTTCTTCTGTATCTACCTCTGTATCTACCTGCGTTGCACCAATGAAATTTCCCCATGTGGGACAATAAAGGAATATCATATCTTATCTTATCTATCTGGACTCAAAGAAGACAAAACTAAAGAGAATCTATCAAACCAGACCATGAGACCACTATGAGTAAAACAATGGAGTTTTGATTTATAAATCATGAATATTTGGACAGTGCAGATCAAACGGTGGAGTTGCTATTGTTGAGCATGATCTTGAGAGAAGATAAACTTCTGAGACCACTGCTGAAGTGCAGTGAGAGGACATTGAGCAGAGACTGTCCACTGGGGCTCTTAAAGTTCAAATGGATTTGGTGTGTTCCAAAGGCTAAAACTCCCCAAATCAATTTTGGACTTCCCAAATTATCCAACATAAGAGTTATTCAGATCACTTTATATATATTTTGTGGCAGAGCCCGCCAACAAACTCAGGCTGAGTCAGCGATTTAGTTTTTTTTGGTGCTTTAATTCTCCCACAGTGGAAACCAAGTGCAAAAAAGGTGCTCTGACAAATATTTACAGTGAACAATAGTTGCTGAAAACAAACAAACATGTGTATAGTGTTTTGCCTAGACTTCCCCTTTTAGTCTCTTTCAAAACACCACGCAGACGTTACCTCCACTGTAACCCACATCAGACTGAGGCAGAGCTGAAGAGCTCGCCTTTAAACCCCCGTTGGCCCCTCCCACATTACAAAACAGACATATGAAAATATTATTTACACCAGTCCCACGACTAAATGGATAACTTTTCACCCTCTAAGAGATACAAAAATGTAATATTGTCATAGAAAAATATCAAACTAAATAAACAACCTTGCTGGCTAAAACAGAGATAATTGTGTATGTAAATTATTTGTGGCTCACATGACGACTGAAGCTGAGGCATTTAAACCCCAACGAGGAAGTGCATGGGTTTGATCAAACGCACCACGGGAGGAGAGTGAGGAGACGCAGAGCGCAGGTCAGTGGAACTGTAGATTTAGCGTGTTTTAGATGGGTAGGGGACGCTTCTAAGTGTGCACTCTTAGTCACGGCAAAACGCGCTGGAAGAAATGTGGTAAACTGTTTTAAATGTATATTTGCGATGAACGAATCCACATCGGTGAGCAGCAGCACGTGTTCTTTAGAGAATGCGACTCTCGGACTTGTGAACCTTCTGACTTGTGAATCTTCTGAATTTATACGTTTATCCATCCATCCATCCATCTTCTGCCGCTTTATCCGGGGCCGGGTCGCGGGGGCAGCAGTCTGAGCAGGGACTCCCAGACTTCCTTCTCCCCAGACACTTCCTCTAACTCCTCCGGGGGGATCCCGAGGCGTTCCCAGGCCAGCCGAGAGACATAGTCTCTCCAGCGTGTCCTGGGTCTTCCCCGGGGCCTCTTCCCGGTGGGACATGCCTGAAACACCTCCCGAGGGAGGCGCCCAGGAGGCATCCGGAACAGATGCCCGAGCCACCTCAGCTGGCTCCTCTCGACGTGGAGGAGCAGCGGCTCTACTCCGAGCTCCCCCCGTGTGGCCGAGCTCCTCACCTTATCTCTAAGGGAGCGCCCAGCCACACGGCGGAGGAAACTCATTTCGACCGCTTGTATCCGCGATCTTGTTCTTTCGGTCACTACCCAAAGCTCATGACCATAGGTGAGGGTAGGAACGTAGACCGACCGGTAAATAGAGAGCTTTGCCTTTCGGCTCAGCTCCCTCTTTACCACAACGGTCCGATGCAGCGACTGCATCACTGCAGCCGCTGCACCGATCCGCCTGTCGATCTCACGCTCCATCCTTCCCTCACTCGTGAACAAGACCCCGAGATACTTGAACTCCTCCACTTGGGGCAAGGACACCCCACCCACCTGGAGAGGGCAAGCCACCTTTTTCCGGTCGAGAACCATGGCCTCGGATTTGGAGGTGCTGATTCTCATCCCAGCCGCTTCACACTCGGCTGCAAACCGTCCCAGTGCATGTTGCAGGTCCGGGTTTGATGGAGCCATCAGGACAACATCGTCTGCAAACAGCAGAGATGAGATCCTGTGGTCCCCAAACCGGACCCCCTCCGACCCCTGACTGCGCCTAGAAATTCTGTCCATAAAAATTATGAACAGAACCGGTGACACAGGGCAGCCCTGGCGGAGTCCAACATGCACTGGGAACAGGTCTGACTTACTGCCGGCAATGCGAACACAGCTCCTGCTCCGGTCATACAGGGACCGGACAGCCCTGAGCAAAGGGCCCCGGACCCCGTACTCCCGGAGCACCCCCCAAAGGACACCCCGAGGGACACGGTCAAAAGCCTTCTCCAGATCCACAAAGCACATGTGGACTGGTTTATACGTTTATGATGAATTTTATTTTCTGCCCTCCATAGATTTTCTTGTTTATGACAGTGTAAACAATGTTCCACTCTCCATCGCAGTCACAGAAGAATCAGGCTCTGGTAAATCCACTTTGGTCAATGCTCTCAGAGGCCTGAAGAACTCTGATGAAGGAGCTGCTCCAGCAGGTGTTGTGGAGACCACCATCGATGTATCGCTGCATAGAACGATAGAGTCACTTTACCAGGCACACAAACACCCAGTCATTTCGTGTAATTAAATACCAATGTATCATCAGGGCCGGCCCCAGCACATTTGGTGCCCTAGGCGAGCTACTCCCCTGGCGCGCCCCCCCCCCAAATTTTTATTGGACCAGTTTTACAGTAAAATACTACTTTATTTATCTCAAGAACAAGAGTGCAAAGTGCATAACAAGAATAAAAACAAACAAACAACTAGCAAAAAACAATAGTAATAATAACTAACAATAAACAAATAACAATATTAGCAATAATTAAATAAATACAAAAAATATAATATGTAAAATAAACAAATAATTTAAGAAAAACTACAAACTAACACTAAAAAACTACGAACTATTTACATCAAGGGTTACAGTGCAGTTTTTCTGGCCTTCCTCCCTGCAAAGTCATTGATGACCTCATTGTACGAAATTTGACTACCAACCTCATGGTTTATACTGATCAAAGCCAGACCAGTGAGGCGTTCTTGGGCCATGCTTGACCTCAGGTAAGTCTTCAGCAGTTTTAGTTTGGAAAAACTCCTCTCAGCTGAGGCGACCGTTACTGGCAGTGTTGCACTGATCCGCAGAGCAATACAGAGGTTATTGTAAATTTAAGCTGTTTTGCATGAAAGAATCTTAACAACTCGAGGGTTGACAGGCTCTTCAATGGCAAGTCAGGTAGATTTCTCAAGTCCTGGGCCAGCGCCTTCCCATCCAAATCTGATTGCCCTCCATGGCTTAAGGTGTGTGCAAGTGCCTCCCCTTGCCTCATCACCTCTTGGTGTGGCAGGTCTTGGAAGTTTGACAGGATGCCAAACTTGTCCTCAACAACTTCAAGACCAGCAAACCTCTCCTTTTGTGCTGACACTGCAGCATCCACCACTACGTTAAAAAACGTTACCTCTAGGCTGTGTAAGGCATCTGTCAATGGCTCATCAGGAGACTCGTAGGAGAAGTGCTTCTTTGTGGACTTTAGCCTCTTCTCCACATTCATCTCCTCACACATAGCCTTGGCTGACGTGTGTGCAGCCACAAAGCCTGTGGCTCTGTAGGCCTCAAGAGCGTTTTCAGTCTTTTTCAATAGACTTACTGCTGTATCCACCATGCAAACGTGGTCGGCTTTAGGACCCTGCAGCATAAAAAACAAGTCACGACGTCATGACGTCAATCGGAAGTGGAGACCCGAAGCTACATTTGAGTGATTGTTTCATGTAAATCCACCAAATAAAACCGAAGATATGGTCATTTCAATTCCATTAAAAAAGTGCGGAAAAATGTGCGCTCTTTTATGCGCGTGTTGCATTTATTACAATAACTTTGTCGTCGTAACACACCGACTGCTTTTGATTTTTGGGTCATTTTCCCCATTCGTTAGATTTATTTATTTTAATGCCAAAATAGTGTTGGGAAATATAGAAGGGGGCGCAAAAAACTCTGCCAAGCAAAAACAAATATATAAAAAAAAATTCTAACATTTTCTTCCCCCCCGAGGGGGGCGCTGTTGGCATTCGATATTCTAGCCTGTTCAATCTATCCAGAGGTGATACCCCTGACTTGCTAGAATACGTAACACACTGCTTTCGATTTTTTATTTTTTTATTTTCTCCTTTCGTTAGATTTATTTGTCAATTCCAAAATAGTGTTTGGATACATAGAAGGGGGCGCAAAAAACTCGCCTATCCAGCCTAGTGGAAGGGCCGGCCCTGAGTATCATTACAAAGTAGTCCAAAAACACATGCTCCTTTATATACAAGTTTACCTTCTGTTGTGACTGACTGTCTCACTTTGCATAAACTTTTCCATCCTCATGTAAAGGTCACAGTTTGGTTAGATGGATGCACATTTACTGATGGTTTAGCCACACCCTCTCTGGTGTCCAAAACAGCAGTGGTCAGTACTGGCTTTACATATAATATGTGTATACTAGACCCTGTTGGAGCCATGTGTGGCTTTGTGTGCACACGCGTGGGTACGAGCACAACTCGTCTGGGGTTGGCACTCTGGGTGTGGTTTATAGTGAGAGCGCTCACCTGCTGTGTGTGTCAGTGGCTTGGGTAATGGCAGCGAGGTGAGCGCGAGGAAGACGTTTCACATCGACCAGAAAGACTTGCCTGTTCAGGTATTGTTGCTGTGGCCAAAGCATATTTGTTATCTAATGGAAGTAAGTGCGAAATTCTGTTTGTGTTTGGAGGAATAAGTAACCTAACATGTGCAATGTTCTGTGACGCGTCTTCAATGTTTGAATACCTGTGTCATAGCCTGCTACGGCTTTGGATTAGTTTGGATGCCATTTCTGTGATAGATAGTGTTTTAGGTAGAGGATCTGGAGAAAACCCACCTAGGCACAAACAATATGTAAACTCTGCACAGACTGGGACCCACGAGGCAGGAGTGCTGGTGTTTGAATGTGTTTGTGGATGGATGATGGGTTTCTTCATAAAAGGAAGAATGCAATGGAGGAAGAAAGCTATATATATATATATATATATATATATATATATATATATATATATATATATATTTTATTTTATTTTATTTATTTTTTTTTATTTGACATGGGTTTATAGAGGATTGATTCAAATGAGAACAATGTCTCTGATGTAAAGGGAAATTGCACCAACTACAAACCTTTCTTATAAATCTCACAAGCACAAAGGTCTAAAGGAGAAAGTTGAACATCACCTTCTCAGTCTGCTGATACAAAAGTACTGCTGTGGTTGGACTGAACGAGGGAGAACAACGCCTGTTTATGCAAAACCCCTATTTATACAAAACTTCTATTTATACAAAACTATTTATTCCCTCCAGATCAGTGTCTTCATTCACTTCAGAGAGATCTACAGACAAAGGCTCGGCTCCTGAAAGGTAATTATTTCATACTTTCAAAAGTAATATCAAAAAACAGTCAATAAAGGCTCAACTTTGGGCTGTTTTAGTATTTGTAATTAGTGCTTTATTTTCGTACACTACAACTCCAAACAACTGACATAAAGAATGCCACATTCCAACAGTAATAGGATAAACGTGAGATCTAGTGGTTGAAATACTTATTTTTTTCTCATGGACCAAGATGGCCAACTTCTGTGAAGAAATGAAAAATGCACTTCAAAATAACAACCTGGCCGCTGCTGCTAAACTGGCAAAAGAACATTTAGAAAATCTAGACAAAGTTCCACTCACCATCGCAGTCACAGGAGAGACAGGCTCTGGTAAATCCACTTTTGTCAATGCTCTCAGAGGCCTGAAGAACTCAGACGTGGAGACCACTATGGAGCCGACAGAATACCTCCATCCAGACTACCCCAACGTCAAGATATGGGACCTGCCTGGGATTGGTACTACCAACTTTACAGCTGACAAATACTTAGAGACGGTGGCGTTTAAGAAGTTTGACTTCTTCATCATTGTCTCTGACACTCGATTCAGAGAAAATGATGCAAAACTGGCTCAAAAAATTCAAAATTTGAAGAAGAAGTTCTACTTTGTTCGCTCCAAGATTGACCACAATATAATAGATGAAAAAAGAGACAAGAAAGAGTTCAATGAGGAAGAAACTCTTAAACTTATCAGGGACGACTGCATTGATGGTAATTATACAGTTCACACATCTTTGTTTTGTTTTATTTTGGTATTTTGATGGATAACATAACTTACTTTTACTAAAATGCAGGACTGGAGCAACTGGAGATCAAGTCTCCAAAAGTGTTCCTGGTGTCCGGCAAGGACCGGAACCTGTTCGACTTTGATGCTTTGTGGAAACTTCTGGAGAAAGAGCTGCCTGAACACAAACGAGAAGCTCTGCTACTGGCTGTGACCAACATCAGCCTGGACGTCATCAACAGGAAGAAAGAGGCTTTAAATGACAAAATACAACTGTATGCTTTAGCATCTGCAATGGGGGCAGCTGTGCCAATTCCTGGTATTTCTATCACAGTTGATCTCGCCATCATTATGAAGTTTGTAGTTGAGTGTCAGAAATCTCTGGGTCTTAGCGCTGAGTCTTTGCAGAGTCTTTCTGAAGCCACAGGGGTCTCCATGGAGGAACTCATGGCAGAGATAAAGTCCCCACTGACAGGGGTCAAAATAACCACAGAGCTTGTGATTGGAGTCCTGAGAGGCTGTATATCTGTGGGGGGACTTATGGCAGCAGAGGAGAGAGCCAGGTTAGGCCCAATTATTGGAACACTCGTTCCAATGAGTCTGTCAGCTTTCTCAACGTACCTGGCTCTCAGATACTTACTGAAAAGCCTGTGGGAGGAAACCTATGGGACTGACTGATGCAGAGAGCGATTAACTTTATGTCTATACCAGGGGTGTCAAACGTCCGGCCCGCCAAACCTTTTGAATTCATATTTTATTTTAAAAAATGTTTTATTTTTTTCGTTCATAGAACCGTAGTTACATCCGTAACCGTTTTTATCGCTAAAACTACACTTCCCACAATGCCGCTGGTGGCCGCCCCTCCCCGCGCGGCTCTTCACTGCCGTGTGTACTCCGGAGGGAGAAGTGCTGAGAGAAGTAAGACGAGCGCTTTCGCACTTTACAGCACTTACGCACCTCAGAGCAGAGGTCTGAGTCTGGTTTGGGAAACACGTGGAAGAAAGAAAGAAGACGGTTTTGTGGATGTTAGAGCTGTGCTAAAAGTGGAGCTAATGTGGAGCTAACACGAAAACTAACTTCTGTGATGATGCTCTGAGAGGAAAACATCCTCTACAAACCTGGACAGATCAGGAGCCACAGGTAAAAACACAGGTCAGAGTGTAATAAAGTATGAACATGACTGTGTCCACACTAATGTGACTGTGACACAAACACAATGACCTCATTTGAGTCACTACATGAATCATTTGTCACTAAGATCAACTTAAACTATGAAAATAGCTCATATTGAGTTTGAGCAGAAACATGTCTGTGATATGAACATTTCACATCAGAAATCACATCTAAAGTCATTGTTGCTGTTCCTGCAGCTTCATGAATATGGACTCAGAAAAAAAGCTATTTATCTCTTATATTTTTTATTGTTTTATTTTGTACCTAATATTTGGCCCACAATTTGACAAAAGACTTTGGTTTGATGGAAAACTGTGGCTCATGCACTTATTCTATATTTTCAAGGCCAGAGGTGTAACTTAACCTCCTTAAACGCTCCACGTGTGTTTGTATTTAGTGGTGAGTCAGTTCAGGTGAAAAGATGACTACAGAGAACTACAGAGAACTACAGAGAACTACAGAGAACTACTGAGGACTACAGAGAACTACAGAGAACTACAGAGAACTACAGAGAACTACAGAGAACTACACAGACGTGGAAATGTTACTTAGTATATTTAAAAGGTTTTTTTAGATCTTGAGAAGTTTATTTTGTTATAAAGTCAAATACAATATTCTTCAGTTCCAAATAGACTAAATGTTTATCTCTGTAGATCTGAAGTTGTGATGCTCATAAACTGAAGCACAGTGTTGGTGAAATGACACTTGTTTTTCTTAATACATTTCAGTTTATGAGAACAAACGAGTTTGTAATTTATTTTAATCGATCCAGTAATTGCTTCAAAAACAGCGTAGGCTATATAAAGCTATTTATTTCTTATATTTTTTATTGTTTTATGTTATGTTCGGCCCGCGACCCAGCCTGAGCGTCAAAATTCGGCCCGCGGGCCAAAATGAGTTTGACACCTCTGGTTTATACTTTAAATTTCATACGGCAATAAAAGCTTTGAAAGATACATCAATAAAAATGATTAATATGAGCAATATTCTATTGTACTTTACTTATTACAGCTGATATATATATATATATTCTGCTGAGCCTGACCAGCTTTAACTTGTTGCCGTTTCACTCACAAAGAACTAATAAAGAGTTTGAACTGTTGAACCTCTGACATAAATCTCATTAAAAACATCAACATTACAAATATGATTTCCTTTTCTTTGTTCATTCATTGCTTTCGTCCTTCAGTGTCACTCTTTCTGCCGTTAGATAACACGAGGTAATAATGAGGTCCAAAGTCCAGCTCTCGGTGGGTCGTGGGATATTTACAGACTTTTGTATTTGACTTAGTGTTTGAAAATGGAGCAGGTTTCGGAGCACTTGTGTCGATACAAAGGTTATAACTTTGCTGCTGGGTGGACCACTCCGGAGTACCTCGATTCACTTCAGGGTTTTCAGATCCGAGGCAGCGACTTATTCCTGGTCACTTACCCCAAATCAGGTCAGTCGAGTCCCTTTATAGAACAGCGAGTCTAACAAACCCATGAGTCGGACTTTAAATCTCTGCGATGACAGAGCGGTCGTATATAGTCTGTATCTGAACCTTATATTGAGCTAGTTCTGTATAACAGGGGTGTGGACTTTTGATTTGATTTCTGATGTGAAATGTTCATATCACAGACATGTTTCTGCTCAAACTCAATACAAGCTCGCTATTTTCATAGTTTAAGTTGATCTTAGTGACAAATGATTCATGTAGTGACTCAAATGAGGTCATTGTGTTTGTGTCACAGTCACATTAGTGTGGACACAGTCATGTTCATACTTTATTACACTCTGACCTGTGTTTTTACCTGTGGCTCCTGATCTGTCCAGGTTTGTAGAGGATGTTTTCCTCACAGAGCATCATCACAAAAGTTAGTTTTCTTGTTAGCTCCACATTAGCTCCACTTTTAGCACAACTCTTTCTTCCACGTGTTTCCCAAACCACACGTCTCTGTCCTCGCTCAGACCTCTGCTCTGAGGTGCGTAAGTGCTGTAAAGTGCGCAAACGCGTGTCTTACTTCTCTCAGCACTTCTCCCTCCGGAGTACACACGGCAGTGAAGAGCCCGCGTGGAGGGGCGGCCACCAGCGGCATTGTGGGATGTGTAGTTTTAGCGATAAAAACGGTTACGGATGTAACTACGGTTCTATGAACAAAAATAAATAAATATATATATATTTAAAATAAAATATGAATTCAAAATGTTTGGCGGGCCGGATTAAAACGTTTGGCGGGCCGGATCCTTCGGGCTGGACGTTTGACACCCCTGCTGTATAACATACACTCTATAACATAAGGGTCCATTTGATAAATATTTAATTCAATGTGCCTTTTTTGTTTTAGACACTTTGATGGCCAAAATATCACACTCATTTATTCAACTGAATCCATAATAGCTTTAGTATTGTAGGGTAACATACTAGTACAAGTACTGTAAGGTTATGAATGTCCACCCACATGTGAAGGAGGCGGGGCATTCAAGGTTGATATCGATTAAAGAATTGTTCAAGAATTCAAACATGACACACTGCATAAGTGTGGATAAGTTTGAATCATATTTTTATGAGTAGAATGGGGCACCAGCCGGATAATCGGCAATTTTAACAACTCTATAATCAGATATCTAGATTAATTAATTAATTAGAAATTAATTTGCTCGTTGATCTAAAGGTTTGAGAACGTAACCGTGACATTGACCCCTTTTCTGGAAATGAAGGAACACTTTACCAAATGTGGGTTATGAAGATTTAATGACCAAAGAATTAAACAGATAAATATGAATTAGGAATATGCAAATGAGTCGATTTAGAGATGGAAAACACTAGACATGATGGTTCTAGATCTATCTAGGTGTGTGTTAGAGTTAAGTCTAAGATGAGATTATCAGCCAGCCTGTGAAGTGCATTCATACGAACGGAACCAGAAGCTGTGATCCTGAGGAGACGGGCCTGCGTGGGGTCCAAGGGCCTGCGTGGGGTCCAAGGGCCTGCGTGGGGTCCAAGGGCCTGGGGTCCAAGGGCCTGCGTGGGGTCCAAGGGCCTGCGTGGGGTCCAAGAGCCTGCGTGGGGTCCAAGGGCCTACGTGGGGTCCAAGAGCCTGCGTGGGGTCCAAGGGCCTACGTGGGGTCCAAGGGCCTGCGTGGGGTCCAAGGGCCTGCGTGGGGTCCAAGGGCCTGCGTGGGGTCCAAGAGCCTGCGTGGGGTCCAAGGGCCTACGTGGGGTCCAAGAGCCTGCGTGGGGTCCAAGGGCCTACATGGGGTCCAAGAGCCTGCGCGTCGTTCGTGTCGCCTCCAGGCTTCACTCAGGGGTCACGCTGCAGCTCAGTCCACACACTGGCCAGAGCAGGGCTGCTCTGGAGCTCGGCTCTGACGTTGTCTGGCCAAAGAAGGACTGGATCAGGTTCTGCGATCTGCGTTCTCCTTGGCTCTGAGGCGTTCTCCTTGGCTCTGAGGCGTTCTCCTTGGCTCTGAGGCGTTCTCCTTGGCTCTGAGGCGTTCCCAAATAAAAAGGCCGTCGTGCTGCTCCACCGATGTGGCTGGTCCAAAAGGCTGTGGACTTGAAAAGTTGCAAAAGGTCCTTGCTTGATTTGCGTGATGCAGCATCAATCACGTTTTAAAAAACGGGCACAGGTTTCTTAGTTTTGGGAGGGAACATTAGCTTCTGCGGGCATGTCTCTTGGAAAAGTCTTTGTCTCGTAGCTTAGCATTGCTCACGCTAGCTGGGCCCGAGACCTGCCCCCCAACGCCCGTTGTCATGGACTTTGCTGGTGGGACCTTGAATGGAGGGTCGAGCTTCGAAAGAAACACCGATGGAACTGAGTGTAACTCTCTGCTCTTTCCTTTGTCTTTCCCCGCTGGGTTTTTTTTTTGGCGCCGTGGCTTCAGCCAATCAGCATGCACGCTGGGGTCAGAGCTGATAAGGGGTCGAGGTCTGGCTTTAGGCCACAAGAGTTACACGAAAGGTAAAATTGTCCACAAAACAAGTTATGAAACTGTTAAAATGACATGTAAAATACGATATCACAATATGTACATGTAAAGTCATCTGGTGGACACATTTTTGCAATCTGATGATTGTCTATTAAAACCACTAAAACCGCATAGTCTTTCAGCGTTTTAGCGTTTGTCTTGGAGAGATCGTTACTCTCTGTAATCCAAAAGGAGTCATTTGATGAAAAGTTATTTTTCAAAGTTCAAAGCGTCTCTGTTCGTTCTCTTTCACGTCCTCTGCTTTTGAGGGCCGTAAAACTACACACGGACAGCTGATAACACCATTCCTGTCACCATGGCAAGGGGGAGGACATCTGCATATCCTACAGCATAAATATATAATTGATTTTTACTCTGACAAATGTGATTGCATTGCTTCATGAATATGTACAGGACCTTGGACCTAATCTCCACTTGACCCTTTTTTCATTTAAGTTTAGTATTTATTACTTAATAGTACTTTAGTTGACAA
This sequence comes from Eucyclogobius newberryi, assembly GCF_026437365.1. Lineage (NCBI taxonomy): Eukaryota > Metazoa > Chordata > Actinopteri > Gobiiformes > Gobiidae > Eucyclogobius > Eucyclogobius newberryi. Next base: position 19,673,150 of record NW_027315757.1, read on the forward strand.
AAATATCTATTACTTTTTAATCCGTTTTAGTCAGAAAACTGTGTCATGGATGAAAAGTTTAATCCTCATGTTGCTCAAAGGCACAATCTGGACGCAGCAGGTCCTGATCTCCATCTGCGAGTTGTCTGGACGTTTGAACGAGTATCCCAACAACCTGGAGCAGATGCCGTGGCTGGAGTACACTGAGGGCCGAGCGGACTACGCACTCAGACCCTCCCCTCGACTGTTCGCCACCCACCTGCCCCCGGCTCTGATGCCCCGGGGGCTCAGGGACAAGAGGGCTCAGGTCCGACACTTCTCAATGGGCCGATGGAGCTTTATTTCATACGTCGCCAATGACAACTGTAATTTGACGTTTACATCGACATAGCGTTCTCTTCTGAGCGGAAACAGCAAGAGTAAAAGTCACACAATTAATGACATAAAGTATACAACAAACACGACACAACATTTACAAGACATACTGGTACACACACTTAAAAATGTACACTAAAAAAATATATCAAAATTAAATGAATGAACATCTCAAAGTTTTCAAAAATAAATAAATCATAATTAAACAAATACGTAGATTACAGAAAGAATGAATTAATCTGGTTTGGATGCAATTACCCACATGTTTGAGTTGTTGACATGATTCTGGGGGTTAGTGCACTTATTCTGAGATAATCAAAAGTGACAATATTACAGCACAGGTCTTGTTACAATAGAACACAATTATGTTCTTTAAACTGGTGCTGGTGGTTCCCCTTGTGGCTCAAATGCATATAGCACAAAGAATATAGATAAGATTTTGTCTTTAAAACAAAAGGAAAAATCGTACGCTATATAAATTCCAGTGTAATTTTTTTGTTCTTTTTTTTTTAAAACATCTTTTTAATATAATTTTTCTGCATGTCTTTCCAGATTATATATGTGATGCGAAACCCAAAGGACAACCTCGTGTCTTATTATCACTTCAGCAAAGTTTTCAATGACCTGGAGAATCCAAACAGCTTTGAGGAATTCTTGGAACAGTATTTAGCAGGAAATGGTAAAAACGTCATTTAATTTTCACAATAGAAATGCCAAGTATTTTAATCATATTTATCTCTCCAAAAATAATAAATGTGTTACATCACTGTTCCATTTAAATGTTGTATGTTGACTGACGTGGAACGCAAATGATGTGTTTTGGGTCAACATGAAATAAGTAAATAGAAAATTGCATTAATTAGGCTTATATTATGTATGTTTAAAATTTAAATAATGGACGTGGTGAATAATGTTAGTGACAAAAACCTACATTATGACTGAGATGCTACTAACGGAAAGTTCCGACCATCATTTGAACGCTTCTTTATTTAGGAACGTTTATAATTTTGCTGATTGCGGAGCTTTGAATTTAATCGAGATGTTTTTAAGATGTTGTAGCAGTTCAAAATATTGTTATTCATTATGAGATTTACCCATATTTTCCCCAGACTTGACGTAGTTTTAAAAATAAAAACATTTCTTCCCGCAGTTGGTGCATCGTCCTGGTTTGATCACGTCCGTCTGTGGCGGTCAGTCTGTGACCAGTACAACATCCTCTATCTGACCTACGAGGACATGAAACGGGTGAGGAATCTGTGAAAACATAAGAATAACCAGACTTTTCTCATGGAGTTTCTTTGGTTTTCAAGGACTTGAGAGGAGAAGTGGTGAAAATCTGTCATTTCCTGGGTAAAAGCCTCAGTGATGCAGACGTCGATGAAGTTGTGCGTAAATCGACATTTGAAACGATGAAGAATGACTCAAAAGCCAACTATAAGTTTTTGCCGGAAGAGAAGCTGAGTGGAAGCTTCATGCGCAAAGGTAAAAAAGTGAAAACCTCACCTGTTTCAAAATGTTTTTAGTTACTGCCAAACAAAGACATTGTAAATAAGTTATTTAACACTTTCACAAATCTGAGTTTCATTTCCTTGTGGCCGAGTAGTTCATTCGCATGTCAATCATCCCTTGCGTCCTACTGCACACCTGCAGCCTCGTTCCCAGGATAGCAGCACGTTTCCTGGCTGCGCATGCGTGGTGGATATGTCGGTGTGTGTTTAGCGAGTTCCTTCAGTGAACAGTACAAAATGACGACAGAGAAAGACTGTGTTCGAGCTCAGAAGAGACGGAAATCTGCGGAGACGAGAGATGCGATCCATCGTGCTAATAAACAAACGCACGTGTAGCAGCGGGGCTGTAGCGTTTGAGGTTTGATTGGAGGTGGCCTCTTGGAAAGAACAGGAGAGTGGGGGGCGAGTGTGCGCATTTTATAAAATGGGACTAGCAGTTACTTGAGTTCTGAAATCGGCAAAAAATTCTCTATTATTCCTTTATTATTCCTAATGTTTCCATCAAATACTATAATTTCCCTGACCTCCGGGGATGAGGAGGGAGACCTCAAAACCAGAAAACCTTTGGAACACCTAACACAGCAAGCAAGGTCTTGTCAATAAATAAATAAAATATAGCCCTGAGTCTACTCTAAACCCTGAGCTCACACAGTTGCGGACACAAAGAATGCTTTTATTTGTTCCAGCAGCACCCTCTGGTGGTCAGAGACACACCAAAGGCGACTGCACAGTAGACAACAGTGTGAAGCTATTGCAGGGTGATCTGGTGGGATTGGTGTTGACCCGTGGGGTGCTGCGTGTGCCGATAAGAAGACTGCACATGAACAGAGTCCTTGTTTGCTTCCTGTAAATCTCTGTCAGTTTTGTGTTTATGAATAACATGAGAACGTTATAATTTTCCAGGCCGCGTTGGAGACTGGAAAAACACTTTCACTGTCGCTCAGAGTGAACGAGTGGATCGAATCCTGGAAGAGCGACTTGGAGACATGAATCTGCAGTTTATTTGGGAATAAAAGCTAAACTTATGATCCACATGAAGAAGTTGATTATAGCAGTAAACTATGGCACTTATTCAATTACCGTCACCTACCCACAGATCTAACCTGTAACTTGACTTGGTGGCATCTCCATGGAGATACATTTGGTAAAGTTTATTGGTATGCTGTGGAATATTCCAAGGCCTTTTTTCCCCCCCAAGATTTTCTTGTTCGAGCAGTAATTCTCTCAATGTTCACATCAATCACTAAATAGTTGAGAACCTTCTGAGAATCACTGGGCCTAAACCCAGACTATATCAGGCTCAATTCACCATAGTAGCAACTAAAAATGAATTAGACAAAACCAGATACATTAAAAAATGAAACTAAACCACTGATATAGTTTTAAATAACATGAGTAAAAAATACACAAAACTGAAGATTTAGGCAAAAATATCTTGATTTATGCCAAAGTGTATTAATTTGTGAGATGCCACATATTTAACCACACGAGATTTATTTTTCAGTTCTCTTTATGTTTAAACCATCTTCGAAAGAGTTGTAGTTAAACAGCTTTGTGGCCCCCTACAGGACAATAATAGCTTTTTACAGTCAGTTTTTGGTCCACTCTACATCACATTACTGCAATATAGTTAAAGTCACGAATAACTTGTCATTAGCTGCTGACGATGGACTGGTCTCAATCCTGGTTCTGATGGACCTCCATTTAACACCACTGACCACTACCACAAGACACAAGACACAGCGCACTTTGCAGTGATTTTAAACAGTTTTTATTGCTTTTTTAAAGCGCTTTTAATTTATGGGTTTGTGCATATTTCACTTCCTGTTTTTAATCACATAACCTAATGTTCACAACTTGACTGTTTTACCTCTTGTTTTTAACCAATGAAGGAAAACAGCCCGCATCGCAAGCTAACGAAGCTAGCAAAGCAAACGAAGCAAACAAAGCTAACGAAGCTAACGAAGCTAACATGGCTAGCAAACCTCCCCAGAGAAACGGGGTCCCAAATACAAAAACGACAGAACGAATTAGTAATAAGTTTACACGCTGAAAAGGGTTTAGATTCTGTTAAAATTTTAAAATGGACAATTTAATAATTATTATATTTTTGTTTAGCTGTGCATATGAGTGAAAGGATTTTTCTTTGCACTCTTCTCTTTTATTTCTTAAACAGTTTTGTGATTTCTGTAATTTATTTGTGATTTTAATGCATTTTTCCTGCTGTGTGAAGCACTTTGAATTGCATTGTATGAAATGTGCTCTACAAATAAACTTTTGTTTGGGTTCAGTTGTGTTTTAGTTTTTATTGATTTGTGGGATGTATTTTGATTTACACAATGGTTGATTGTGAAAAAAAAATAATAATAATTACAGATGCAATTTTCTATTCATTAATTTTGAATGTTCGCTTGTTCCCTATAGGGGTGACTGGAGCCTATCCCAGTGACTTAGGGCTTTAGGCGGGGGTTCACCCTCGGCAGAGGCCGGATCCAGATTTTCAATTTTGTATACAATTTATGTGTAGGTCGTATAAATCCTTTTGTGATTCCCATCAGCTTTTATGACAATGCGGTAGACGGTAAGATAACTACTGTACAACACTGACAGTGCCCTCTAGAGGCAGGAGCAAAAACAACACCCTTTTACATTAGTTTCACTGTTTTTATGGTTTGTTTAAGGAGCCGTTGTACAAATACCCAACACAACACACTTTTTATTCATGTGTTTGCAGTATAAAATTCACATTAGTTTGAATTGGCTGCTCTTTTATTCCCAAATAAACTGCAGATTCCGATCTCCAAGTTTCTCCTCCAGGACTCGATCCATTCTTTCACTCTGAGCAACAGTGAAAGTGTTCTTCCAGTCTCCAATGTGCCCTGCAAAGACAACAGCTTATTTATATACGATACAGTTTAAAGTATAAAGGAAGTATATTTGGGCTTGTACATAATATGTCACCAAATTATAAACAAATGGCAAATAAGCTAAAGCTATTGCAGTCCGTCCCTTTTTTCACCAACATGATTAGATTGTCAGCTTGAGAGGGACAAAAGTGATAACTAAACCTAAATTTAGGGGAGAAATAAGATTTTGCCTGCCAATTAGTATATATAGAATATTATTTCACATTTTGTTCATTGTAAACCACAATAATGATCTAAAACACCTGAATAATAAAAAGGTCCATTGACTTCCTGTTCTAAGCTGCAGAACAGAGAAGCCCCGCCTCTATCAGGTGTTGAAGTTTAGTCTGTAATCGACTGCGAGAGGCCAGGATCGTTCTCATGGTCTTTATTTGGTGAAAACAGGCAAAACAGTAACTTGTTGTATTGTCTTGCTCCTAAGTGAGTCCCACTGTGGTTTATATAGCTGTAGCTTTGGAGATATAAACTAGATAAATGCATGACAACAACCGGAGTCTGAATACTGTCAACTATTGCAAGTAAGTACAGAGGAGTAGGCGGAGACAGGTGGTAAGTGAAAACAGACATTTTCTGAGCATGTCGAAATACAACTTTAAGAAAGTTAATGAGGGAAAATAATTAGCTCAATAAAAGTCTATACTTCATTGTTTTTCCTTTAACCAAACACTAACCTTAACCATTTTCCTAATCCTAACCTAAACCATAACTTGTTTCCCAACCTTAATCCAAACTCTAAACTTGATCACTTTGATAGACCGATAAGACCATCCCTCTGGAGCATATGATCTAAACCTTAAGGATTTTATACAGAGAAAGTCGGTGTGCTTCTGCTCCTCTTGTTATTCAAGTAATTTTAGATTTATATTGAGGTTTAAAAAGAACAAAATATGAGCTACTGATTTTTGACGTTATGGTTTATCACTAAAACCTGAATAACTTAAACTGCGACAGGTCATCTTTATATTAAACATTGACAAATGTTACACATAGTTACCTTTGCACATGAAGTCTCCCTTGGATAGCTCTTCTGGCAGAAACCTATAGTTTGCTTTTGGATCCTGCTTCATTGTTTCAAATGTCGATTTTTCTACAACTTCATCGACGTCTGCATCACTGAGGCTTTTACCCAGGAAATGGCAGATTTTCACCACTTCTCCTCTCAAGTCCTTGAAAACAAAAGAAACTACATGAGAAAAGTCTGGGTATTCTTATGTTTTCACAGATTCCTCACCCGTTGTGTGTCAGATAGAGAATGTTGTACTGGTCACAGACTGACCGCCACAGACGGACGTGATCAAACCAGGACGATGGTCCAGCTATGAAGGACAAGAAAGATCTGTTCAATAAAAAAACTAAAATAATCATAACAGCCTTCCCCGCACAAGCCAACTACACCAATAAAAGCCCCACCGCCCCCTCGCCTTTCACCTGGTATCTCCCATCCCCCCTCGCCTTTCACCTGGTATCTCCCATCCCCCCTCGCCTTTCACCTGGTATCTCCCATCCCCCCCTCGCCGTTCACCTGGTATCTCCCATCCCCCCCTCGCCGTTCACCTGGTATCTCCCATCCCCCCTCGCCTTTCACCTGGTATCTCCCATCCCCCCTCGCCTTTCACCTGGTATCTCCCATCCCCCCCTCGCCTTTCACCTGGTATCTCCCATCCCCCCCTCGCCGTTCACCTGGTATCTCCCATCCCCCCTCGCCTTTCACCTGGTATCTCCCATCCCCCCTCGCCGTTCACCTGGTATCTCCCATCCCCCCCTCGCCGTTCACCTGGTATCTCCCATCCCCCCCTCGCCGTTCACCTGGTATCTCCCATCCCCCCTCGCCTTTCACCTGGTATCTCCCATCCCCCCTCGCCTTTCACCTGGTATCTCCCATCCCCCCCTCGCCGTTCACCTGGTATCTCCCATCCCCCCTCGCCTTTCACCTGGTATCTCCCATCCCCCCTCGCCTTTCACCTGGTATCTCCCATCCCCCCTCGCCGTTCACCTGGTATCTCCCATCCCCCCTCGCCGTTCACCTGGTATCTCCCATAGACAAGATGCACTGGGTCTCAGCGTTGCCGGGACTTATTGTCATATTAAAAATCAAACAAACCCAGGGCCCTATGTAAAAAGAGCCCCCCCTAGTGCTAGTTCTGTAGTCACATCACACAGATGGGAAAACAAAATGCGAGTCAGGCTGCCCAATCTGAGAAATGTGATTCATATTCCCTGTGAAAAGATAAAGCCCAGTCCCACTGAAACTTGTCTGAAATGTATGTAATGTATCTATGTAACAAATCATTCTTAAGACAAGTTTTGTTGTTTGTTGTTTCACTGACTTTCCTTGGCATTTTTTAAGAGGGGAGGATGGAATCAGAATAAGAATAAAATTTTATTTTCCACGTTATCAAATCACATTTCTACCATCCAGAAGTCGGAGTTGAATTTAAAAATAGAATTTTATTCTGAATAATTTTCTTGGATTCTTAGAATATAGGCCCTACTACCACCTGTCTACATTATCTACATAATTATAGTTATCAATGCAAGAAATTTAAAATAATAAATATTCTGAAGTAATGATCATTCTTTAGTTGAAAACTTGTCATTAAACAGGTTTATTTCAACAAAAACTGGTCATACTAGACAGAGCAACATACTCCCTTTGTTTTTATTTGTTTTTATTTTTAATTTGCCCACCCTTTTCTTTTACATTTACTTTGATTCAGCACTCAACCCCTGGAGCTAACAGCTTAGCCCCCGGGGTCCGAACTCAGCCTAGCCGGCAAAAGTGACAATCACAAAAACTAACACCAAACCACCATAAAACACACGACCCACGGGTCAAGAAATACAGAACACCGGAAAAAAAACACGAAGATTCAGACAAAACACACCCAAAACACGAACGAATAAGGATTAAGGAATACACACAGTTACACACATCAGACAACACAAGAAACACAAAAGAAACAAATAAAACTGAATGATTGAGGGAGAGTGGACGCTTGCGCGCCGGGGCTCCGGCCAGCGGCCAACAAGTGATCTCGGTGAAGATGTTCACTTACCCACATTTCCAGCCCAGTAGTCCTCAAAGAAGTCCCCAGTAGTCTTTTATGAATTTCCAGGCCTTTCAAAACAAAGCTGAAGTGATAATAAGACACAGCGTTGTCCTTTGGATTCCTCATCACGTGTATGACCTGACCAAGAAATACAGAGAAATGTTTCAGTGCAATTGGACATGTAATAAATGTTGTGCATTGACGCTGTGTTTGAAATGAGATCTTAAGAACCAATTTCAATTTGTTCCCAAAATTGAAAAAAATAAATAACTAAATAAAATAAAACACTGAAATTTAGCCTCGGAGTATCCTTTGTTTTTCGCAATGCGGAGAGCTCGCCTTCATCACCAGGGTGCCCGGAATGAAGGACTAAACCCAGTGAATAGACTTTAAAGTCTCTCTATGGCCTAGCACCAAAGTCCATGTTAGTGCCATATGAAGCGTCTCGGACTCTGAGGAGACTCTGAGGACCTCAGGGACCGGCCTCCTGCTGGTGCCAGAGTCAGGACTAAACAAGGACCGGCCTCCTGCTGGTGCCAGAGTCAGGACTAAACATGGACCGGCCTCCTGCTGGTGCCAGAGTCAGGACTAAACATGGACCGGCCTCCTGCTGGTGCCAGAGTCAGGACTAAACATGGACCGGCCTCCTGCTGGTGCCAGGGTCAGGACTAAACATGGACCGGCCTCCTGCTGGTGCCAGAATCAGGACTAAACATGGACCGGCCTCCTGCTGGTGCCAGAGTCAGGACTAAACATGGACCGGCGTCCTGCTGGTGCCAGAGTCAGGACTAAACATGGGGGATTTGCGTTCCAGTTTTACGAAGCTAAAATCTGGATCCGTTTCCATGAGGTTGTGAGACGGTCCCTGATGCTGGCAGCGTTTAAATCTTGGCTAAAACTTTTCTGTTAAGCTGTGGTTTTGAGTCAAAGCATTTGATCTACAATTCATTCATTTTAACGTAATTATTAATGCTTTTTAAATTTTGTCTTATTTAATTTGATCACTTGCTCTACGAATACATTTGATACATTTATATAGAGTTTAACGTTCAGTAAATAATAGCTGGAGGCTCTGGGCGTAATATTTAATGTTTGCTCATGTACAAGTGCTGTAGACAATCAAATAAGTCATTTCTATTACTCAATATAATTACTAAATACAAAGGCTTTACAGTAAAACAAAATACATGTATTCATTCATTTCCTACCGCTTAGTCTCCTTATTGAGAGGCGTGAACCGGATTTATTTCATGTTCTTAACAATGTGGCTCATGAAGAAAATGGTTTGCTTGTGATTGTGATGTGACTACATGGTGTTTTTACAACATCTGAGTTACCTTTGCTCTTTTGTCCTTCACCCCTGGAGGGAGGCGAGAGGTCGGGAGGGAGGTGAGAGGTGAACAGACGAGGAGATGGACGGCTTGTATGATCCATGACCGGCACGTTTATCTCCAGCCACGGCATCTGTCTCAGGTTGTGGGGACACTCCTGCAACTCTCCAGCAGGTTTACAGATGGAGATGACGATCTGCTGGGCCCAGATTGTACCTTCACGTGGAGAGAACTCTGCCGTAAACCCATCTGCTTATCATAAACCATTGTCACCGCTGAAGAGGCCACGTAGAATATCTATATACCTGAAATGCAGAGGTGTGAAATGTGGTCAAATGTTACTTTGAAATAATATTACTCAAGTTAAGTGTAATTTTGTAGTCCAAGAAATTACTTGAGTTAAAAAGTGAGAGTAATTGTCTTGTTTTAATGTTGTCTTTGTTGCAGTGCACTCACATACGCACTCCCAACATGTTTTTAACAAAGAAATCAACACTTTTTGGCACCTATTGCCAGTCTGATCTTAGGTGGTGTCTGTGAAATCATAACTGTAAAATGTTACCACTAGTGAAACAGCAGAGATAGCAAAGTGTCTGGAGAAAATAGAGTGACAGACCAGGGGGCGGGTCGTTTTGATCTTCCTGTGACGTCACTTCCCGGTGAGTGTATTCTGTTTCGAGAGTTGTTCATTTGCTACTTTTTATCATTAATCTACGAATTATACACAAACTACACAGAATTAAAAGTTTGATTGCTCCATAAACAACGCGGAGCCTCAAGCCTAGCTCAGCCTGAACTCTGGCTCATTCTCTGACGACATGTGGAGGCCAGGGTTATGGAGTTAGAAGCACAGATCCGCTGTTCAGGAGCTGAAGTCCAGCTATAGCCAGCTTGTAGCATCGGGCTCACCAGACCAAATTACTTAAAAAAAAAATAGCACACACAAATGATACAAATAAGTATGTAAAATATGGAATGCTAAACATTAGGTCAATTTCCTCCACTTTTAGTTAACTAATTATTTAGTGATAACAGATCCTCTAGCTCTGACTGAAACTTGGCTTCAACAAGATGATCATGTCAGACTAATGAGTCCTCCCCGTCCAGTCAGTTGATCTTTGAAATACTGTGTAGGGTTCTTACTCATTTCCTCCTTTGTACTCAGATGTAATGTATATTCTCTGGGATTAGCCATGACATTGTGGACACGTGTAGGATTTTAGGTAGTTAATGTTCATATTTATATTTAAAAAGGGGCACCAGCTGAAGCTTGTTACATTACTATCTGCTCAGTCTCATTCTCTGAAGGGGAGAACACGATTCATTGACTGACAATTATAATTCTATAAAGATCAATAAAAAGGCTCTATAAACCAGAATGATTTTGTGTGGTTTAATAAAGATAAAAGCAGTTAATTACACATTTGGTTACACAGGCTGTGCCTGGGCTCAACTTAGTTAAAAGAAATACTGGTATTAAGAATTACGTTTTGATTAATTCTAGTGGAATAACGCAAGGAAACCTGACTTTAATGCCACTCTGCAAGTATCAGCCACTCTCAGGTCTTAAGGGTCCATGGGAAGGCTCAGAACAGGCTTTGGGTCCTCTTTGGGTCCTCTTTGGATCCTCTTTAGGTCCTCTTTGGGTCCTCTTTGGGTCCTCTTTGGGTCCTCGGAGCTGTCTGTGGTGCTGATCCTTGAGCAGGTTTAGTGTTCGAAGGGTTTAATGAGTCCAAGGTCCATTGACTTGTGCATTCTTTGATGAAGATGTAGCTTCAGCCTTTGCTGAAAGTACAGTCAGTACAGAGCCTCCCTGGTGGGGGAGGGGCCCCTGGGGTCCACGACCCAGTGTGTCCTGGTTCAGATCAAGAGCCGGAGGGAAGAGAGAAGCGCAGGCTCGTCTGGTCTTTCATCAAACCTCAGAGGTGTGGCCTAGAGTAGGAGTGACTAACTCTTTAGTCAAACTTATTCTCAGTTTGGACAAATTTAATTTATACCAGCAAAATGACATGTAACCATGACAACATACTGCAACATCGTCAATGAACACACATCATTAGCAGGTAATGAGGAAGTACATTAAATATGACATGTAACACATTTAAAACACAGTTCTTATGGCAAACTAAAGTAAAACATGATTTAGTGACAAGATCACACAGTAAACGTTAAGTCAGTTTAGATGTGAAATATAATCATTAGGACTTAATCCTGAGAATCTTTCCATCCTGTTCCTTATCAGAGGTGTTGACCTGAGGGGTAAAGGGCTCTGGTGAAGATAGTGCTTTGGTCTTTGGTCTTGAACTGTGAAAAGGTCTGTCTTTCTGGGACATATGCCTACAACTCAATCCCAACTGGCAATTGCTTCCTTTTTTGGACATTTCTGATTGATTGCAATAATATGATCAAATTCATCAGTAAAATCCCCCAAAATATTGAGACAATCATTTTTGTAAACATTACCCTCCTCTAGTTACAAACAGTCCTTTCAGCACTGACCTGATTTGGGATAAGTGACCACCTCTCGTACCTCAAAGCTCTGCAGTGATTGGATGTGTTCCACTGAGGACAACTCGCTGGGACAACTGTGGCCCTTGTAATGGATGAGAGTCGACATTGTGACAGAGAAGAAGCTCAACACAGGGATTGTGTTTCAGGTGATTGAGCTTTGACCTAATGAAGTCAAACAGCATTTTGGGCCATCCTTGTTTTGTGAGGGCCGGATTCTCATTGGCCACTCATTAAAGTGTTAATAATTATGGCATTAATTAAAATGTTATAATAAACAACAATACCATAAACTAAAACAAATTAAAATAAAAACAATTGTGATGGACAAAATACAATTGAAAATATATATGGATAACATTGTATATAAAATATTTAAAAAATAAACATATTTGTAAAAATTGAATTTATAAATAATCAATTTAGAAAATAAATAATAATAATAAATAATAATACATGGTTTCATAAATAAATAAAATAAAAAGAAATAGAAAGAAACATATGGCCTACTAAAATGCATTAAAATACTGGTGTTGTTTTCGGTTTATTTTATTTTAATGTATAAATGTTACTTAATTTGTTTGTTTTTTAATTTATTGTTTTTGTTTTGTTTTTTGTTGTTGTCATTTTGTGTGTTTTAGTCTTTGTAACTGTATTGTTATGTTAATTGTTTTGTTATTTAAAAAAAAAGTGTTAAGATAAAAAGTCCGTAATTGACAACAAATCACATTTGCTCATTTCGAGGTGTAATAACGTCGTCCTCATCATTTTCTGTATTGTTTTTGGTTTGGATATTTATTTTGTTATTAACTTTTCAGTTATTCATTTACATCATATAATTTGGCCAATATGCACTGATTTCTTGCCGTTGTTTGCCGTGCGATTTTTATCAAATGAGAAGAAATATAAAACATAATCATCCATTCTGTTACAAAATGGAGTTAAGCAGTATTTTATTACATTCGGTTTCCTTGTGTCGTTTTTGTGTCATGTCAATCTTTAATAAATGCAAAACACATCTGTTTAAATGTATTTAATAAGAATAATGAACATGAATTAACATGTTGAATAAATGTAAATCTGATTATAGCTATAAATGTAATTTGATCTGCAGTCCTAAGGCAGGTATAAAACAATACAACAAACAAATATCAGATTAATACAACACAAGGAGATGATCACACGTCTGGTTTGATTTTAACCACAGTTTGAGTTTTAAAGCTACAATGTGGGACTCCCTTATTAAGAGGAGTTTTGGAAACAGAAAAGGTTTATTGCCATTGTCAATGAACAGAACTCAAACATAGGAACCTGCTTTGGTGATTCGGTGCAACATAAAACAATGATAAAAGAAACTATACAAGTCAAAAAGAACATACAGAACATCTCGAGGACGGTCCTAGTGTACAAGACACAGCACAATAGGTGGTCTGAAGCAGGGCAGAGTAATTAACCAAACAAACATGTCCGCCGGGGGTAACCAAGGACGCCAGGGAGCAAAGCTGCCCACTTGTGTTCCAACATCAGGCGAAAGGGAAAGGGGACTTGAGAGGACTTCACTCCATGACCTTTGCAGCTACGTGATTGGCCAGCCGGCGGATGTGCGCGTTACTACATTCGTTATTATGTTTGTTGTTGTGGAGAAATATTTTTACAAAAATTGAAAATGAATCAACAATTGGGATGAGATTTGCAGAGACATGTGTTGTGAAGCCACCTGCCCTAGAACCTCTGCCAGCTCGAGAGATCACAACCATCTATTTAATTTGTGTTTCTGAAATGGCGATAACATGGAGCTTGTGACAAGAAACACAAACTCTCAGAAGATCAGTTTGTCATAGTCGTCTCCTTATGTTTGAGGTGAATTATTTTCCAGACCCTTAAGTGAAACCGAACACTTAAAAACTGCAGGTAACAGGTTTCGCCACCGCCCAACATGAATATGATCAATATACTGGCAATTTATATAAGTAATGATGGGTTAAAACGGCATGTGTCGTTTAAGATAAGATAATCCTTTATTGTCCCACATGGGGAAATGTCATTGTTGTAACCCAGGTAGATACAGAGGTAGAGGAAAAGAACAGATCACTTTTAGGAAGTTTGAAAAACACTCTCAGTAGAAGATCTCCTATAAACAAAAACTCCTATGGACAAAACCTCCCATTACCCAACAAGGGATGGAGGGGAAAAACAATAAAGATAAAAATAAATAAATAAATAAATAAATACCATTGCATGTGATCACGACAGTAGTTGCACATGAATCACGACAGTAACTAACAGTGTTTGTTATAAAGTCTGACAGCAGCAGGAAGGAAAGACCTGTGAAACGTCTCCTTCACACAGCGAGGGTGGATCAGTCTCTCACTGAAGCTGCTCTCCAGAGCGGAGAGAGTGTCCTGCAGGGGGCGACACTCATGGTCCAGCATAGATGTGAATCTAGCCAGGACCCTTCTGTCTCCCACCTCCTGCACCGAGTCCAGAGCACAGCCCAGGACGGAGCTGGACTTCTTGATGACTTTGTCCAGTCTCTTCCTCTCCCTCTCTGTGATGCTGCTGCTCCAGCAGACCACACCGTACAGGAGCTGATGCCACCACAGAGTCGTAGAAGGTCTTCAGGAGTGGCCCTGTCACTCCAAAAGACCTGAGTCTCCTCAGGAGGTAGAGCCGACTCTGGCTCTTCCTGTACAGTGCGTCTGTGTTATGAGTCCAGTCCAGTTTGTGGTTCAGATGAACACCCAGGTACTTGTATGAGTCACTCTCTCAATGTCCCGTCCCTGGATGTTCACTGGTGAGGGGGCAGTGGGGTGGCGTCTACGGAAGTCCACCACCATCTCCTTGGTCTTCCCCGCGTTGATGAGGAGGTGGTTCCGCTGACACCAGTCCACAAAGTCCTGCTCCAGTCCCCTGTACTCCGCATCATCGTCGTCCGTGATGAGTCCGATGATGGCAGAGTCGTCAGAGAACTTCTGCAGGACACAGCTGTCCGTATCGTGTCTGAAGTCTGCAGTGTAGAGGGTGAAGAGAAAGGGCGTAAGGACAGTGCCCTGGGGCGCCCCCACACTGCAGGTCCGAGTGTCAGACACACAGTTCCGGGCTCTCACAAACTAGGGTCGGTCTGTGAGGTAGTCCAGGATTCACTCTACCAGGTCATACTCCACACCAGCCGTCTCCAGCTTGTCCCTCAGGAGCAGCGGCTGATGGTGTTGAAGGCGCTGGAAAGATCGAAGAACAGGATCCTCACAGAGCTGCCAGGCTTTTCCAGGTGAGAGAGAGAGCGGTGCAGCAGGGAGATGACGGCGTCCTCCACTCCGATGCCAGGCCGGTATGCAAACTGCAGCGGGTCCATGGCTGAGCTCACAGTGGAGCGGAGGTGGTCCAGGACCAGACCGATCAAATCTCAAGAAGTGAGCATTTAAATCATTCACCCACTGTAGATCCCCCTCTGTCTGGGCAGGGGGGATTTTGAAGCCCGAGATGGTTTTCGGGCTCCTCCACACTCCCTGAATGTTCTTCTGCTGCAGCTGCTCCTCCATCCTCCTCTTGTAGCCGGCCTCAGCCTGCCTGATCTTCCTCCTCAGCTCCTTCTGCACAGTCCTCAGCTCCTCCTTGTTCCCTGACTTGAAGCAGGGCCGGCCCAAGCCTTCAGGGGGCCCTAAGCGAAAACATTTTTGGGGGCCCCTCACCACGTCATCAGAATCAGTTTTATTGCCATTGTCAGCAAACAATCCACATATGGGAACTTTCTTCAACGCAAACAAAGCACCAAAACTCCAGGGCATCCGTTTGCCAGTTAGTTTATTCTCAGCACCTCACAAGCTCAAATATTGCTAACTTAAATCCCACAATGCAACTTGGTATTCCGCTGACATCACCTCTACTCCCTGTACAAATAACACACGTCCCAGATATGTTTTTGGGCGTATTTGTGGGCGTTAAGGGTCGACAGCCACATTAGCACATTAGTTTAAATTAATGAACAGGGGGGGTCTGGGGGAGTAAAATGTCGAGGTTGTAATGCTATAAAATGATGTGATGAAACTGTGCCAGGAGAAAATGACTAAAGCCAGTTATTAATACATTATGGTACTTAATTACTCAATACAATATTGGCTATGAAAAATAATTATGGTCAAATTGATTCATTTTAACTGAAAATGTAAAAGTAATAGTTATCCTTACTAATTTATCTTTTACTGCTCCCAACTGTTCCTTCTTGCCAAAGTGACAAAACAAGTTATATTAAATTAAACAAATGGCATAAGCATTGTTTGATTAACAATTAACACTGATAAAACTACACAGTGCAAACATGTTATTCCCAGAATATGAACAGAACGAGAAGTGAAGGTCCAAACCTCGCTATAGTGAAGCGACTGCGTTTCTGCAACTTTGCCACTTTTGTATAAAAATATATAATATTATTCTATAACAGACGTAATCATATGTCTGTTATAAATTATAATAAATTGATAGTGAAAAATAACCAAATAGTCTAATGATGCTTTTTAAATAAATTGAAATGTTTTATTGCTCTATTAAAAGTTAATTACAATATAAATGTTTGTTCTGATCTGAACATCACACACTGGACTCTGTGTGAAACAATGCTGCGATGTGATTGGCTGATGGACCTTACACGCATAAACCTTTACGTTCCTCTCATTGCACTTTAAGAAGTCAAAGTAAAACAGACATCACGAGTCACGATTGATCTCACACATGGTGATGTGAGAGAGAGGGGACCAAACTCAAACCGCTCATCTCTGACTGAGGCTGCACAGGGGCCCGGGAGCTGAAGCCCGGTGCTGAAACAGTCCCTCAGAGCCTCCTCGCTCTCAGCAGACCACATCCTCACCTCACGGGACACCACAGGCTGCCTGCGCACGATGGGTTTATACACAGGCCTCAGATGTACAAGGTTGTGGTCCGAGCTGCCCAGGGGAGGGAGGGGGGAAGAAGAATAAGCCTCTTTGGTGTTGGCAAAACACAAGTCCAATGTTCTATTCTCTCTGGTGGGGCAGGTAACATACTGGGTGTATGTTGGTAGAACAGAAGAGGGAGAAGCGTGGTTAAAGTCACCAGAGACGAGGAAGAGAGCCTGTGGATGCTGTGTTTGCAGCCTACAAGTGCAGGAGAGCAGTGCTTCACAAGCATATTCATATCTCCGGGTAAGACGACTGTTTCACTGTTTCCGCAGTTTCATGAGTTCCTCCTTTGTGTAAACGCACGGCGGCCGGGGGGGCTCGGAGCCAGGGCACATCGCGACGACACGACAAAAACACTCAATAAACCAGCCGAACAAAGTCAAAACAAGTTAAATTAAAGCGATTCCAGTGCGTTTAACGATCGTTCATGAAGTTCCTCTTTTATATAAACGTGTACCGCGGCATACTGTACGTCGGCGGCGGCCGGAGGGCACGGGGGGGCTAGCTCGGAGCTAGCGCACATCACGACGACACGACGAAAACACTCAATAATCCAGCCGAACAAAGTCAAAAACAAGTTAAATTAAAGCAATTCCAGCGCGTGTCCCTATCGTACAAGTAAAGTAGAAAAAATATTTACAAAATACAAAAGATAAAGCGCAATAAGTGTGAGAAAAGTGTGAGAAAAGAGCGGAGCTGTTACAATGGGCTGCCAGCTGGACTGGCGCCTTTGTGACGTATTAATATGACAAGACCGCGATAGTGTTGCGCACTCATGTAATCGAGTACTAGTTACTTCTTCAAATCAGTGCTGCGTTAGTTTTGGTTATTCCATCTTGGTTCATGCAGTGGAATAAATAAACCTTTAAACTTGAGTGTCTGAAGATGCTGTCGAAGGCGGACCAGAAAAGTTACACAGTGCAGCTTTAAACTACACATTTGAGAAGTAATGAACAAACAAACAGAAGATTTAAGTCAACAAGTCTTTATTTGTGAGAGAGAAGTCACACGAGCAGCTCTTCTTCAGTTCTCTTCATCTGAAACGAGAAGATGCAAATGCAGCGTGAGAAATATGAACAAACTACAGGTGCAGTTTCAGCACTTGGCCAGCGGGTGGCGTATTTGTACAGCAAAAGGTGAACTTCTTAGCTCCCATAACTCACTGCATTCAAATGCACCTTTTGTTTCTCACTTCCGACTATAAGTTTAATGTAATTGAAGCGATACGTGAAAAGCACCAAATCACATGATGACAATTTTACCATATTTATTTATAAGAGTTTGTAATATTTCTCTAATTGTATTCACGGATTGAGTAATTACACACGGATGCTCTCAAAGTGCCAATTTCAGTTTGATATTTTTATTTTTTAAGTCAAATAAAGTGTGAAACAAAAAGATAAAGAATGAAAGACGAGGCTTTGGAAAGCGAGTGAGAAGGTTCTTCGCTTTTCTTCGCTCTTTTGATGCTTTCAAGTTCAACATTTACAGTTTGAAATAAATAACCTTTACACAGATCTATAGTGTGAGGGCTTGTGTGTTTTGAAACAAGCTCAGACCTTCTTCCTCCTCGTCCTCCTCGTCCTCTTCTTCCTCCTCCTCTTCGTCAGAGCTGAAGGTTCCGTCTGGAAGGCTGTAGACGCGAATCACTTGCTGTAATTCACAACATGAAAGTGCATATTTTAGTCTTACGTCAACTGTACGTGCCGCTCCAGGTGAAACATCTATTACGATCGAGGTGGAGAAAACAACACCGGAAACGCCAAAGATCGAGAAAACGGCAAAGATTGAGAAAACGCCAAAGATTGAGAAAACGCGACAGGAAACGCCAGATTGAGAAAACGCCAAAGATCGAAAAAACTACCCAGAAAACACCAAAGATCGAAAAAACGTCAAAGATGGAAAAAACAAGGAGCGAGAAAACATCAAAGATTGAAAAAACAAAGATGGATAAAACGTTACAGAGAACACAGAAAACGCTAGCGCCTCACCTTGTTGGGGTCCTTCAGGATGAGGTACTTGCCCTCGTCCAGCTTGCGGCAGATGTCGATGACGCAGCGGAGGATCCCCCAGGCGTTCTCCATGCTCAGGTTGATCTGGCTGGCGAACTCGTTGGGCTTGAACTGCTGCGTGCCCAGGACGACGTGGCGCGCCGAGTCCTTGGCGTGGTAACGGGACACGTAGCTGAACAGGAGACGGGGGGGAAACGATAGCGGGTCATGCTCAGTTTATCATATTTTTCTTCCCAGCGACTGACAATTTAATCTTTGTTTGGTTTTGAGGATTGCGTTCGTGAGATGCGTCTTCTCTACGCCTCACAAATTGCTCCGTTCAAAATAGTTTCCGGATCGTTATGTCACAGGTTAGCAACTTCTGAGCGACGGGACAAGGGTTTGTCGGCTTCTTGAACACGCCTACTCACGGTATTAAATTGAATAGAAGCAGAGAAAAAGAAAATATTCCAAGCACTCGCGTCTCAAATTTAGGCTTCCGTAATTATTTTAGTAGTTGACAAGGAAGTGATTATTATTCAGGTCTCAAATGCAGAACAAGGTTTAGCAAATGCATGAATTAGACGACTTAAAATACAACTGACAAAGTTTAAGGTGACGGAAAACCAGCTGACAAATAAAGAATTTATGCAAAATCTCCTCAAGTATTCTCTCTCTCTTTCATCTTAGTTTGAACTAAATAAAATAAAAAATAAATAAAAAAACACCTGCGATTGATAAACGAAATAACGAAAATGTTTGGAATAATAATAATAATATAAGAGGATTTGGTGAATTTAAGAAGAAATTTATTTGAAAAATGAACACATGGCCCAAAGAGAGACACTGCAAATACTGCTGTCATTTTCAGGTTTATTTTTATGGTTTTACTTTTGACGTGTAAATGTTATTTTGTTCAATTTGATTCGAGTTTGTGAATGTGAGGTGGGGGAGTTGTTTTGTGCTAGTATAGTGTCGACATTTGTGACGTTTTATCGTCGTATGTATAAAAGTAAAAGGGGCAGGTTTCTCACCCCAGTTTGAGGTACTCTGAGCCGGCGAGCATGGCACAGCAGGTCCAGCGCGCCAGTTTGTAGCTGTTGTTCTTCAGCTCGGTGGCCAACACGGCTCCTCGCTGAGAGTCCAGCTTCTGACGCCAGTCCACTCCGTTACAATGCTGCAAAAATAAACAGCCCAGTGTTAGCCCAGTGTTAGCCCAGTGTTAGCCCAGTGTTCACAGAGAAAAGCACAATCCAGCAGCGCTCAGCGTCAAAGGGATGTCACCGTTTAGGATTTATATCACTAAAGAATGTATTAATCAACAACTTCCGTAGGATTAATTTGTACTTCTGCAACTACAAATTGCATGGCTGTAAAAATAATAACCATTATTATATTATCATTATTCATAATATTATTATTAACCATTTATTATATTATTATTATTATTATATTCAATTTAAATAGTAATGATTTATTTGTTGAGGACAAGCCAAACATTAAATATGAGGTAGTGACAAGCCTGCAGTTATTAAGAAACTATTATAGCCATCTGAAATGCAATATTGATTATTCGACTCAATCCTTTTTCTTCAATTTATAAATCTACAACAACTCGTCAGATATACATAATACTAAAAGAATTCAGGACAAATCACTTTTCAGGCCAGTAAAGCCATTATTTGTGTCCAATCAGGGACGCAACTACTAATACAAATAAAATCTACCATTTACCAATAGAAATAAAATATACCCTGTGTAAGTGTTGCACTCCAGCTCTAGAATGTCATTAAAATGATATAAAATAGTCATAATTATTCTGGCTGTTCGCTGCAGAATGAGTTGGATCGTAAAGAGAAGAGAAAAGCCACGTCTCAAACTGGATTCATGGCGATGGCTTGTTGAGTATAGGAGTCATTAGCAGAGAACGCAGCAGTTTCACAGCGTCGGGCGGTCCGGGCGGATCGCTCGGGACGTCCGGCTCTTACCCGAGAGTCCCACTCGTTGAGGGTCTTGACATTGATGAAGGAGACCTCTCCGTTGGCGCCGGTCATCACTCCGTCGTGCTCGCAGCGGACGATCAGGTCGATGTCCTCTCCCAGCTTCCAGTGGCGGTATCTGCACGACAGGGGAGAAAAGTCAGACCCTTCTGCGCCGCCTGCAACCGGAGCGGCGCGTTTAGGGCGGGGTTGTTTAACGCAGAGGTGTGCATCATGTCCAAATGTACACCCCGCATAAGTCGCACCTTTTTTCATAGTTTTGCCCGGGGTGCGACTTATACTCCAGAGCGACTTATATGTGATATTATTCGTTATTTTCACACTGACAACCACAAGAGGGCGCTCTAGGCTCTAAGCGACGCAGAAGAAGAATCTGCACTTCCTCTACCTCCAGAGTTTGTGGAGTTGTTTAGAAGTGACACAGAGGAAGAAGAATTCAATGGATTTAGTGATTTGGGGTAAAACTGATGCTTTGGTAAACTTGTTAGCATGTTCTTTATGCTATAGTTATCTGAATAACTGTTAATATGTTACATTAACATACCAGACACTTACCACAGTTCTGTCTGTGCCTCATGTAGCTGAAGGTGTTAGCGTTAGCATACGTACACCTATTCACCATGTTCTCTCATCTGTTATTATTTTAAACTGCATTTCAAGATTAAATGACTTGCTCGCCACCTGCTTGTATATATGTTTTTTTTTTTTTTAAATCTCTATTATAATTTTTTTGGCTGGTGCGACTTATACTCTGGCAACATATTTACGTGATTGTGTTGTACCGTATTTTCCAGAGTACCATATTTTTTAAGCGAATATAGCTGAGAAAAACACATTTACAGCTTTTTAATCTACAGCGATTTGTTTATTTGATTCGGTTTCTTATTCATTTGACCAATTCTCTTATGTTTTGTCGACCACCGCCTGCCACATAAAGCACTTCCTGTCGGGGATGAACGAACGGCGTCGTTACCTGTACGCGACAGACGCCACCTCGCTCTTGTCCGCGTCCTCCTCCACAAAAGGGTTGGCGTTGGGGAACTTGTGGCGTTCTCCTCCCTAAAAAAACAAAGCGATTCAAAAAACCTGCGCGGTGCTTTTCGCCGGCCCCGTGAAAGCCCTCCTCCTCCTGACCGTGCGCAGACACTGCTGGCTGAAGTTGTGGTTGATGTAGGTCGCCTCCATGGCCAGGTTCCGGGGCGAGTTGAAGGAGTTGCCCTCGTCCTGCGGCGGCTCGTTCGCCGTCTCGCTCACGGTCAGCAGATCTGAGGACGGGAGGAGAAAACGATTGTACGACAGGCGTTAAGCGATACGGCGAGTAGAGAGGGTCACAATGTAATCGCAAGAAGCACCAAATACTATATTTTCTTGACTATAAGTCACACCTTTTTTTCATAGTTTTGGCCGGGGTGCGACTTATGTGATATTATTTGTTATTTTCACACGCAACCGCATTTCATACTCCAGTGTCACTAATATATGTTTTTTTCTTCTCTATTAACCCTTTGGGGGCTTTTTTTGGCCGTTTTTTGGTACTTTCAACTTTGCCCTGATATACTACATAAAGAAATGTTTACCAGACCAATGTTGGGTATCTTTTTTTTCAGCACAACCTCACCTATATGATCTGATAGTTTGTTTAGGTCCAGTATGTTGAAATAGTATGTCAAATTGGAAAAACTCACACAGAAAACACAAAGTCTGTCAAGAAAAAAAAGTTCAAAAAGGTTCAAACTGAACCACAAGGTGCAAATATGAACATATAAAAGTATTCTTGTGATATATACAAGCAATAAACCACTATTTACAATAAAAAGTAAGTAAATCCTCAGGCGTTTTTCTATTTGTGCTACTTCTCAAACGAGTTTCTGTCCAAAATGACACAGAGAGCCACATCACAGGCTTTGCACTTCCATGTGAGTGATGTTCAGAAGGAACTCTAAACCAGGTCTAACCCAGGTCTAAACCAGGACTAAACCAGGTCCAACCCAGGTCTAAACCAGGTCTAAACCAGGTCTAAACCAGGTCTAAACCAGGTCTAAACCAGGTCCAACCCAGGACTAGACCAGGACTAGACCAGGACTAGACCAGGACTAAACCAGGTCCAACCCAGGTCTAAACCAGGACTAAACCAGGTCCAACCCAGGTCTAAACCAGGACTAAACCAGGTCCAACCCAGGTTTAAACCAGGACTAAACCAGGTCCAACCCAGGTCTAAACCAGGTTTAAACCAGGTCCAACCCAGGTCTAAACCAGGTCCATACCAGGTCTAAACCAGGACTAAACCAGGACTAAACCAGGACTAAACCAGGACTAAACCAGGACTAAACCAGGACTAAACCAGGACTAAACCAGGACTAAACCAGGTCCAACCCAGGTCTAAACCAGGACTAAACTTGATCAACATGAAGTGTGCCCCTCATTTTGCTTCACAACAACTATATTACTGACAATGAAATACTTGAAATACTAAAACTCTCCAAAACTACTCAAAAACAGCAGAGATTCCTCTCGTTCGTTCTTCCTCTATGACTATTTGTCATGTGACTAATGTTTCCATTCCTCGTGTGCATCCTGAACATCGGGTTAGCACAAGCACACGTTTTTTTCCGTTAAGTTTTATCACAAAAGACAAAGTTATAAGAAATGCAACGTGAATAAAAGGGCGCATATTTTTCCGCACATTTTTAATGGAATTGAAACGATCATAACTTTGGTTTTATTGGGTGGATTTTCACTCAGCCGTAGCTTCGGGTCTCCAATTCCGTATGACGTCGACGGCAGCCGTCTACGTTACTTGGTTTTCATGCTACAGGGTGCTAAAGCCGACCATGTTTGAAAACGTGTTGACACGGGCGTCGACCCCGAAGGGTTAAAAAAAAATTGGCTGGTGTGACTTATACTCCGGAAAATACAGCAATAATAATAATAATAATAATCATGACAGTTTCAGAAGCAAAAGCAAGTATTTTTGGGTAATTACAAAGCCCACAAATAGAGCTAAATGTAAAGAACTTGATTTTATCTGGCCATTTTTGTCAAAATTAACTTTATTTTGTCTTTCAGAAAGTTTAAATTGTGTAAAATTGGTCACAAATTTGAGGAGCAGTGACACTTTACACAGCGGAAATGACAGAAAAATAAAGACATCGTCGTTTGGTTACAATCTCAATACCGTATTTTCCAGAGTATAAGTCGCACCAGCCAAAAAATGCATAATAGAGAAGAAAAAAAATATATGTAAGTCGCACTGGAGTATGAAATGTAGTTCCAAGTATGAAAATAACAAATAATATCACATACAAGTCGCTCCGGAGTAGAAGTATGTAAGTGTAAGACGCAACCCGGCCAAAACTATGAAAAAAGGTGCAACTTATAGTCGGGAAAATACGGTAATAATCGTGAAATTGTGACCTGATAATCGAAACATTAACACTCGACATCGTGACATCACTAGAGCAGAGTTCACACTGCTGCTAATGCCTGGAGAGTTTATAATATTTAACCTTTCATTTACGTATAAAACCATAAATAAATTTTAAAAAAACAGAAGGCGTTCGAATCTACAAAAGGAAACTGAAGGACAAACGTACCAAGGGAAATATTTACATAAATGCGCTTGGAACTGTGCTTTCGGACATCTGTGCAATTATATTTATGTAAATGTATGTATGTAATTATGGAAAACACACTTGCATACAAAAAAATGAATAAATAAAAAAAGCAGTCACCTAGCAACCACGCTGCAGAGCTACACGATCCAGTTTTTCACGATGGGGCAGTTTAGCAAAATCATTCTCATAAACATAACTGGTTTAAACGTGAGGTGGGTTAATATGTAGATTATATTGTGAATGTTTTTGCATATTGTTTGTAGCATTTCTTTTTTTTTTTTTAAACGTTTAAAATATTAAATATAAAAAAAAAATGAATAAAAGGATTGATTGGTTTTTTTGTATTGTGAGTACTGGTTTTGCATATAGTTCATAGTAAAATAGTTTATTAAAAAAACAAAAACAAAAGTAAAGCAAGTAAAAATTTAAATGTATATATATATATATCTTTTTTAAATAATAAAAAGGATTGTGTGGAAATGTGCAAAAACAACATTCACGATATTATCTATATCGTTTATAGTATTTTCCTAAAGCTCCAAAAACAGCCTATTTGGCCTTGTGCACAATGGTTGGACCCAAATGGCATTGCTTATTAAAAGAGGATCTTACGTTCCACAAGTGAGTGTGATGCATCATTAGAAAGCTTAGGCCTTCTAGTTTCTGCAGATGTCACTACACTTACACTACAGAAGCCCAAACATACAAAAAACATGCTTTTTTATTTTTTAACATGTTTATATTTGATTGATATATCGATTGATATTGATATATGATATAACATATCGTTATCAGGCCACTCCCCCAAAAAATTGCAATATTATTTTTTTTGGTCAATAGATTCTGAAAACTACTGATGAACTTACGCCGTAGTTTCGTGTTTGCGCCTCTGAGCGACGAAACGCAGCCTGAGACACAATATTATTTCAATTGAACAAAACGGAGGCGAGGCTCACCAAAGTCGGAGTTGTCCCTCTTGTCGAAGAACAGCTTGTTCCCGACGCGCTGCACGATGATGTCCCAGGAGTTGACTGAGCGCGTGCAGCACATCAGAGTGGCCAGGATGGCGTCGGTGGCGAACACGTTGCCCTGAGTCTTGGCAAGCTGCAAAACAAACCGCAGCGTCAGGACCGAGCGGTTGTAAAAGCGCGACAAGGAGTTCAGACTTGGGAAAGGAAAAGGTGGAAATGATCCGTGCTTTTTCGTTCGTTTTAAACGGTTTGGTTTACCAAATATATAAATACTGACAAGTACTGAAAAAAAAAATCTAAAATACAAATTTGAATAAAAAATAAGGAATAATATCAATACGCTTCTAAAATTAAAAATAATCTAAAAAAGTAAAATTAATAATCTTCCAATTAAAAAAAAAAAGGAGCACAATATCAATACTTACATTTTCTTTATATTTAGTTATTTTTTTCTTTTATAATACATTGTTTAGATTTTTCTGCACATTTATTTCCCCACATTAGTTTGGTATTGTAACGATATCATGACATTCGCCATAGAATTACTCGGCGCGAATCAAAGTCACTGTTAAATCCCATTTCAAGTTATCCTCGTTTTTGTTCGGGTAATTCACATTTAAAAAGCCATTTATCGTTTTTTAAAGAGACAAAATTAAAAGTAAAACCCGTGATCGATGTGTGCGGGGGAAAAACGTGATTCAGTTTGACACGTCGCCCTGAATAAACAATAACAAATACAACAAAGCGCCCACTAATCTCATGAATCCTCCAGACAAATATAGTTTCTCCTCTTTTTTCAGTAACATTTCCGTTTTCGGCGATGAAGGATTGTAAAACGACGCGCTCGGGACCCGTTAAGTTCGATCTGTGCGGCGCCGACCTTGCGGATGACCGGGTCGTCGGTGGTGGTGACCGTGTGGAAAATCCTCTTGATGCTTTTGAGCTGCTTCTCGTTGCGGGTCGTGATGCGGTCGAACGCCTTGTCGTAGTACTCCAGCGCGCCGCAGCACTCACTGGACAGAGGGGAAGAAAGAGAAGCAGAGGGTAGAGCTGGGTTGAAATAATCGATTTTTTATTGATTCGCATATTAATGACCGATTATCGATTCGTACGTCCAAAGATCGATTTTTTATTTTATTTTTTAATTAAAATTCTTTTCTACATTTCCCTCAGTGAACTTCAATCTACCTTCAAGAAAGATAATTCAGGACTCCTGGATTATCTTTCTTGAAGGTAGATTGACCCTTAACCTTTTCATCAGTCTTCCATCAGTAACTACCAATACTTGTAAGATTTGCCGTTTAATATTGATATAATACTAGTTTTAATATGTTGCTTCTCTACACAGTCATGAAGTGAAGGAAACGGTTCAAATACATTTTTCATATTTAATAACATTAACCCCCGGATCGAATCGAAATCAGATCGAATTGGATGGGATCTGAGAAATCGAAAAGAATCGATTTTGAAACGTAAAAATCGGAATCGATTCTTGAAATTTGAATCGAAACCCAGCTCTAGAAGAGGGTAAGACTTATTTCGCACATTGGCGCTGGGACGAGACGGCGCCGTTCGTCCGCTCTGGTCTCAAAAACTCACATGTCCAGCGGGTCAGCCACCTCCATGTATCTCATCTTCATCAGTCGGGGGAAGTCCATCTCCTCCTTGACCTCCCAGTCGCTCCTGACCTCCACTGATGAGTCTCGTGGCTTCAGCTGCGCCTCGGCAAAAACGCAGGGGCGGGGTGAGAGGGACTCCGCTCGGGACTATACATCGCGCTTGTGTCGTGCGGCGATGCGGGCTAAACGTGACGCTCGTATATCTTAAAAAAGCTCTTTAAAAGACAGTTGCTGCACGAGGGAAATGCCTGTCACGGTCTCTCGATCGCGCTAAACACTCGGAAAAGCTAAAACGACGGTCGCACAAGCCGCTCTTTCCTCGTATTTCACGGGAGGAGATCTTGCGAGTGGAAAACGGGCGGAAAGGGACATTCTAAACCTTCTCTGTGAAAATAAAAAAGGTTTAGGATGGGGCAGTTTCACCTCAGACGCTGCAGTTCTGAAAAATTGTTCTAAAAATAAAGTTAAAATGTTTAGAATAAATAAAAACATTATATCCCGCCACTGGGGAGGTCAAAATTAATCGATAATTGTGATTATTTAGGTCAAAATGTGACAGTAAAGACAAAAAAACTGGTTAGGGTTAAACTAAACTAAAAAGTTCAATTAAAAGAAATGTAACAATTAGACGCAAATTAAAGTCCTTTCTGCTCAGCCTTTCTTCATAAAAGTACATTTTTATCACGCGGTTTAAGTCAAATGAATAGAGTTTGATTTGATAAAGCTGGTCACACGTTGAGGGGAAGAAAACAGTGGATTTTGTTGTCGTTTTAGCCGCGACATAACCGTTTACTCTCACAATAATTGTTACGCTAAAATTTGAACTCGTCACGTCCCTTCCAGCAACAAACAATAAATATTAGAACAAAGCCGTTGTGTAAAAGGTCGCGTTTTGGGCACATTGAGGGTCTCAGCCTAAAAAGCAGCACTGATTTCTCCAGCAGCACATGACAGTCGCATGCACTGATCAGTTTGCGCAGTGGGCTAGTCATCACCGACCCCATATTTACCTTTTTATGGCTCGGAAAACAACAACCAGTCGATAGATTTGTATGACGCGTGTTTAGGGGAAATGTGAGCGTTTGTTTACCTTTTTGGACCAATTTTGAGGGAATAAAACGTACTCTCACAACTCATTGAAGTAAACCGCAGTTAAGATAAGTATATTTTGAATGTTGCTGAAAATTATACAAACATTAGGTTAGGTTTATAAGTTCACTTCCTGTTTGTGACCGATGACATCACACGAGGAATTTACCCTGCTAACACTGGGCCAAAACTCATCTGACGTCACAATTGTTCTTGACTAATAAAATATATGGGAGCAACTTTATTTTTGTTGAATTAATGTTTAGAGAGTCAAAAAAAGGTTGTTTCTTCTGTGTAAATTCTACATGAACTTTGACGGGAATGAGCGTCCCTGGTGTGAGGTCACTTCCTGTCATTTTCTACACAAATATCTGCTCGATTGGTGTAAAACTATAATTTATACGTACGAAGGGTATAAATACGCCAAATAAAGTCAAAATTAGACAACCGCAAAAACCCGGCACGGGCCCTCTAACGTCGCTATGCTAATCTGGCGCGGAGCTAACCGTACCTGTGACTTCTGGTCCCACTTCTGACGGACGCCGAACTGCTTCTGAAACTTCTTCTGCAGCCGCATCCGATCCCTGGGGAGCGCACACGGCAGTGGTCATTATTTCGGAACCGTCGGGGGGAGAAATAAATATAACCGCAGGCGCCGCTTGTGTTGTCTGAAGCGCTCACCTCTCCTTCTGCTTGGCGCTCTTCGGCAGCGTCTGCATGTTGAACTGGGTGAGGTTCCTCCGATCCTTGTCTCGACGCAGGTTCCTCTGTAACGGCAAAAGATCCGGTTTAAAATCCACATCGAGGAGGAGCGTCCAAACAGAGCACACGTTTGCGACAGAACTGGATCGCAATTAAACCGAATTTGAGTAAAAGAATGTCAACTACAAACAACTATCAAGGCGATTTAGGACGAAAACATCGAGAAGTTTAAACAATTGCCAACAGTTTTGAAATTCTCTGGGTTCTTATACTAGTCTGGTAGTTCATAGTTCCTTCTTCTCCCAGATTTTACAGCTCGTTTATGAGGCTTTTTTTTGTAATTGCCCCCATTCATGGACTAAACCAGAACATGTGACCCCGAGACCCATCAGACCCGTCGCTGAGTCAGTTACCTGAGCGAATCTCATGCGGTTCCTCTGGTAGGCCGTCTTCTGAGTCTTCGCCGTGTCCACCAGCTGGAAGCTCGTCTCGTCTTCCTCATGGAAATAGGCGTACTGGCTCCCGCCGCCGAACTGAGAGGAATACTTATCTGCACAAAGCAACGGCGTCGTTAGTCACCTCAACTGGACTATTGCAGTGGTCAATATGGCAAAAAGAAATATAGAGAAGACAGTTATGAACACGTGGATGTCTCACTTGTGTATCTCTTGTCCTGGTAGGTCGCTCCGGTCCAGTCTGCCACCTGAACACCAGAGGGCAGCAGTGTCAACAATCACTCTGAGACTTTCGGGAATCCTTCTGAGGTCACTCGATGGGTACAAACCTTGCCCAGACGGTCTCCTTTGCTGAAGGGCTGGTAGGGCATGTCTTTGAACTTCTCCGGGACGGCGCAGGGGCCCCATCCGGACGGGTTGTCCTGGATGACGGGCGCGTGGAACTTCGCCATGGCCTGCACATTGATAATGGAAATGAAGAAACTCGCAAATAAAGTACCGATTTGAACGCGAGACGATCCGGAGGGCCTCAGCCTGAAACAGCACAGCTCTCTTCAGCAGCGACACGTGTGTGACGGGCGCTGATCAGCTTGCGCAGTGGGCTAGTCATCCTCGACCCCAATGTATACGACCAGTTTTAAGGACGTAATGAGTCTCTCTGCATTATATTTATTGATAACAGAAGTGTATCTACACTGCTTTTTCCTTTTGAAATGTCTTTTAATGACACGTTCCAAAAGATTTAAGCAAAGGATTGTGGTCTGTGTCACAACAATACTGTATTCATTTAATACTAAACTTTATATGACAAACTACTACAAAACCATTTGTTTGTCCTTCATTTTAAGAATGATCGAAATGACTGCGGCGTTATTTTGAGTTGATTTGTTTAAGAGCATTCATTTTATTATAATTTTGGTATAAGAATCTATATCGAGTGTATTCCTTAATATTGAAATTGAGTTTTAATTTCAGTATGACTAGTTTAGTAATACCCTGTAGCTTTTAACGGTTGCTGCTAAGGATAATTTGGGTGATTTAAACATCACCACGAGGAATCCATCTAAATGTTATCACTTTTCCATCTCTGATTATTGTACTATTGAAGTTATTTATTAAACTATAACGTCTTTCACAAATGGAACAAAACCAAACTATTGTGACAGTGGAAACATTGTCAATATTTCTACAGTAAACCCACAAAGTGACGCCGCGAATGAGGTGATAATCTGCAGCAATCTGGGGAAAATAAAGCCTAAACATAAACCTCCCGTGGCAATAGTCGACTAACCGTGATCGACATCGCTCCATTACCCACAGAATAAAGACTGACTTTAATTTTGTTGTTTTGGTCATTTTAAACCAGCTGTGTTAGCAACGTAGCTAAGGCTCAGTGCTAGTCATGTGCCAGGTGGCCGTGCTAACCATGCTAAGCTAACGGGGCGGCAGAGAGAATCCCGCCTCAATTTACGGACGATCTTTCAGTTTTGTGGACGTAAAACGGAGTGTACAATCTACTCTGTCATCGCACAAAGTGTACAGCCTCACCGTGAATGATCTGAAGCCTTTTTACACCTTTTATTCCTGTGATGTAGACACGGCGCTAAACCCGGACGAAGCGCCGGTGTGAAAGGAAGTTGCTATTCTTCTTCTTCTTTGGTATTTTAGCGCGGTTGGTATCCGAGTGTCAGATTACCGCCCCCTAGTGTAGCTGTACGTCATTACCGCCCCCTACTGTAGCTGTACGTCAACTTCAGACTTTATATTCTTCTGTTTCATTGTCTTTAAGCTCATTGGATCAAAGCGGAAAAGAAAAAATCTTGCTACTTCCATTTTACTTTTTTAATGTATTGTTTTTATTGTAAACATGAACAACCAACCATATTTTAATCCATGGATCTATTTAAAAAAGGATTGAACCGTTCTAGATTACATACTACAGCGAATACAAATGGTCAGAAGAGTGTAAAAAACTTTAATACTTGTCTTCCCATGAGAGAAAGAGACCTATTTAATCATCTTATTTTCACAGTAGATTTGTAGTAGAGCTTTTATTGGTTATTATTGTCAACCCTTGGGTCTTCTGACCTTTTAATTAATTCTTTCTTGTCCACATCTGATGAAAGAAACTCTAAATCTGCTGTTAAACATAAAAAGAAAGCTGTAACCCACTTATTTCCAGTCAAATCAAACATGGGATGAGTCAGTTTGTACCCAAAACAACAATCAAAAAATTACCCAAACATAAAATAAAACCTTTTTAAGTGGATTTTGCTTGGACTTTTTTTTTTTTTACTTTTTACTTTATCTGTCGGTGTAGTCCAGGAGAGTTCCATTGTAGAAAAATATTCAGTTGTAGCGAATGACGTTTCGACTCTCATCCAGGAGTCCTTGTCAATTGGCGAATCACATGGACTCTAAAACTGAGTCCAGATGACTTCAACTGAACCTTTTTCTACAATTTTTACTTTACTACAAGTCCCTGAAAGATTTTTCTCAAATTAGCTTCAGTTTTCAAAGAGGAATTGTGAAAACCCAACAAATGCACAGTATCAATCAGAGCCTCCTCAAACACAAGCTTTTCCGCTCTTTGTGTTTCAGTTTGATGCAGCTAAAATCTGGAACATTCTTCCTGAAGGTGTGAGACAGGTTCTACTCTGACAATGTTCAAATCTAAGATAAAAACAGTTTTGTTTAGCTGCACATATGACTGAAGGGATTTTTTTTTCACTCTTCTCTTTCATGTCTTAAACTGTTCTGTGATTTCTGTGATTTCTTTGTGATTTGAATGCATTCTTTTCCTGTTGTGTGAAGCACTTGGACTTGTCTTGTGTTTGAAATGTGCTCTACAAATAAACTTGCCTTTCCTCTATATTTACCATGGAACATCCAGGCGTAGTTCAAAATGTGATTTTCCTCTGAGCTCGTCCACACTTACAATCAGAGCGAATCAGACGTCAGAAGCCAAAAGTACAAAATGTCAGCTTCACAAAGAGTCCAGAGGGTTCAAGAACAACTTCAGTTTTAAACGGGGCTCAATTTAGTCTTTTTAAAAATTTTAACACTTTTGCTTTATTTCCCAGCTCGATTATTTTGCCCGTTGTACTTTTTGTGAAACGTGTTCTTACTTTGAGCGAGGCTAATTTGGGGCAGCAGAGTCGTGTCTCGAGTATGAAAAGGAAAATGTCCTTGCACTCGAATGAAAGCAGGCGCACGAGGAGCAGTGAAAAGCCTCTTATTGTGAATAATAATGTACAGCAGAGACGAGGAGCAAGGAGGAGAAACAAAAAGGTTTATACAAATCACTGTGCAGAAAGGAGAGGGAAATATACATTCTGTATTTTCTGGACTATAAGTCTCACCAGCCGAAAAATGCATAATAGAGAAGAAAAAACATATATAAGTCGCACTGGAGTATGAAATGCGGTTGCAAGCGTGAAAATAACAAATAATATCACATATAAGTCGCTTTGGAGTATAAGTATATAAGTATAAATATAAGTATAAGTCGCACCCCGGACAAAACTATGAAAAAAGGTGCGACTTATAGTCCGGAAAATACGGTAAACGTTCACACTTTATTTTGATTGGCTAAGTCAACCTTCACAGAGTTAACGTTGTTTTTCATTTTGTTAACTAACATCATTCTAAGTTTTAATCAAGATTTAAACCAATGGTAATTAGTTTTAATCTTGTATTAGTCAACGACCGGTAAATCCACTGTCAAAAAACGTTTTGTATCTTGTATTTCCTCCTGTTCTTTGGATGTTGAGAGTTTGTTTTCTTGTTTCGTCTTCACTTGTTCCTTTCTTTCATTCATTCATTTATCATTTTTAGTTGAAGAAAAATGTGCGCCATGTCAGCCAGAGTTTTATACAATTTATTTGCATTCTATTTGGTTTTACTCAGCACAAATATGACATTTCTGGCTCCGGGCGTGGCAGCGGTCGACCATGGGAGTGGGCAGAACATGCAAATGAGCAAAATGAAACAGAAAAGAACTTACATCACGAGAAAAAAAATGGACCAGGCACGTTATCTTACTTCTTCACTTCTGCAGCTCTATTTCACGCCATTTAAACAGTTTAATAAGAAGGCGTGTCCAAGTGATTGTCTGTAATTTCAACGCGCGACAATTTCCTGACGCATTTTTGAGCCGTTTCTTGCCTTTTATTTGCACTTCTAATCCACATATGACTCATGGAAGATTGAATGGCAGTTATAATATGTGACCGTAGGTTGACATAAACAGTGTGTGGTGGTCCATACTGATGGTGGGTGAGCGCGGCTGAGGCTGACTCACACTTTACCATCACCGTGTGGAGTTAGCACCGGGGGGTTATTAACACGCAGAGTTTAGACCCTTCCAGAAAGCATCAATAATTAAAAAAAAAACACTTTCCAGATGAATAGGATGACGTCATGCTCCCGGTGGGGGGTAAGACGCCATTTTTCCTATTTATATCGTGGGATTCGAGGCTGAGATAGTGAAAATGTCACAACTGTTGAACCTGATTATTCATGGGAGTGGCCGTAACTCGCTGTGCAACAAACGTGTGTGTTTCAGGCTTACACTGCTCCTCATTTAGATGAAATAGGCCAAAATGTGGTCTGAAAAGTGTCTGTGTGGTCTGAGATGTGTGGTCTGAAATGTGTGGTCTGAAAAGTGTGGTCTGAAATGTGTGGTCTGAGATGTGTGGTCTGAGATGTGTGGTCTGAGATGTGTGGTCTGTCACCTGCTTGTCTCCACGGTGACGTCGTCGCTTTGCCTGGAATGATCCTCAGTCTGCCTTAAACAAATCTCTCTCCAAGGCCAAACATCTGAGGCAAAGAATACAACGTTTTCAAGATCAGTTGGAGCAATAAAAACATGTAAGGAAAGGCAAGTGTGATGTTTAATGTGATATTGTGGAACTTTTTACAGCGATAACAGAGAGTGGCATATATATACATATATATATATATATATGTATATATATATATATATATATATATATATATATATATATATATTACATATGACGTTTATTCTCATAGTATTCTGACTCTATAGTGGTAAATGTATTACCATAGCAACCCAACAGTCGCCCATAGACACATCTCTCGTCTCTAACTATAGCTCAGACTGTTCATTACATAAAACTAAAGTATGTAGAACTTTTAACTTCATGATGTCCGTGTCATGTATCCGCTCTCTTCACAGTCACATGACAAAGAGGATGGTCAGTGGTCATTAGATACTTACAAGAAGCAAACTAGATCAGTCATCTCAACTTAAAGTAAGTTAGCCTTTAGCTCAGAAGCTAGTTTTACATGCTAATTATTTTCTAAAATAAAACACCAAACACACTCAGCAATGACACTAAACCAGGCTTGGCTTCATGATGGCTTGGTACAAGCCCAAACCCTCTTGATTGTTCATAAACAATGCTAAAGGCTATTTAGCATTGGCACAGTGGCTCCGGAGTCTTACCAGACGCAGAGTTGCTAAGTGACCGATAGCATGAGCATCAAATGCCACGTCAGCTCATTTTAAATGTCTGTCTTCCCACAGCCCTTTAATTCACTTTTAAAAGTTGTTTTGGTTAATGCATCTGCCACAAAACATGGCAGTCACACCAAGCTTTTTGTACACGCTCATGAGTGTCGACACAAGCACCAACAACTGCACAATGGTCTTTATCTACCAATCACAGGCTCCAGATAATGTGTTGTTGTTTATGTCAACTTATTTGATCTATGTTTTTAATGAGTAAGGTGTGTTACCATGGTGACTGTTTAACTGTCCTCCAGTTGAACACAAAGTAAAAAAAAATAATTGCTAAACACAGTCCTTTTTTTTAATAATAGACACTGGGGAAAAGTACAAAACAAAATCGTGGTCATTTTGAATTAGAAAACCCCTCTTTGTGTGAGTCTGTGCTGCAGTGGCTCAAGGTCAGTCCATGATTCAATCCCAGCTTCGACCAGTGATGCAGTCTCTCTGCGGCTTCTCTCTGTGGCTTCTCTCTGTGGCTTTGGCTTCTCTCTGTGGCTTTGGCTTCTCTCTGTGGCTTCGGCTTCTCTCTGTGGCTTTGGCTTCTCTCTGTGGCTTTGGCTTCTCTCTGTGGCTTCTCTCTGTGGCTTTGGCTTCTCTCTGTGGCTTTGGCTTCTCTCTGTGGCTTCGGCTTCTCTCTGTGGCTTTGGCTTCTCTCTGTGGCTTTGGCTTCTCTCTGTGGCTTCTCTCTGTGGCTTTGGCTTCTCTCTGTGGCTTCGGCTTCTCTCTGTGGCTTTGGCTTCTCTCTGTGGCTTTGGCTTCTCTCTGCGGCTTCTCTGTGGCTTTGGCTTCTCTCTGCGGCTACAATCTTGGATTTAATATATCTGACATCTAATTTTAAATTTAAAATAAGTCTTATCTTATTCTGTTTTTTTAAGTTTGAACTCTTTAACGCTGAATTGTTACCCTAATCAAAGAGAAAGTGTTAGCGCTCACCTCCAGAGTCTCGCTCTAACACCTACAAATCAATTTAGAAAACTGGGGATAATAATGGACTCAACCTTGAACTTTCACAGCCACGTCAAATCAATAACTTCAGCAGCTTTTTACCATCTAAAATATAGTGTATAAACCAGATTTGGAGAGACTTATCCATGCGTTTGTCTCCAGTAGATTAGACTAAAGCAGGGGTGGGCAATTATTTTCCTCCGAGGGCCGTATTCGAATCCAGGCAAGTAGCGGAGGGCCGGCCCACCATCATTGGTGTGAAAAAAAAAATCCCAAAAATGTAATATCAAATAAAATATCACTTTTCTGTCAAATATAGGCTATTGAATCTTTTATTTAATATTTAATTCATTTCACATCATATTTATTAAGGAGACAAGTGCAGACAGATGCCTGAAAAAAAGGGAAATATATATATATATATATATATATATTTATATATATATATACATATATATATATAAATATTATTTGGACAAGCTTGGCTGGCCGAATTGAAAGGCCCTGCGGGCCGGATGTGTAGTTTGCCCACCCCCAGACTACTGTAACGGCCTGTTCACTGGTCTCTCCAAACGAGCTGTAAAACAGCTGCAGTACATCCAGAACGCTGCTGCTCGGGTCCTGACCAGAACCAGGAAGTATGATCACATTAGTCCTGTTCTCAGATCTCTGCACTGGCTCCTGTGGCTCAGAGAATAGACTTTAAAGCAGCTCTGCTTGTGTACAAGTCTCTCCATGGCCTAGCACCAAAGTACATCTCGGACATGTTAGTGCCATATGAACCATCTCAGACCCTGAGGGGTGGCTGCCCCCAAGTCCGAAGGTTAGGGTTTGGCTTAGGGGTTAGGGTTAACATTCTGACTTGTGAACCTTCAGACTTGTGGGGTGGAAGCCCGGCCTCCTGCTGGTGCTATAATCTAGAGGAGTCCTCCTGAAGATGAGAGACAAAGTAAGTTAAAAAAAAAAGTAAAAAAAAAAAAGAATTATGACTGAAGGGATTTTCGTTGCACTCTTCTCTTTTATTTCTTAAACTGTTTTGTGACTGCTATCATATCTGTCTGAATTTATTGCATTATAATCTTGTTGTGTGAAGCACTTTGGATTACCTTGTGTGTGAATTGTGCTCTAAAAATAAACTTGCCTCGCCTTGAAGTACAGAGTTACAAATACTCGCTTGGCGTTTCATAGCTTACAAAAAAGCACACAGAAACCAATCTGGAATAGTGAGGCCCAAAGTAAACAATCTGAATTCAAGTCATGTCACTCGTCTGCACGACACTTTGCGGCGAACACGAGGCTCCGGGCGCGACTGTACTCGCCGCAAATCAAGTGCAGTTAGAGCAAATGTCTCCTTAATGCGGCCGTAATGACAGTTTTATGCTCCGCGACGTGGCTGAGCTGAGGATGCGCGGGTGGGGCGAGGGGGACCAGTGGGACGAGGGGGACGAGAGGGATGAGGGGAACGAAGGGGGCGAGAGGGATGAGGGGGGGACGAGAGGAATGAGGGGGACGCGGGGAACGAGGGGGACGAGAGGGATGAGGGGGACGCGGGGAACGAGGGGGACGAGAGGGATGAGGGGGACGCGAGGAACGAGGGGAACAAGGGGGACGACAGGGATGAGGGGGACGCTCGAAACGAGGGGGACCAGGGGGACGCGGGGAACCAGGGGAATCAGGGGGACTAGGGGAATGAGGGGGATCAGGAGGACAAGGGGGATTAGGCGGACCAGGGGGACCAGGGGAATGAGGGGGATCAGGAGGACAAGGGGGATTAGGCGGACCAGGGGGACCAGGGGAATGAGGGGGATCAGGAGGACAAGGGGGATTAGGCGGACCAGGGGGATTAGGCGGACCAGGGGGGGCTGTAAACAAACACTTTGCATCTTCGGCAGCAGCGTTTTTCTGCTCACACGATCCTGGACACAGTTACTTTGAGTTTCCACTCTGAAATCTGCTGTTGCGCTTGACCCGTCGCGATGATTCCTACAGCTTCTCGACTTATCTTTCAATAAAAAGCCGGAGAAATATATTTAGAGCGCCAGTACCTTATTTATTTAGCATAAGTCGCAGCAGCCAAAAAATGCATAATGGAGAAGATAAAAACATATATAAGTCGCACTGGAGTATGAAATGTGGTTGCGAGTGTGAAAATAACAAATAATATCACATATAAGTCGCTCCGGAGTATAGGTATATAAGTATAAATATAAGTAGAAGTCGAACTCCGGCCAAAACTATGAAAAAAGGTGCAACTTATAGTCCGAAGATACGGTATTTATTGTGTTTGCATTATTTTTGCATTAGTGGATGGTTTTTTGCATTTTACCATTCATATTTGAGATGTAGGGAGTAGAATAAAGAACTTCTGTGACTTATTATAGCAACTAAATAAGTGGATCATGCTTTCAAATACGATTCCTCATTAAACCATTTACAAGACATTAATAAGCACTAATCATATGTTTACACTGGTAAACACTTAGATGCATTAGATAGCTTATAATACCTTGCCAATGCTGAGAAGCTGTTAACCGAAAATGAATAAACCATGTAGAGAATGTCTGAAATAGCATTAATAAGCTGCTAATTAAACAGTTTTTAATAACCAAGTGCATATAAAACAATTAACCAGTGCTTATTAATGTATTATAAATAGTTTGAATGACATCAAATGGTTTCA
Source organism: Eucyclogobius newberryi (assembly GCF_026437365.1). Taxonomy (NCBI): domain Eukaryota; kingdom Metazoa; phylum Chordata; class Actinopteri; order Gobiiformes; family Gobiidae; genus Eucyclogobius; species Eucyclogobius newberryi. The sequence goes on from NW_027315757.1 coordinate 19,711,364, forward strand.
ATGTTCGATTTATTTATGGCAGCCGGTGTTTTTATCAATGATATTATTACCATATCGTGTCAGTGGCATAAAGCAGTTCCAATATTATCGTTTATCGCGATATTTTCCTGTAGCAACATGTCGCATTTCTGAAGTCGTTATCGAGTGCGCACGTGTTGTTATGTTTGCTGATTGTAGAAGAACATTCAGCTCACCGGCCGGAACCTCCTGATAAAAGCCAGTAACCAATAGTCTTTTAAATCTGTTTACAGCTAGGGTAACAAAGGAGATTAGTTGAGGTGAAACGTAGACGTCGCAAGCAAATAGAGTGCACTCACATCCATTTGTAATTATTAAGACTGATTGTTTTTTCCAAGAGCAAAGAGACAACTTCCATTTCCAGGCAGAACATAAAAACTCTGCCCGGAGACAATCAAACCTCCTCCTTGGTGGAATTATTCTATACGTGCCTTCAGTATTTCCACTCTAGAGCTTTCACTTACTTTTTCAACACCCACTTTGACTTTATTTGATGTTGATTTGCACTGCGGCGGTTCTTTTCCATTAAGGGCGACCGCGCTCCATCGCTTCGTGGTTTTCAGCAGTGTATTTCAAGTGAGGACCCCGTCGCTATAGCAATTTCATGTTCAAAAGTTCATCGTATTGTCGGAAAAAAGTCCTTCAGAGCAGAAAGAAGTGACGTCGCCGAAACCCATGCGTGGACAGACATCACAAAGATGATATTGTTGCACTTCTGTCTCACGAAATATGACAATAATTGAGAATAATAATTTTCGACAACATTTAATCAACATTATCAACACAAATCATTTCAACACCAATAATGTTAAATAAATAAGAAATGCTTTCCATAAAATTGCAAGGAAATAGCTGTTTTTGGATCTGAAAATGTTAAAGTATTTGAAAATATTTGAACTCGCCCTCCAAAAAACACATAGACATCACAAGCTGCTTTCAAAAATAAATACATACTTCAGCTCTATGTACAAAATACTGTTCATTCATAAATAGTACAAAAATATGAATATCTGAAATTTTTGAATAATAGACTATTTTGCATCCAGTCGTAGGTATAAACTGCTGGAGCAAAGTGTGTGTAGTTTACGTAGTTTAACATTCATGGTCGCTGTGCACATGGAAAGTGACTTCTTTAAGCAAACTGTGGATTATTAAACAAGAGACCTGCACAAGACTTATTTAAAAAGACATTCAGCCCAACATTTGGTCCGCTCAGATCGTCTCGGTACATTTTTTTTTTGTTCTAAAGATAATTGCGTCATGGACTTTGGACGTGGACACATCGATTTAGCCTCCGCCACGCCCTTAAAACTCCAGTTCGTTCAATTATTCCAAAGGCCATGGGAAAATGTACGGGATATTGATTTCCAGAACCCGCGCCAAGCTTAAAGGTGGGCGAGATCGAAGGGCTTCATCACGCAGAAGAAATCCAAACTGTCAAGTCTGGACTGAACATACCAGACTTAAAAACAAACAGATAAACGGCAGGAGAGTCTGTACAAGGTTTTATAAGCTGTATCGTCAAATACAAAGTGCAAAAGGCACACATCTGGACGTTTCTCCTGACTCTTCTCACCGCGGCGGGTCAGAAAGTTCCGGTGGCAATGGCAAAAATAGTTCAGGGCTTATATAAGAGTTCATGGAAGTGACGGTCTTTATCCTCGGTTGATAACGACGCGTGTCGTGGGGGACTGAGCATCAAAACGTCATGTCCCGACTCCTGAAAAGCAAGCTATTCAATTTAAGCCTCCCTCGGCAGGAGCGTGGAAACAGTTTTGACTCCAAGATGGCCTCCTGATGCAAACGTTATCTATCCAGGCCTAGGACTGGCATAGGCTGATGTTGTCTTAAGCAAGATAATAACCAAATGATCAGTTGTGCACCTTTAATGAACTTGCATTTGTACAAAATATACATCGAATGAATAGTGTACGTTTTCTTGTGCTTCAAATTGGGACACGAGCGTACCAAAGCAGCCAAAAATGTGACCGTGTTGTTCCAAGTTGTACCGCCTTCCATCGTGATCGGTTATAAGTAGCTAATCTCCAAGGAGGTGCTCTGCTCTGCCGTGTTCTCCTCTGGTAGTGTTTTGATGCTGCCGTTCTTGGTCCCGTTCAGGACGGGCGGGGCGGCGAGGCTCGACCCGTTCCCAGAGTTATTTGGACATTTGGGGTCGGGCATTTTGTCCACGTTTTCGGTCGGGGACATCGCCGTCATCCCCGGTACCAATCTGTTGCCCGAGAAAAGCATTTGCGACGTCTGCTGCCGGAAATCGCAATTGCCGTTCTGAGCGATCCTGTAGATCTCGGTCATCTCCGACATATCCTCGTCATCCACGTCAACGTCTCGGATGACTCTTCGTAGGCTTTCGCGGGGCATGAGCGCCCGCCTGCGCTCCTCCCGCTGCTCTTGTCGCTCGAGTGGCTCGTGATTTTCGATCCTCCTCGTCGACCTGCACAGCGCTTTGCGGAAGCCTCGTTTGAAATTGTCCGACATGAAACCGTAAACGATCGGATTGGCGCAACTGTTTGCGTAGCCGAGGACGACAACGAAGAAGTACAGTCCTTGGTAATCCGGGGGCAGCGCTACCAGCAAGTTTATGATGTTGAGGAGGTAAAATGGCATCCAGCAAAGCACGAACAAGGCGACCACAATTATAACCATGTGTGTAACCTTTCGTTCGGATTTCCGTCGCTTCGTTGACGTGGCGTGGACTTTTTTTCCCGAGCTGCGGATCTTGAAAACGATCAGCAGGTAACAGAAGCAGATAATCAAAAGCGGGACGAAAAAGCCGACGGTGGACGTGTAGATGATGAAAGCGGCTCGCCAAATGTTGGACGGCTCGGGCCAGGCGATGTTACAGGTCCCGCCTTTCTTCTGAATGTTCGCAAAAATCACGACCGGCAAGACGACGAGAAACGACAGCGCCCAGATCGTGCCGTTGATGATTTTCGCCACCAGAGGGCGCCGCCATTTGGAGGAGCGGATCGGATGGACCACGGCGAGGTAGCGATCGATTGTCATGACGGTGAGACAGAAAATGCTTGTGAATTGGTTGATGGAGTCCACGGTCAACACCAAGCGGCACGTGAACGGTCCGAACGGCCAGGATTGCAGCGTGTTTTGGATGGCTAAAAAAGGCAATCCGATCATGAAAAGTTCGTCGGCAATCGCCAAGTTCAAGATGTAGATATTGGTGACTGATTCGATTTTGGAATAGTGGAGGATTATGTGAATGACGAGAGTGTTCCCTCCCAGTCCAATGATGCAAACCACGATGTAGATCAATGGGATTAGCACTCCAGTTATGCTAGGTCCCGTGGAGTCCGGCGAGATGGAGGAGTTGGTGGAGTTTATCATGGAATCGTTGAAAGTGCTGTCGTTGAACATAAGCAAGAACAGCCCGACCGGCGCGGGACTGGCCAAGCTGCTGTTCGCCCACAGCTCGTTCGTCATGTCAGCTTCGAGGATCGCCATGGCGTCTCTCAAATGTGAGCCTCCTTTTTTTTCCCAGTCACCGATTGGTTCCCTGCGACGCCTCAGCTGCCGGCCATCTGCTCTGCAAAAGGAGAGGATCAGACTGTTAGAAGAACATGCAAGAACATTACAAGGCCATGTTAAGTACGTGTTTGCAGAAAGGCTAAGTATAACAGGATCAAACTCTTTTTCTTTGGCACAAAATAGTATTTTGGAAACTTGACCTGCAGAGCATGCTGCAACAAAGAACGCATTGTCGGTCGTTTTACTGCCTGGAAAGAGCTTAGATAATGATCTTAACTTAGATAGTGCCTCAAAACTGCATATGAGCTTCACAAAAAGTGTAAGTTGTGGTTGTGTATATGATTTATCTGTAGATAAAATGAAAAACTTTTATCAGTCATTATAAAAACATATTAGCACTTAACATGCCATGCCTTCATTATAATTCCAGCATAGTCTGGACCAACCTAAGAACGGCAAAACCACTTTGTCAATGTCAGCTCTCCGGAGCTAGGCGGGGATGGGTCTGGTTAGCACTTTGATGGGACGCCGCTGGAATGTGAGTGACGGAATGCAACAATGAAGCGGCGGTGCATACTGTCACTGTGTCCTTGGACAAGACAATTCCCCCAGCATGCCTCCAGTGTCCAAGTATGCTCGAGTGTGAAGGAGAGAGTGCTGAGAGTGACAATGGAACAATGGAAGCAAATTAGCCCGGTGTGTTTACAGCATGTGTATCTATGGGGGAAAAACTGGACAAGACTCAGGTGCATTAGATCTGTACAATTCTGGGTTAGACTTGATTTAGTGCTTGTTTAGTGCAGCTCTTGTGTTTCGCAGTGGTCCAATGAAGGCCCAGTTAACCCAATCAGGTTGTTAACAATCTACAGTGGCTCAAATTACACGCACCCATCATTTGTTTCATTTTGCACAAATGATGGATATCTCAGCGCATCTACCAAGATAATCACGCAAATTATTGTATTATTTTTCCCTCCAACGCATCGTCACCATCTGCTGCACAAGAAGAGAGAGCCAGACGGGGATCTGCACGAGCAAATGCAACGACAACAACAACAAGAACGTGCTAAAACGGGCAATAGAACCGAGAGTTTTCACAGCGTTACAAAGGTTATTCACAAATGGCTTTCGAAACATATTTTCTCTCACTAAAAGACGATCGCGGAAATTGTCATGAGTAAAACAACTCAAGAGTGCTCCAGTGTATGGTGTATAGTGTATCCATCTAGCGGGTGACGCCACTACAGTCCAAGATACAGGTCAGATCTGTGGAGAGACATGCTTTTTTAGGATATTTATGATCAATAGAACGCATGTAATTGAATAAATGCAAGAAACGGCAATATATTTCTGTCATGGCACACACAGCATCCTCCTTAAATAAGAAAGGACTAAACCAACAAAGAGGTGAAAACGCCACAACTCACTACACACATATACCACTTAACCCCTTAGCCCTAAAGAAAATACAACAATAAAGCCACAAACGGTAAAATCTGACAGACTCAATACTGAAGAAAAGTAACAATTGGCAGTAACACATGGCCGTCCTCTTTGAATAGAGTGGACGGTTGGCAGACAAAGAGCTTCTTGATCCTATAAAGGGAAATCGGGTAAGTGTACTGTACTGTACGTAATTAAAGCTATATTAAAGGGTCTGCACCTTGGGACGGCAAAATGAGGCTTCATCGACGTCTGGAATCGGTCAACCGAGACACAAGTCAATGGTGTTTCATTTGTAATGTGGTGCAAGCTCAAACTTTGACACAACAACTTGAAGGACTAGTCAAGAGCAGGCCTACACTCTACTTAGTTAGTTAGTTAGCACATCCTTATTACCACTGGGACTGTGTCATGACTCTGAACTGTCCCGGACACAAAACTGGCTCCGGGCTCAATGAAACTACTTATAAACTCATGGCGGGGGAATATACATGTAGGATATGCAAGCCCTCAAGAGCAGAGAACGTGATAGAGACAACTTTGAAAATAACTTTTCATCAAATGACTCCTTTTGGATTACAGAGAGTAATGATCTCTCCAAGACAACCGCTAAAACGCTGAAAGACTATGCGGTTTTAGTGGTTTTAATAGATGTTGGGAGATTCTCCTTTGTTCTCCAGAGGAGGCCTGGCTTGACCTTTTATCACCCAGTCTCTTGGTCTCCTCTCTTCCCGATTCTTTTGGTTCCTGTGGTGGCTGTTCTCAAATGATGACTGAACTCAGATCTTTTTCTGTATTTAATAAAGTTCAATAATCCAGGTAGTTTACAAGATGAAATCAAGGGAGAGATGGAATCGCGTCTGTCCTTCACCTCCGCAATCTCACCTCTGCCCTTTACATTACAAAAGTCACATCCTATCCTTGGCCGAGCCCCCCGAGGGGCAGGGCTCACCCTATGTGGATCAATCAGTCTATGTGTGTGTGTAATCCGACACTTGTCAGACCTATCTGTTTTACAACCATTTGTTTCAAGCCCTACATGTCAGGTGTCTGTGTGTGTGTGTGTGTGTGTGTGTGTGTGTGTGGTGCAATACAAATACATCAAACAATATAATTATCTCAACATAGACAATCATCCGATTGCAGAAGTTGTCCACCAGATGACTTTACATGTACATATTGTGTTATCGTGTTTTACATATCAATTTAACTGTTTCATAACTTGTTTTGTGGATAATTTTCTCTTTTGTGTAACTATTGTGGCTTAAGGTAAAGCCGAACAAAGGGGGGTCTTCCTCCTGACCTCGTCCCCTTATCAAGCTGACTTAGCGGCTGATTGGCTGAAACCACGGCGCCAAAACACCCGCAGGGGCAAGTCAGAAAGAGCAGAGAATTACAATCAGTTCCATTCGAGTACCAACTCGAGTTCCATCTGAGTTGCCGGCGGGTCCATTCAGGGTCCCACCAGCAAGGTCCATGACACCGGGCCTTGGGAGAAGAAGGCCTCGGGCCTAGCTAGCATGAGCAATGCTAATCTACGGGACAAAGACTTTTCCAAGAGAGAATGCCCGCAGAAGCCAACTTTCCCTCCCAGAACTAAGAAATCTGTGCCCGTTTTGAAAAATACTGCATCATGCAAAATCAAGCAAAGGACTTTTTTGCAACTTTTCAAGTCCACAGCGTTTCCAGACCAGCTTCATCTGTGAATCAGCGCAACGGTCCTTTTCCTGAGGAGTGCCTCAGAGCCAAGGACATGCAGGCTCTTGGACTCCACGCAGGGCATCTCCTCACAGCTTCTGGTTCCGTTCGTATGAATGCACTTCACAGGCTGAATTTCATCTTAGACTTAACTCTAACAAACACCTAGATAGATCTAGAACCATCATGTCTAGTGTTTTCCATTTGTTATCGACTCATTTGCATATTCCTGATTCATCTTTATCTGTTTAATTATTTGGTCATTAAATCTTCACAACCCACATTTGGTTAAGTGTTCCTTCATTTCCAGAAAAGGGGTCAATGTCACGGTTACGTTCTCAAACCTTTAGATCAACGAGCAAATTAATTTCTAATTCATTAATTAATTTAGATAGCTGATTATAGAGTTGTTAAAATTGCCGATTATCCGGCTGGTGCCCCACTCTACTCTTTAAATATGATTCAAACTTATCCACACTTATGCAGTGTGTCATGTTTGAATTCTTGAACAATTCTTTAATCGATATCAACCTTGAATGCCCCGCCTCCTTCACATGTGGGTGGACATTCATAACCTTACAGTACTTGTACTAGTGTGTTACCCTACATACATACATATATATATATATATATATATATATATATATATATATATATATATATATATATATATATATATATATATATATATATATATATTCAGGATGCTGAGAAAGTATTAGGCGAGTGGGCGATACACGCAGACCGCTGTAAAGGGTTTACAATGAACTGGCTCCGTTTGTCAGTCAAAAGAATTCATTTAAACGTATGTTAATAAATGTGAAAAAAAAATGTGATGAATGCGGTCACCAGCCAACCCCATTATTATTATCATTTAAATGATCACATCTAGTAAAAAAGTGTAAATAATAATATAATAATGATTAGAAAAAATAATAAGATAATTTTAAAAAAGCTGTATAATTCATAGATGTAATCCAATAAACATTATAAGCATGAAATAGAATCCCCAAAATACAACTATAACCGGACAATCATTATTATTGGACATTATTATTACTTAAATGATCACATCTTGTAAAAACGTGCAATATTAATGATGGCAGACCTTAATTAAACCACCTGCAATAATACTTTTTGTGTCTGTAAAGGTTTTAAATCCCATTGAGGACCTGCAGAATGGAAAACGTGTTACAGGTTCAACCACAAAGCTCTCGAGTCGGTCACAAAGGGCAACGACGGCGGTGGCGGGAGACGACGGGGAGAAAGGAGAACGGGCACACGCCTCGACGTCTCCAGGGCACCGGCGAGCTCTTGCCATCGCAGCCATTGTTCGACCAGACTGAATAAGTACAAACGATTCCCACGCGCTTCCATTGACACGATTAAACAGTGGAAGCGAAATGAAAGGAAAACAAGACGCGCGTGTGTGTTCACGATAAGCCCACGTCTCCGTCTGCCTTGGCACGGTGTTTATGTCGATTTTTTAACACGTATGAATGAACTATATTGCTGTAAGGACGTTAATTAACGCTCCATCACAGGTCATAGTCAAATTCAATTGACTGTGATTATGTAAGTAGCATAATTTCTTCTGCAAACAGCATTATTTGGTTTATAATGAGTGAATTGTTAGTTTGTTCTGCCATTTTACATATACCGTATTTTCCGGAGTATAAGTCGCACCGGAGTATAAGTCGCATCAGCCAAAAACTGCATGATAGAGAAGAAAAAAACATACATAAGTCGCACTGGAGTATAAGTCGCATCTTTGGGGGAAATGTATCTGATAAAATCCAAGACCAAGAACAGACATTAGATCTTGAAATGCAATTTAAAATAATAACAGATTAGAGAACATGGTGAATAGGTGTACGTATGCTAACGCTAACACCTTCAGCTACATGAGGCACAGACAGAACTGTGGTAAGTGTCTGGTATGTTAACGTAACATATGAACAGTTATTCAGATAACTAAAGCATAAAGAACATGCTAACAAGTTTACCAAAGCATCAGTTTTACCCCAAATCACTAAATCCATTGAATTCTTCTTCCTCTGTGTCACTTCTAAACAACTCCACAAACTCCAGAGGAAGAGGAAGTGCAGATTCTTCTTCTGCGTCGCTCAGAGCCTAGAGCGCCCTCTTGTGGTTGCCAGTATGAAAATAACAAATAATATCATGTCGCTCCCAGGCCAAACTATGAAAAAAGGTGTGATTTATAATCCCGAAAATATGGTATTTTCTTTATTCCGGCCTCATTATTTTCTGTATAAATAGCTGTTGTTAGATACTGTACATCGAGTGAGAGATGGAGACGCTGATGTTCCGAAGGTTAGGGTTATGGCCAGTTTCACGCATTTTTGCCCTTTTTTTCTATAATTTTTATTTTGTCTTATTCATAAAACCTGCTAACCTTGTACTTTAAACCTCTAAAAAAAGTTCTGAAATGCATGGAATACCTTTAGGGCGTGGCAAAACCTGTCAAAAAGTATTTCTATTTGTTTGATCTGACCCAAACTGTACTCCCGAAACTACAACTATTCACACAGAGAAGGAAACGGTGTTTATACGTAAAAAGACAGATTAAACTCAATCATTTGACGACCGAGCCAACATCGACGTTTAATCGACCACATCCCTTTATTTATTTCAGTCTTAGGGACATTAACTTTTGCTGTTTCGATCATCGTGGGAAGAAAGGTCACAATTTCACGACTGTTCACGGTTATTACTGAGACTGCTCCTCAAGTTTGTGTCCGGCTTTAACTGAACCCGAAGACAGAATATAGTTAAATGTCACAAAATAGCCAGAAATGATAAAGTTATTTTCGTTTAAGTCCATTGTTGAGCTTTATATTGTGCAAAAAATACTTAATTTTGCTTCTAAAATGGTCACAATTATTATTTTTTGGTTCTTACGATTACGTTGTGACCTGAATCATCACGATTATCGATTAACCTGATAATCGTGACATCCCAAGCTTAAATATGACTGCTTCTCGTGTTGAATATTATCAAATGGGTCCTGGGAACTGGATTGCAATTAGAAAACATAAGAGGATAAATCAAAAAATTGCAGTTAGATACAGAAATCAGTCCGTCATGTTGCTGTATAATGCAAAGATGTCATCCAATAAACATTCCAAGCATGAAATGAATCCCAAAAATATAACTTCATTCCACTGATCGGATTTTTGAACAAAGCGTCAGGCAGAAGCTGTGGCACTGCCGGAATAAATGGTTTAAAAATGTGAAAAACGTTGTACAGGACTGGAAAGTTCGACGATACACGAGATGCAAGATAAACAGATTTTCGATCGCAGTAGCCTCTATCATATCAGGTTAGCGCGCTGCTCAGTCGACACGGCGATTTGTCAACGTGGGATGGAACTAAAAATAACCAGTTTTGTCCACAAGTCGAGTAGATGACACGAGCGCTCTGTTACTCCGCCCTGCAGCCGAAGCGTTCGTTAGCGAGGCGGCGTGCTTCGCGGTGATGGCTTCACCCTCGTCCGTCCAAAACCCGGGACGCCATGAGGATTAATTGGTTCAAAAATATCTGTGACGCAAACACACAGCGGCGGGAGCGTTCCCCCGGGAGCGACACGTCCAGACCGGAAACGTCACTGGACCAAACTGTCTCATTAACGCCAACGTTTGTGGGATGTCATTGATCTGTGTGTGCGGCGAGCCAAGAGGGACATTTTAAGGGACAAATTAATTTCCCCAAAGAATTAAAACAAGGGCTAAAGTGGTAACATATGGAAAATATTTTTTGACAGGCAGGTATGGCAGATAAAAGATACCAGAGGGTTTTACCTAATATATCCACTTTTAAACTGAACACTGAAGAATTTGAAATCAGGACAGGACAGGAAGGAACAAAAAGAATATTAAATGTCCTTTTGATATTGTGAGGCAACAATATTGACCTTCATGTAATTGTTTAAATACATTTTATCTTACGGTAATATTTTCTCCTCGTTCAAACCAATCAAAATGGTTCGTTCACGTCTTTTGAATCGATTGAAGTGGCAGAGTTTGGGCGATTTGAGAGAGAGAATGTATTAAAAAGATACGGTTCAAATCTGCCAAATTCTACCGCTTAAAGCTGCTGCTGTTTTCAAAATGGTTGGAGAAAAGAAGAAAAGACGTCCTGTGGGTTCCTGGAACACTTTGCTGACGATTCGTTTCCCCTCGAAGACCCAGCTGAAGGAGACTTTTCTCATTTTACCGCTTCGTCCACAAACTTTCTCATAAACACGTCCCATCGAAAGTTCAGTCCTCAATGTGTCTTAGCCTGGTTGCGTTCTAGTTTGGTCACGATTCAGTCCGTTTTACGTTATATTTCATGGTCCAAGTGGCTTAGTTCTGGTCAAACCTAAAGTTTGAGACACATTTTTTCCAAGTTTGAACTTTAATTCGGAGGTAGAAGCCTATTGCTCGAGGTTCACTGCTTTCATGTGTATATTCATGACAAATCTAAGTTAAAACGAGTTGAATTTAAACTCTGACATGACTAATTATAGACTTTTGTTGGTAAAGAATGTATGGGCATTGAAGTTTTTGAGAGTTTTAGACCAATCAGAGCAGCCCATTAGCTAAAAACTGAACATTACGATATAACGATAACATATTTTAGCTGCTTTTCTTTTTCATTTAAAATTTGCTTCAGGAAGGGACAGAAAAAATAACTCATTTAGTCATTTTGATTTGTTTGATTATATAGTATTTTGTGTATTTCTGTGTATTTTTTGGAGATACGAGTACGCACAATAACCGCTTAGCTTCCACGTTTCCGTAATCGGGGATTCATTTTGTTATTTTGATTTGTTTGACGATTTTGAAGGATGGAAATGAAACAAAAGCTGAATAAAAGCGTGACACGAGTACGTTTTGGTCGCGTGAGCCGCACACGATGGATAATTGCGAGCTTGACAAACCAGCTGTCCAATATCATTGTCTTCATATCATTGCCATTTGCTCTCAATCATTTTACTTTGTGTTATTTGTCTTTCGTAAAAGCATTTTTTTTATATCTGCTTTGAATAAATGAACTATGCACCGTGGGCGTCTCTCGCACCCTTTTTCCAACGCGATTTTTACACTGCAAATGTCAACATGATCAGAATGTAGAAGAAAAAACCTGCACAATAGACGGACTTGTTGACTTCTGACTGTTCAGTTGGAGCAGGTGCAAAACCGAAGACGCAATTTATCAAGAAAAAAACAACAAAATGAAGAACAAACACATTCTACCCGAGGCACCGGCACTTTGCTTTGATTACTCTTTAATCATTTTTCAACATCTTTCGCTTCCATCTCATTAGGAGACGGCGGCGTCGTGTTTGCAGAGCGCCATGGAAACCAGGGCGACGAGATCACGGCCGTAAATCAAAACAAACCACATCAACCGTGCCACAATAAGACAGAATAAAGCGGAGGGTTTTGCTCTCGAAATGAAAACTAAAGGCTCCGGGGCGAGGACGGAGCGGGAAAATGGATGGGGACAATAACGTTTTCGGTGAGCACAGTTAGACGTGGACGTTTGCAACAAAACATCGCCACTTGTTCGTTTATTAGAGCTCGCGAGGTTGTGTTCGGCGCCACGTTTGCCCCGGGGGGAAAAACTGTCAAAGACGCAGAACCGGTTTTGTAAAATAATTACATCTATGTACGTGGAGTAAAAAGACAAAAACATGATGTGAACATGTGTATCATTTCTGGTGTTTTTTGTTGTGTTTTTAGGCAGAAAATTGTTAAGAAAAGTAACACTGACCATGTTTAATACAGTCGATTTCTAATTAGGGTTAAGATCATTTAGTTTGCACAAAAATACCTTGTTTCGAGCGCGATTGTCTTGCCCCGTTGGCAGATCATCAGGGCCACTGATGAGAAGCTAAAACTTAGATCATCAATATTATCGATTTAAAGAAGAAATATTATGCAACAAACAAATACCGTACAAATACCGCCAAAAATGCATAATAGAGAAGAAAAAAACATATATAAGTCGCACTGGAGTATGAAATGCTGTTGCAAGTGTGAAAGTAACAAATAATATCACATATAAGTCGCTCCAGAGTAAGTATATAAGTATAAATATAAGTATAAGTCGCATCCCGGCCAAAACTGTGAAAAAAGGTGCGACTTATAGTCCGGAAAATACGGTAACAAACAAAAAAATTACATTCGGACTTCATTTGGAAATAGACAAATTTGGAAGACTTTGGGCAAATTGGGGCCGTTAGTTTAATTTAAATGTGCCATAATTTTGTTTTTGAATGTTTAGTTTATTTTATATTCGTTCTCTGGTCAGTTTCTGTTGTGTTCTGTGTTTTATTTGTTTGTTCAGTATGTATATTACACACAAAAGCGACTTTGGACCGAGTGGGACCTTTACTTTAACGTTTAATGTGCCATGATTGTGTCTCTTTTAATGTTTTTTTAATTTTTAATTTGTCTTTACTCATTTTATTTCAATAATCAAAATTGCAATATAACTTCTTCATATTCTAGAAATTCTAAGCAGCGTCATAACTATAGCGAATGATGTCATAAAATAAATGATAATACATACAAGAGGACATTAATACATATACTGTTCCAGCTATTGAGTAAGTCAAGGCACCGCCATGTCTCTTTGGATGTTTAGTTAATGTTTATGTCTGTTTTTATTCAGATTTATATGCATTATTCATATTGTTAATGGCCTCTAAACGTGTTCTTTAGTAACTCTGCTTTTGCGTCTCACGCTCTCCCAGAGAGGATTTACTGCTAAAAGGCTTGAGTGAACGTAAATATACTAAATACAACTCCAGGTATGTTTTTGATGAGAGAAGAACGTTAAAATATGGTTAAAAGCAACAAAAAAGCTACATGAATCGTTAAATATTACCTGGATATTATACATTACATGATTATTATTATCATGTCGATTCCTTTTTGCGCCTACAGCCTCTCCAATCACCATCAATCTCATTATACAAGTGGAGAGAAGGCCAAAGGACGGTAAAAATGGATTCACTCCCACTGAGCTACAGCTATTATGGATTATTTGGACTGTTCACAGTGGTACCATCCTTGACCCTCTTAAATGATCACTGTAGACCTAGAAAAACCCAAAAAGCGGCTCTAAACGGGCACTAAAACGAGTCAAATAAAGGTCTGAAGCATTGGTCCTCAAATTTTTCATATTTGACACCTGCATCCAAACCAGGGCCATTCTATGTCTAAACTAGGGCTAAAACGGGTTAAGAATAGAGCTACACAACTGCTATCGAAGGACTGACCTAAACGAGGACCAAAATGTGCGTTAAACAGACTATAAATTCAGCTAAATGTTGTACCAGCGCCATAGTACCTCTCGTTAATGCACGTTTACAGAGAACTCGACTGAACTCAGAGCATCGTTGGCCCAAATCGTGTCAAACCACTGTTTTTGCAGCAGCTAAAAAGACCGAGCGGGTGTGAATGAGGACTGAGCGACATTCACAGGAGTCTGGTGATTAGAGCATCGCATCATCGCGTGTTACAGGTGCAGAGTGCTTCTTGGAGGAGGGGCTGAAACAGGGAAGTGTGCTGCGTTATACTGGTGGTAAGGCCCCGTCCATCTGCTCATCCGAGGGGAAGGATAGAGACTGTTCTCTAGCTAAAGACTGAAGGAATCAATCAAAAAAACACTTATTTTCCGGACTATAAGTTGCACCTTTTTTCATAGTTTTGGCCGAGGTGCGACATATACTTATGTGATATTATTTGTTATTTTCACACTGACAACCACAAGAGGGCGCTCTAGGCTCTAAAAGCGACGCAGAAGAAGAATCTGCACTTCCTCTTCCTCTGGAGTTTGTGGAGTTGTTTAGAAGTGACACAGAAGAAGAAGAATTCAATGGATTTAGTGATTTGGGGTAAAACTGATGCTTTGGTAAACTTGTTAGCATGTTCTTTATGCTATAGTTATCTGAATAACTGTTAATATGTTACGTTAACATACCAGACACTTACCACAGTTCTGTCTGTGCGTCATGTAGCTGAAGGTGTTAGCGTTAGCATATGTACACCTATTCACCATGTTCTCTAATCTGTTATTATTTTAAACTGCATTTCAAGATTAAATGTCTGTTCTTGGTTTTAGCAAACAAATTTCCCCAAACAATGCGACTTATGTTTTTTTTTGTCTCTATTATGACTTATACTCCGGAAAAAACGGTATATGAGGCACTAAAAGCACTGTAAGAAGGTTAAAAGCTCTGAAAACTCTGTTTAATTATGATATAGGCCTTTTAAGACCTTAGAATTTGAAGATGTTGAGCTGTGCACTCGACTTCACTCACGACCAGCTGCTGCACTCGACTCAAACGTCTAAAATCTTGGGATTCCAACTGTGTTTAATGAGCTGGAACAAAAATGTGCAAATACATTATTGAATAGATCAGGGAGTCGGAGTCACTGCTTCATCGAAATTGCCTAGAGCCGGCGCATCTGACGTGTTTCATACATGCAGACTTATTGTCCACTTAAAACTGATCTTACCAGATCTTCTTACTCTTCTTACCAGCATTACTACAACTAACTCTACTACTACTATTCTACTATTCTTCTACTACTACCACTACTACTATATACTTCAAACTACTGAACTATTTGAATGTTCACTAATGGGAGTTAAATCTGAAGTTATTTGGTTTCATCATCAGAGGAGGAATGATCCCGTCTCCTGTGGATCTCGTTAGTGATGAAGCTGCTGACCCTTCGCTCACTTGTGCCGCGATAATTGGGTTCTAGTGTTGTAGTTTAGAGCTTCATATTTCAGTCTTTTCTCAAATGTCAAAGCTGAGAGGAGGTGAGGAGAGAGAGAGAGAGGAGGTGAGGAGGGACAGAAGGAGCTGATAAGAGGTGAGGAGAGACAGAGGGAGCTGAGAGGAGAGACAGAGGAGGTGAGGAGGGACAGAGGGAGCTGATAGGAGGTGAGGAGAGACAGAGGAGGTAAGGAGAGACAGAGGGAGCTGATAAGAGGTGAGGAGAGACAGAGGGAGCTGAGAGGAGAGACAGAGGAGGTGAGGAGGGACAGAGGGAGCTGATAGGAGGTGAGGAGAGACAGAGGAGGTAA
Organism: Eucyclogobius newberryi; assembly: GCF_026437365.1. Lineage (NCBI taxonomy): Eukaryota > Metazoa > Chordata > Actinopteri > Gobiiformes > Gobiidae > Eucyclogobius > Eucyclogobius newberryi. The sequence continues at coordinate 19,727,139 of NW_027315757.1, forward strand.
GGAGAGACAGAGGGAGCTGATAAGAGGTGAGGAGAGACAGAGGGAGCTGAGAGGAGAGACAGAGGAGGTGAGGAGGGACAGAGGGAGCTGATAGGAGGTGAGGAGAGACAGAGGAGGTAAGGAGAGACAGAGGGAGCTGAGAGGAGCTGAGGAGAGACGGAGGAGGTGAGGAGAGACAGAGGAGATGAGGAGAGACAGAGGAGGTGAGGAGAGAGACAGAGGAGGTGAGGAGAGACAGAGGGAGCTGAGAGGAGGTGAGGAGAGAGACAGAGGAAGTGAGGAGAGACAGAGGGAGCTGAGAGGAGGTGAGAAGAGACAGATCAGGTCAGTAGAGACAGAGGGACCTGAGAGGAGGTGAGGAGAAAGACAGAGGAGGTGAGGAGAGACAGAGGAGGTGAGGAGGGACAGAGGAGGTGAGGAGAGAGACAGAGGGAGGTGAAAGGAAGTGAGGAGAGAGACAGAGGGAGCTGAGAGGAGATGAGGAGAGAGAGAGGGAGCTGAGAGGAGGTGAGGAGAGAGAGAGGGAGCTGAGAGGAGGTGAGGAGAAAGACAGAGGAGGTGAGGGGAGACAGAGGGAGCTGAGAGGAGGTGAGGAGAGACAGAGGAGGTGAGGAGAGACAGAGGAGGTGAGGAGGGACAGAGGAGGTGAGGAGAGATGGAGGAGGTGAGGAGAGACACTTCGTTTCCCCCCTTCCTTCTTGTTCTCTCTGGTTACCGCCCCTTTGTCTCTCAGCTCATCACAGGCTCTCCTCACCTGTGCGTGGGTTCTGCCCCAGCTATCAAGCTTCTGTTATTTTATGTGTGTTTTTGACTCTGACTTCTGAGTTTTGCCTAACCCTCGTGATCCTGTTTACTGATATCGACCTCGGACCATCCTGAGTAATCCTTCCGCCTTTCCTCTGACGAAGCTGAACGCCTGTGTATCGTACCCGGATATTGACTACGCCTCTCGCCTGCTCTCTCTCTGACACCGCTGTTTGCTGGCTCTGACCACCGCTGGAAGGACCCTCTCTTGTCGTTCATACCTTACCAATGACTTTGTACATTTCTCAGTTCTGTTTTATTAAAACCTGTTACAATCATCTCCTGATTCCAGATCTGTAATTGGCTCCGTTTTGCCGTTCGTGACAGCTAATTGTTTGATTAGCTGTCACTGTCTTATCCTCCTAATCTTGTTCTTTTCTCCCTGAGCCAACGCAGTTTTTCTTGTTTGTCATTTTGAAGTGTATCACAAGTGCCTGTGCATAACCGGAACACATTAACGTTCATTGAAGCTCGCTGCATGTACATGTTTTTGGAAAAATCTTTTTAATTTTGTTTTCGCAAAATCACTCGCTACTGTAATCTTTTGGCACATACGTGAAGAAGCTGGTACTGAAAGCCACTGGCAGACAGGATTAGACATTATTAAACATGGTTAACCCTAAACAGAAAAATTAAAGGCTGAATTGAGAGATGAGATGCACAGTGGCAGAGTGGTTAGCGACAAACTTATTCCCCTTGTATAACCACTGAAAATCTGTGATGGAAATGAACAAATGAACATTAAAGAACTTAAAAGGCCCGTGACAGGTTATTACGATTGTCTAATGTGGACTTTATTTGGTGTATTTATACCTGTCGTACATATAAATTATAGTTTTACACAAATTGAGCAGGTATTTGTGTAGAAAATGTAGAAAAATCGGTAGAAAGAGAGGGAGACTTGTTCCAGTCAAAATGTATGCAGAATTTACACGAATATTTTTTTTGGACTCTAAACATTAATTCAACAAAATAAAGTCTCTCTCATATATTTTTATTAGTCAATTTTTTTTAAAAATGGTGACATTAGATGAGTTTTTGCCCAGTGCAAATACATTTTTGACATTGTTTATGTAGCAGGCAAAGTAGGAAATCAAGCACAAGAAACGGCCGGCAAAAGTAGCAAATGATCAATATTCTTTACTTTGATGCTCGAGGGTAGAGAATCTGTACAGTTTACTGAAATAAGATGTGTACAAATGCATTATCCAGGACCACCACCCTTCTAAACCATTATTTATTTGGTGAAAATGATATCCGTTGGCTACTCTGGATCAGTGACGTGCATTCAGGGGAGGGAGAAGTCTCACCTGTCAATCATGGGAGAAAAAAACTTTTTTATCAAATATAATGTGTTAATATTTGTCAGGTATGTATTTTAAACTCCCTTTCCCTTTAATCCAATATGGAACAATAATATTCGATTAATCAGAATGTTCGCATGTTCCGTAACTCCCGTTCAGATACAGGGAGGCGCGGGGGAGGCGGAGGAGGGAGGGGCGGTGGTGGAGGCGGTGGTGGAGGCGGTGGTGGAGGCGGGGGTGGAGGTGGGGGGGAGGCCGGGGGGGGAGGCAGGGGGACATGGACCCGGACGCTCTTGACCCGGCGACCCAGACCCGGACGCTCCTGACCCGTGAACCCGGATGCTCCTGACCCGTGGACCTGGACGCTACTGACTCGTGGACTTGGAGGCTCCTGACCCGTGGACCCGGACGCTTCTGACCCGTGGACCTGGACGCTCCTGACCCGTGGACCCGGACGCTTCTGACCCGTGGACACGGACGCTTCTGACCCGTGGACCTGGACGCTCCTGACCCGTGGACCCGGACGCTTCTGACCCGTGGACACGGACGCTTCTGACCCGTGGACCTGGACGCTCCTGACCCGTGGACCCGGACGCTTCTGACCCGTGGACCCGTGGACCTGGACGCTCCTGACTCGTGGACTTAGAGGCTCCTGACCCGTGGACCCGGACGCTTCTGACCCGTGGACTTGGACGCTCCTGACCCGTGGACTTGGAGGCTCCTGAGCCGTGGACCCGAACTTTCCTGACCCGTGGACTTGGAGGCTCCTGATCTGTGGACTTGGAGGCTCCTGATCTGTGGTCCCGGATGCGCCTGACCCGTGGAAGTGGACGCGCCTGGCCGGTGGACCTGGACGCTGCTGACCTGTGGACTCAGACCTGGACGCTCCTGACCCGTGGACCCGGACGCTCCTGACCCGCGGACCCGGACGCTCCTGACCCTTCTCCTGACCCGTCTGCTGACCAGTCTGCTGACCCGTCTCCTGACCCGAGGATCTCTTCATCTGGCTGGAGGTCTCTCTCTCTTGAGTGGTTCTGGCCCCACAGTCTGTGGTTAGTCCTTGACCATCCGCAGTCCGTCAGTGGTAGCAGGTTCTCCCCTGTGGTTCTCCCCTGTGGTTCTCTCTTGTGGTTCTCTCCTGTGGTTCTCCCCTGTGGTTCTCCCCTGCGGTTCTCCCCTGCGGTTCTCCCCTGCGGTTCTCCCTTGTGGTTCTCCCCTGTGGTTCTCCCCTGTGGTTCTTCTCCAGGTTTTCTCAATGTGTTTTTTGTAGTTTTCTCTTGCTGAGAGGGAGAGTCTAAGGACAGGGGATACAAACATCTATTAGCTTAATTAATCACTAATCGTTTGATTTTCTGCTCTCTGGGCAATTTTAATTAAGAATTTCAGTCTTTTTTACTTCTTCTTCTTTGGTGTTTTATGGCGGCTGGTATCCAAGTGTTACATTGTTGTTGTTGTTGTTGTTGTTGTTGTTGTTGTTGTTGTTTTATGGCGGTTGGCATCCAAGTGTTGCATTACCGCCAGACTTGTTGTTGTTGTTGTTGTTTTATGGCGGTTGACATCCGAGTGTTGCATTACCGCCAGACTTTATTCCTTAGACTTTGTCGTAGTCCTAAAAGTTCTTCTTCCAGTGCCTTGACTTCCAGTGCTTTGTCCTCAGACTCTGTCGTAGTCCGTAAAAGTACTCCTTCCCGCCAGACATTCTGATCATTCTTCAGTTCAAAGCCCTCGAGTTCAAAGCACATGAGATCCTCTTCTTCCTCCTCCCCATCTTCTTCCTCTTCTTCTTTGGTGTTTTGTCTTCTCCTCTTCCTCTTGCCCCTCTTCTTCTTCTTCTTCTTCTTCTTCTTCTTCTTCTTCTTCTTCTTCTTCTTCTTCTTCTTCTTCTTCTTCTTCTTCTTCTTCTTCTTCTTCTTCTTCTTCTTCTTCTTCTTCTTCTTCTTCTTCTTCTTCTTCCGCATCCACCCACTGTAACTGTGATTTCTGGAGTTACTTCCGTTGTGGTCGTTGTGCATCTACTAGTCTTACACTCGTCAGTGGTATCATGGGTCTTATATAATCGAGAGGTCTACAGTAAAAACAATATGTGGTCTGGAGGTAGAAATTGGACTATTGTTGTGTTAAATGGCAACTATTAAAAGAGTGAACTGTTTATGTTAAAGTGACTATTGGAAAGCGATTTTTATGCATTTTTTAATTAGACAAAATTAACTTGGATTTTAGTCTTATCCTCCTAATCATGTTCTTTTCTTCCTGAGCCAGCGCAGTTTTTCTTGTTTGTCATTTTGAAGTGTATCACAAGTGCCTGTGCATAACTGGAACACATTAACGTTCATTGAAGCCCGCTGCATGTACACGTTTTTAGAAAAATCGTTTTAATTTTGTTTTCGCGAAATCACTGTAATTTTTTGGCACATACGTGAAGAAGATGGTACTGAAAGCCACTGGCAGACAAAATTAGACATTATTAAACATGGTTAACCCTAAACAGAAAAATAAAAGGCTGAATTGTGAGATCAGATTCACAGTGGCTAAAGAACTTAAAGGGCCCGTGACAGTTTTTTACAATGTTCTAATTTTGACGTTATTGGGTGTATTTATACATGTTGTACGTATAAATTATAGTTTTATACCAATTGAGCAGGTATTTGGGTAGAAAACGTTGAAAAATCGGTAGAAAATCACACCAGGGACAAGTCAAAGTTATGCAGAATTTACACAAATAAACTACTTTTTTGACTCTAAACATTAATTCAACAAAATAAAATCGCTCTCGTATATTTTTATTAGTCACATTAAAAAAAAAATTGCCCAGTGTTTGGTGGGTAATTTCATAGTATGATGTCATAAATTACAAACAGGAAGTGAAATTATAAACCTAAATAACTAGATATTCTGGATGGCAATTATTATTTTTTTTAGTAAATTTCAAAATATATTTATGTTATATACAGTGAGTCATTCGACCTGTAGGGGTCACTTTATGTACCGGTACAATGTTTAGGTATCCGTACTTTATCTAAGCAGGGTTCAGAATAAGCGGTATCGTATCGCAAAATGTGACGCAATTTCTCTCAAATGCGATGCGTTCGTCATAAAAAAGAGTTTTTGTATCGCAGCTTTTGCGATACAAAAATGTGTGTTCAATTCTATAACCAAAGCGCCTAAAAGTACTGATCACTCGTCAATCGATCATCAATAACGACATGACACATGTAGGACGCTGTGTTGACGTGACGAGTCCCGCTGCTGTCACAGATCACGAGTCTGAAAGTGGGAGGAGCCACGTGCGGTAAAGTTTGCGTCAGATTCGGACTTCCGAGGTCAATAGCTCCTAAACGCAAAAGTCTTTGCAGATCATTCACTGCCAAAATATTCATATTTACACTGCCAAGTGACGACAACCTCGTTCATAACAATCAGATGCGTATTTAGGGCGCAGTGAATTACATGGATCTGAATGTGCAGACGGAGCCGAGACGAGTACTTAGGGACCGTCATCAAATGTGCAGCCGGAGCGGTGACGAGAGTACTTAGGGACCGTCATCAAGTAGAAAAACGAAAAATGGAATGGAACGTCAAATAGAGCGGTACAATTGAATAACACATAAAATACACCATGATGGACGCCACAGCAACCTTTATTTTTCCGAGTGTAATGACAATTAATATGTAAATGAGACTGCAAATAGTCATCTGATTGATGATGATATGGAAGAAAGTTGTAAATAAGGCCATCTGACTTTGTGTTGATTAATTTGTTAATAAGTTTTATTTAAAGAAAAAATGTTTAAAAAGTGTTTAAAAGTGGGAAAGTAGGAAATCAGGCACAAGAAACGACCGGGAAAAGTAGCAAATGATCAATATTCTCTACTTGGATGCTCAAGGGTAGAGAATCTGTACTGTTTTCTGGAATAAGATGTGTACAAATGCATTATCCAGGACCATCACCGTCCTAAATACGTTGGCTACTCTGGATGTATAGGCCTGGTCCCAGCTAAAGGAAATGGTAGACCTAAATCGATTCTTTACAGTATACGAACGCGCTTGCTATTATTCTATACCAGCTACTGCTGTGGATTCTTTCTTTCTTTAATGATTTTACATAACCTTCTTTTTCCATCTGAAAATATCTTATTCATTACTGATTACAAGAATAATTTGCATGTAGTGAGAAGAGTACAAGGAAATGTATGCAACAGGGGAAGAACCAAAAGTATTATAGAACCTTTGCTGTTCTATAATAGCCCCCTACTGGATTTGCATAGATGAATCGAAGTGGCGACATTTTTATTTAATTACATTTTTTGGACAGGCAGTGTGTTTGCGCAGCAGTGCTTTCTAAAATCCAACAATCTGTCAAATGTTGCTTAAAAGCACTTTAACATAGCTCTTTACCCGCAACTGTTTATTTTCTACTTAAACCGCAATCTTGAGATCTTTAATATTGTTTATTGATTTGCTTTGTGTGGCACTTTCTTATCTCTTCTGACTGTTGCTGTTACGTCTGATTCACCGTTTATACAACTCTCGCATGGACGCCAACTCCAAACGGAAATAAAATCATACCGCGAGAAGAAATGCCGTCGCGTTTGAAGTATCGCTCAACGCTCGACCGCCCCGCGTGTTACTATCGTGCGCATTTAATTTGCCAAACACTCGCGAAGGTCTCCAGTGTTCGAAGCAATCCATTTGTCCCGCGCAACAGTTATTTGTGGCTCCAAGCAAAGCCATAAAAAGTGATCAATATTCTTCACGGTCGCCACTTCCACCACCCGCTGCTGCTGGAAGGGGAAATATGGGACGCAAAGGCAGGAACCGAGCCGATGTTTGATGCGTGACGTCTGCGACTTAACAAGATTTCATTTTCGGGCTTTCAAGTCGATGAAACGTGAAGCTTGTGCAACGCTTTCACGGCAGGAGACTGCTGCGTTCTTTGAAGGCCTGTGGCGCCGGTTGGAGATGGCGGGGGGTGAGAAGACGGAGTGCTGCCCGTGAGCGCTGATGAGCCATTTCCGGGGGATTCCCAAGAGGGGTTGTCTATGTGCGACCAATTAAATCCCTCAATCCTCGCTGACTGATGGGCCAGCACGTGCTCATTGTCCGCGGCGGCTTTTTACGGACGAGTTACGATTGCTCTGCCTTAAGCCGGGGGTCCACAGCATGATGCCGGGATCACGGGGCTCAGAATCGTGGGTGGTAGGTCTCGGAGACAGACAAGACAGGGCAGTCCTCATCTCGTTCTACCATTGATCTCCGTCGAGCTCGAGACCCGCGGTAAACACGAGAGCTCACCCCAAGTAACTGCGGACGAGCCCCACCGCGAATGGGGCCGATTTCTCTGTTTCGCTCTCATTCGAAAATGTTTACGAATGCAAAAAACACCACCGGCATGTGGACTTTACCGCGCGGACGCCTGAACATTTGTGCACATTTTCAGGCGTGGCGCGGTTCTTTGGCGTTCTACCTGCACGTGAATCCGTGCTGCATTCTTTGGTCGCTGAAGCTGATTCCGTTAGCGAATGAATGTCACACGCTCTTATTTTACCCTGTTTTGTGATCGGTCTATACACCTAGAATCAACAGTTTTGGAGACGTGTTTCTCGTGCCATAAGAGACGAGCTACAGTTTGTCTTAAGGCCCTCAGCAAAAGCGTAGGAGATCCTGAGTTCAAACCCTGCGGCAGACGCGAGCTTTTGTTGTTTTATTGTTTTAAGACAATCTCCACTGTTTATGGATAAAATAGGCTTCTATATGTATCAGAATCTAAACTTAATGGAACTGATGGAATTACGTGAAAAGTTATGGGAAGTCTCATCACGCTGGACAGGCAAAGGAGAGATTGTGGGCCTGTTTTTCTTTAAATGGCTAATTCAAAGTGCCTATGACAGGTTTTTACGATTTTCTAATTTTGACTTTATTTGGTGTATTTATACCTGTTGTACATATAAATTATAGTTTTACACCAATCGAGCAGCTATTTGTGGAGAAAACGTTGAAAAATCTGTAGAAAATGACAGGAAGTGACATCACACCAGGGACACCCATTCCAGTCAAAGTTTATTCAGAATTTACACAAAGAAACAACTTTTTTGACTAAAACATTAAGATAACAAAATAAAGTCGCCCTCACATATTCTTGTTTGCTAAAAAAAAAAAAATTATGACATGAAATTAGTTTTGGCCCAGTGTTTGCTGGGTAATTCCTACTGTGATGTCATCAATTGCAAACAGGAAGTGCAATTATAAACCTAAAAAAGTTGCTATTCTATGATAACGTTTTTATAATTTTTAGCCAAATTCTAAATATATTTATATAAACTGCACAATTGTTATTATTATCATTAATCACTTTGTGTTTTGTTTTTGAGATATTTGCCTTCTTTTCAGTTATAAATGAAAGGAAAACAGGAAAACGGGCGTAAAGCAAAGACAGAGAGAGACAAATAGAGACAAATATTGATTGAAGTATTTGATCCGCACAACTGCCACTGAGCTTAAGGCCACAGTGCAGGAAAAAACATCTCCAATTTAGAAGTATACATTTTAATTTGAAAGACTAAAGGTTTTCCATCCTGTAGTGCTTTAATACAAGGATAAATGTTTTTTTTTATGTGTAAAACGGCCAACATTTGATATATTCAGGACATATTGAAAAAGCCGGAGCCATGTTAGAATTTCCTGCTTGATTTTGTTCACATATTATATTAGATTAGCGATTTACAAAGAGAATGTTGATCGTATTTGGTATTTTTGCATCATTTTTAAATCTTTAACAAATCTGGCTTTGAATTTGAGATCGGTTGTACTTTCAGTCGACTTTTATGAGAAAAATACAATCGACCTTTGCCTTTACCGCGTCTCATAAACACACGGACGCTGATTGAGTGTAAATCAAAGGTACCGATTGGACAATTACGCCGTTTCCAGGTCAAATCGTGCACCGCGAGTCGAGAGATAGAAAACACAATGTGCGTTTATTGACGGCTAACGCTAATTTACTTCATCGCGCGTCTCTAGTCGTTCGCGCAGGATTGACCTTGACCCCCCGTTGCCGCGTCGGTGCGTCGCCGGCTTCACGATGTGCACAGCATTCTCTTTCAGTAGTTCACGAGAAGAGACGGTTGAACACAGCGAGTCGGATTGGACTTTTGCGCCGCTTCGGAAAAACACCGTTGCCGCAAAGCAATTCTTGTCCCGGAAGCTTCAAGAAGGAACCGAACGAGACTAAGTTTGCGCGTTTGTCGAGCCGATCCCAAGAAAACAACGATCAGGTTCAACATTTGCGGATGACTTTTCAGGGGCGTTCGCGGTTAACTGACGATTAACGATTAACCGACAATTAACCAACGATTAACTGACGATCAACCGATTAACAGCCACTGTAAGAGCGTGAATGAGCGTGTGATTTTGGTCCCTCACGCTTAGGAACTTTTACCATATTTATTCCATTTTGTCCACCATCTCATCAAATAATACTCTCAAGCTGCTGTACATATCTTATTTTATATTGTCAAATCAATCATTCTGGGAAGCATCAGGCTCAGTTTGTTCTCCGAAGCTACAAATAAAACATTACCCTAAAAGAACATGAAAAATGAATAGGACTTTTACATGGATTCCACCTGGGCATTTTTGCTAAACCTCATTTTTAGTTAATTCACCTCCAGCTTTTAAAAGAGAATAGTCAAAACCCAACAAAAGCTAATTTTGGTGTCAATCAGACCATCCTCCAGACACCGGCTTTACTCTTTTACATTTAACAAAGAAAATCCAGACGGAATTTAATTTGAGCTTGTTTCGACTTATAATTAGAGTAAAACAGACAGAGTCTCAGCTTCACAAAGGCTTCTGTTTTAATTGGGGTCATTTTTTCTAGTGTTTTAGGAAAACATGGGCCCCTAAGCGTCGGGGGTTAACATGCGCCTTTGATGATGTAATACTGACAAACAACGAGACGAGACGCTCCCGGATGAAACTAAACTACTCCAATAACAAACCTGCGTCACCCTGCAGTATGTATATAAGTGTGTTTTTATGTATTTGTTAAATGTATTGATTTTTAAAATTTAATGTTTTACCTGTGTTTGTTTTTTAATCTGTGTTGTGTTTTTAACAGGGTGCCCATGAAAAGGATGGGGTTTCCTGGTATAAATAAATAAAATAAAATGAATGAAATTAATAAAATTAATAACATGAATAAATAAAATAGATAAAGTAAATACAATGAATAAAATAAATAAAATGGAATAAAATAAATAAAATGAATAAAATGAATAAAATGAATAAAATGAATAAAATGAATAAAATGAATAAAATACACTTTTTTCACAGTCATTGTTTTGTCGCAGCCACAGCTAAAAAAGCACAAGGAACTACACAGACCATGGTGCTTTGCTTCATTTCAGTGCAAACAACATGAAGAAATGTTTTTTTTTAAGCACGTTTATATCTTAATTATTTGTAATATGACACTAATGACTGGTACACACGTTTGTCAAGGCATTTTTAAAGGAAAAAGTAGAATTTCTACAATTTTTTCTACGCACCGTGGAATGAATATCGTGATGAGAATGTCACGATTTCAAATGTTAGTGTAACACAAAATCGACAACAAAATCCTACATATTCTATCTTTCCTTTCTTTTCCTGTCCATTACCTTTACATTTAGCTTTACTTTTATGAAGAGAGGATGAGCAGAACTGACTTAAAAAATATTAGTTTTTTACCCGCAGATTATTGTTTTGTCCGATGCTCCTCGTGGACGTTTAGCGGGCTGGGTCGGATCAAAAACGCCGGCAGATTTCGCTGATAGCAGTCATTTTTTCACCTTTGACACCGAGCTCTGTGCCGCTACCTGCCCGCACGGCCCAGAATATAACACATTAATAGCCCGGGCACTTTAGCTGCCGGCGCGGTGAAATGCCGCTGTCAAACGGCCGGACCACGAGCTTCCATCTCAGAAAGGTCAGAGCTTCACTTTAAAGGCTCCGTCGCTCCGGATCTGAGCAAATACATGACAGGGCCTGAGGCTGGACAGCAGAGGCATCCGGAGCCAGGCTCAGGGCGAAATATAGGACACTCTGCTGGGTTTTTAGACATATCTTACCAACATAACCGCGGATAAAACGTCACATATGATCAGAGGTAGATAGTTCAGGTCGCTGCTCCCTCAACATGTCAACGAGTGACTGGTTCCCTGATGTAAAGTGCTATGACGGTAGAGAAGCTCTATATAAATGTGACTATTTACCATTTTTAACACAAATGAAGCAACAAAAGTGTCCGGTCTGCTCCTAATTATTCGCTTTTATAATTTCACCGAATCCACTTCATCCATGGATTTGTCTCGGGAAAATGAGAACTTCAAATGAGTTTTCCTCCTTTGTCTTTTTTTACTTTAGAGGCTGAAATAATTTTTTTAATTATGAAAATGAAATTCAATCTTAAGATTGTCACACTACAAAAAAGAAAATAAATCAGATCACTCACATAATAGGCTCTTGGTAGCTCTTTTTCATTCCAAAAATGTCAAAAAATCTCAGTTTCTAAATAACAAACACAATTTTAAGTCTGTATTAAAGACTCATCATTTTAATATTGCTTATGATGAACTTATAGCAAGGTTATGTATGAATTTATACTTTCACCGACTTAAAACTGTGCCGTCAAAGCTGTTTATCCTTTGCATTTATTGGAAACATGTAAATGATGTGCCTTTTTAATTTTAATTCCACGCAAAGCACTTTTAGCTGTCCGTGTGCGTGAAAGGTCAGACGTAACGTGACATTTAACTTGGGCAATCAGCAAAGTAACAGATTGTTGGCGCGAACGTCGACGGTGGTCTCGGTTTGAGGTCCGAGAGAACGAACTGTGCACAGACGGTAAACAGAATGTAATGTGAACTCAAGAGTGCATTTCGTCGTCTTACCCGGGTCGTAACCCCCCCCCGTCGGCGGCGAAAGGTCTCTTGTTTGAAAGCGGTCGTTATCTGGCGTCCTGTGTGCGGGCGGCAACGACAAACATTCATTAAGGGCTCGAGCGGTGCGAACAATACGAAAGGGAAACGGCCACGTGACGGCAAAACAGCCGGCGATTTACACTCCAATTACAGCGACGCGTAAACGGTGATTAATTTCCCCCGCTCGATCGTGAACTCGTTACCGGGATTAATGAGTGGTACGTGTACGCCCGGAGTAATGACCGACCGCGCCAAAAAGGACGGTCGATCGCAGAGGAATGTATCAACAGAACCGACCGCCGGAGCTCTGGGCGGAGTCTGCATGTTCTCCCTGTGTTACCGTGGGTTCTCGCCGCGTTCTGCGTCTCTGTGTTAACCCTGCGACGCCCATGAACCCCGCCCGCGGCCCAAAGTCTCTGGGATAGGCTCAAGGCTCCAGGCGCCCGCGACCCGGGACAAGCGGTAGAAAATGAATGCGGACAGTTCTTGACATTTCTCTGGACTTTAGAACTATGTATTTGGGCATCAGAACTCTTGCCATGGACACGATACACGGATACTTTTAATCACAAAGAAATGGATGACAAAGACATCGCCAACGGTCAAGGACTGGACTGAGATAGAGATGGACGTTAGAAAAATGTGGACTTGATTTGAAAAAGACTCTGGACTCAATAGGACGTTTTGTTTTGGACCTTGTGCTTTCTTTGGACAGCTTCTGTTTTTCTTTTTTTACTTTAATTTACTTTGCTCTATTGTGTTCTCTCTGGTCTTGTTCTGTTTAAAATTGGAAAATGTGTTTTTAAAAAATCAAGGAACAATATTTTAAATTCAAAGTGTTACTGAAAAACTCGGAATTAAACTACATTTTAATCTAAGCCATGGTGTAAAGTCATGTTGTGCTGTACATTGTATTTGTAATGCACATTTTAAGGACATCGCAAAGTGCAACAGAAAAGAGCTTAAATGTGTGCAATTTAAATTCACAAGCATTTAGAAAATAGGAAAGATCAAAACAGTAAAAAGTCCTAATACGCCCTTTTTAACATTTTGTTTTGTGAAACGTGCACACACCGGCACTTTGTACATTTGTGGATGAACGCTGGATTTAACACAGTTTAGATCTTCTTCTGCTTCTGGTGCTGTTGTGACTCTTTAGGCCCGTCCCAGACTAACTCGTGGCTCAGAGCTCGAGTCAGAGGAACAGATCATTCTGGAGTGAGCAGCTCAAGAGGAAGCAACTCCAAGCATGAAACAACTGCACCACTCTCTGGAGAACCATGTCCGAAACATTGTATTTATTTATTTATTATAGATTAAGACGAATAGCCTTAATCAGATCCCTTCTTCAACGATGATCAAATGAAGGTTATTTGCAAAAATGTAACACAATAATAACTCTACTCTTTCTCGGGTCAATGTTTTAGATAATTGACTGATTACTTCAACATAAAATAATTCTTTAATAAGTACTTTCTTCATTGAACCCTGTGGTCTTATACTAGTTCTGATAAAACTCTCAAAGGGGCACATTTTGTATGAATAAAAAAAGGTTGAGGGAAGGACTAAGGGTAGAGCAGATTCTGGTGTGTTTACTTCACACAATAGTACAATAATTATAGCACAAGGAGATAATGAATGTGACTCACTTCCACAGAAATCCTGACTGACTTCAGCCGCTGTCCATTCACACTGAGGTCAGTATCAAAAGGCTAATTGGACCTAAGCGACATAATTGGACCTAAGTGACAGACAACTGATCCAAACATCTATATATGAAACTCCTATATATATATATATATATATATATATATATATATATATATATATATATATATATATAACCTCATACAACTTAAGGGCAGTTATGGTATTCAACTTCAATAAGCACTTTCTAGTATGTTTTCTCTGCTTTGTAAAAGAGCTGGTCTGTGTGCTACTGGCAAGGTGCACACATATGTATCTGGTCGAAATTGTGTTTGTCTTATTAGTTCATTGAAATACATCAACATTACTTAATTTACTTTGTTAAATGTCATTAAAAATACACATAAAGCGTGGGAGAAACGTACCGGTTTAAATTCCCGTAAGTACGTTATTTGCAAGTGTTAGCCATGTTATTAGAATTAAGTCTTGTGGAAGATATACTCCTCTCACACTCAAAGCTCACATCGGTAAAGAAAAGTTTGAATCAAAGTGCAGCATAACATTTTTCTCGACATTTTCAGGCCCTTTATATAATCATGCATTATTCATTCCCTCGTCGGCGCAAGCGGTGAGCTATTTCCACACGGGTGAGAGTGATGGCTGCCAGTCTGCACCTGCACCCCTCGCCCACCGCCAATCACTCACACGCAACAGAGTCATACATGTGAGACGGAAAAGTGTCTCTAACAAGGACGGGGTTTGAGAATTTGTTGGCAAACGCTCAGCCATTGAGACGCTTGACAGGTTAGACGGACTCTTTTCACTGAAATACAGATACCGTAAGTCGCATGGAGTATAAATTGCACCAGCAAAAAGATGCATAATAGAGAAGAAAAAAACATATATAAGTTGCACTAAGTCGTTTTGTGGAAATGTATTTGATAAAATCCAGGACCAAGAACAGACATTTTATCTTGAAATGCAATTTAAAATAATAACAGATTAGAGAACATGGTGAATAGGTGTACGTATGCTAACGCTAACACCTTCAGCTACATGAGGCACAGACAGAACTGTGGTAAGTGTCTGGTATGTTAACGTAACATATGAACAGTTATTCAGATAACTATAGCATAAAGAACATGCTAACAAGTTTACCAAAGCATCAGTTTTACCCCAAATCACTAAATCCATTGAATTATTCTTCCTCTGTGTCACTTCTAAACAACTCCACAAACTCCAGAGATAGAGGAAGTGCAGATTCTTCTTCTGCGTCGCTCAGAGCCTAGAGCGCCCTCTTGTGGTTGTCAGTGTGAAAATAACGAATAATATCATATATAAGTCGCTCTGGAGTATAAGTCGCACCCCGGTCAAAACTATGAAAAAAGGTGCGACTTATACTCCAGAAAATACGGTATCTTAGTTTATAGTTCTAGTTCCTGGTTGGTCACGGGCGGCGGACATTCTACAAAGTCTCCGGGGGTGAATAACGGCACCACTTTCCGAAGCCACTGTGAAAAAACAGTGTCACTTTTGTTTATTTTCGCCGACAGAGACGATGTTGAACTTTGCGGCAGTTTTTGCTCCACATGAACTGGCCCGGTAACTACGGAGATATGCTAGCTCGCCGACGGTTAAGCGGCCAATTCTGAAAGTTCTGGTTTCATGCGAACGCAGCTAATTCACACATCGTTATTATTAGACAAACACAGAATCAACAACTCTTTTACTTTCCTGAACGAACTTTTAAACGCAAATTGTCTTTGGGTGGAATTGTTCGTACGCAGTTGTTCGGCATAGCTAGCGGCTTTACTTTCTGTCCATAGTTGTGCGCCTATAACTACTTACCACAGATACTATCCTGCCACATAAATTGATGAGAAAAAGATGAAAACGACGTATGCATGTATTTATGTTCAGCATTACACCGGAGTTCAGCTGTTCACGACACGCTTGAGAATACATGAAAAAACAAAAACTGCAAAGCAATTTCATATTAGCAAATAGATTTTCACAGATTCCCAGGACATATTTGTTTAATGTATTCTGTATGCGCTGCCCTAAAGCCCCACTGCATGCATACATACAGCTCGGCCACAGCCATTCCGCCCATCTCCCATCCATTAAAAAGCTCATTTATATTGTATAAACAAAGCTAAACCCGGTCAAAGTATTCATTTTAAATTGCACGGTGATATTTAATGCAAACGTAAGACCGTGCCGCGTGTGTTGACCTGTTTTGAATCGAAACGAAGTGCGGGTTAATGGTTTGTGTACGCGTACTTCATACCGTATGCCAAAGGTAGTCGCGTGGAGACTCTTTTTGAAGACTCTCATTCGGAGGTAATGATTTGAATCAACCCGAGGGTCTGAGAAACTCGAATCTATACTGTACTGAGCACCGTGCTGTTGGTGAAGGAAAGTCGGGCACATCACGATCGACCCATAATAAGCAACTAAAGGCAGAGCATTTGGCATTTGACACCATCCACGCTACTGGTTTTCAGAAATCATAAAATGGATAAGTAACATTCTCAAGCCGTCATTGACATTAAAAACAGACCGTTGTAACAGTATCGGCGACACACAACATTTACAAGTACAGGTGACTACCTCTGAAACCTCCCGGACAAGTGAGACGTTAAATCGACTCGTTTTATAAGTGCAGTGTTCCCCGTCCGGCACAAAAGGTGAAGATCAAGAGCCGGCCACAACAATGATGGTGGCAGCAGGGGTAAAATGGCTAAAATTGTCACATTTATACTGCAATTTTCTACCTTCAAAGGAACCACTGGCCCATTCACATCCAGCCACTCTAAAAGAGATGTTTATGTCGAGACGTGAGACTTGGCTCTTGGATTGTTGTCATGTTATTGTGCATCGCTTCTGTGTCAATTCAAACGCAATCATCTCCTTCACAATGTTTTTCGATATCCCACCTGTGATATGAGCGTTTAAAAACATAATGTGAAAAGACACCTCTCTTCTCCAAGTACTGGTTTCATTTACATCGACATTTTATGCTTTCGTATGATGCTATACGGCTCACTGGTTTAACAATTTGTGCTGCGACTCAATGTGCAGAAGTATTCCTCTTCATTTGCATTTGTGAAGCGACTTTTGCCCGAAGCATTTATTGAATTCTTGGCCTAATAAAGAGACCTCCTCCACAGCTCGGGTCAAACGCCTGTGTGGGAAGAGAAAAGTCCAACGCAACCGACTGACTGCGTATAGTCTTTATTTTACTGCACTGCGTGACTATTATTATTATTAGACCAATCGGGCAGGTATTTGTGGAGAAAATGTTGAAAAATATTTATATTTTAAATATTATATCATTCCAGTTTATGCAGAATTTACACAAAGAAACATTTTTATCGACTCTCTAAACATTAATTCAACAAAATAAAGTCGCTCTCATATGTTGTAATTTGTCAACTAAAAAAATTGTGACATTAGATGAGTTATGGCCCAGTGGTTGCTGGGTAATTTCCTAGTGCGATGTGTCATCTACAAACAGGAAGGTAAATTATAAACCTAAAAAAAATGCTATTCTGTGATAACATTTTTATCATTTGAAGCTAAATTCTAAATATATTTATCTTTACTGCATTTTAGTTCAATGAGTCGTCCTACCTGTAGGGGGCGCTTTAACTAAAGTCCAGATTCCTAAACATTGAACAAAAGGACAGTACTTTTACTTTTGTACTTTGTTACCAATATCACTGATGCACAATGGTTAAGTATTGCACAATATGATAATAAAGTAAAGGTACATGCAAGACAACAAACCAAGATTAATCCACTTTAAATTAGGATTGAATCAACCTGATTAACCAAAACGAGAGCAGAAACATGATAAATCCAGCTCTAAACCAGCTTTTAAAACCAATAATACATAAAGAGGCGTGTCTTATTTTACATAAACCAGTTGTACAGTCGCTCCATGTTTTATACACTGTAAATAACTGAAGTTTACACCTAATGGTTAAACCACACCTATTGCAGTCCATCTGTTTCTATAGAGATGATCAAAGCACGATTGCAGTGAGGAAACAAAAACAGCAGCGGGTCAGGGTCAACTCGAATTGTGCGCAAATGTATCAGCGACAAACGGGCTTTCCACAGCAGCTCATGAAGTGAACTCATCCGGGAGCGTTAACATTTACCGTACTCTACAGGCTATACAACACCACTGAATAAAAGCCGCTCCAATTACAATTTACAAAGAAACAAGAAATTGTACACATACCAAAACTCATGTAACATGAGATATTTACACACATCGGCTGTTTGTAAGGTATGTAAGACTGGAACACTGTATGAAAGGACAAGTAAAAGAATCCCATGCTTTTCAGAACATGTTTGCAGAGGTCTAAGTCCGTTTATCCAGCAGTATGGAGTGGAAAGATAGTGCCTTTATTCAGAGAACCAGGGTTACCTGAATGTAACCAGAATGTTCTCTATTGTCTCACTGCAAACTAAGGATGTCAAAATTATCATGTTCATCGATAATGATTCAGGTCATGAGATAATTCAAAGAAGCAAAAAAGAATAATCATGACAATTTTAGAAGTATTTTTGGTTCAATATAGAGGCAATAAAATAGAGCTAAATGTAAAGAACTTGGCTGGCAGTTTTTGTCACATTCAAACTTATTTTGTCATTCAAAAAGTTGAATTTGGTAAAGCTGCTCACGAACTTGAGGAACAGTAACGTGACAATGACAATGGAAATTAAAAAAATCAATCAATCACTCAATAGTTTCAATAATCGCGAATAATCATTAAATTGTAAGGTTTTTTTCTCTTTGTTCCGGGGATAACTTTTGATATTTACCACCGCAGACGGCGACACCCCAAAAGAACAAGACGAGTGTAAGTGACATTTTTATCGGCTTCTCAGATTTAATCACGCCCCATTATTGCACCTGATTGCGTTCCTCATTTGGGTTGAACGGAGAGTGTAATTGCTTTTCGAACAAATTGTTGGGAGCAAAATATGTGGGAGAAATGTCAACAGCTTTTACTGTACTTTCATGGATGTTTGATATCACGGCTGCTCGGCCATTCAAAATAATCATTTGAGTTATGAATAAAACACAATCACATTATCCAACTTGCTAAACTAAAAGAGGACGCACTGGGCGATTAGTAAGTGATGTTTTTGAAGCGCCAGAATCGGGGTTTTTTCCAAATGTTTTTTGTTAAATTTGTTATGATGAAAAATCACATCTCTATTTGACCGTGAGACGACTGTACTTCAACATGACACTTGCATATTATACAACTCTTTCTGTATTTATTATTACATGAAAACATGGCTAATTCTCAAACATAAATACGGGTCGTCTCCATTCTTCAGTTTTGAAAAGGAAGTCTATTATATATCACTTTTACCATAACTAATATTATGTTTTATTTAATCTGTGCTTGTTCATTTCTGTTTCCATGTTTTTTCCCCTGCTCCTGTTTCAGACACCGCCGACTGAAAGATGCTCCTCATCTGCCTGGATGAACTGTCTCTAGATGAACCTCCCTCTCCTCCTAAATGGTTCTAGCTCAATGAACTGTCTCTAGATGAACCTCCCTCTCCTCCTAAATGGTTCTAGCTCAATGAACTGTCTCTAGCTGAACCTCCCTCTCCTCCTGAGTGGTTCTAGCTCAATGAACTGTCTCTAGATGAACCTCCCTCTCCTCCTGAGTGGTTCTAGCTCAATGAACTGTCTCTAGATGAACCTCCCTCTCCTCCTGAGTGGTTCTAGCTCAATGAACTATCTCTAGATGAACCCCCCTCTCCTCCTAAATGGTTCTAGCTAGATGAACTGTCTCTTGATGAACCTCCCTCTCCTCCTGAGTGGTTCTACTCAATGAACTTCCTCTAGATTAACCTCCTTCTCCTCCTGAATGGTTCTAGCTCGATGAACTGTCTCTAGATGAACTTTCCTCTCTTGAGTGGTTCTAGCTCAATGAACTGCCTCTTGATGAACCTCCTCCTCTCCTCCTGAGTGGTTCCAGCTCGATGAACTGTCTCTAGATGAACCTCCCTCTCTTCCTGAATGGTTCTAGCTCTATGAACTGTCTCTAGATGAACCTCCCTCTCTTGAGTAGTTCTAGCTCGATGAACTGTCTCTAGATGAACCTGCCTCTCCTCCTAAATGGTTCTAGCTCGATGAACTGTCTCTAGATGAACCACCCTCTCCTCTTGAATGGTCCTAGCTCGATGAACTGTCTCTAGATGAACCTCCCTCTCCTCCTGAAGTGTTCTTGCTTAATGAACTGTCTCTAGATGAACCTCCCTCTCCTCCTGAAGTGTTCTTGCTTAATGAACTGTCTCTAGATGAACCTCCCTCTCCTCCTGAATGGTTCTAGCTGGATGAACTGCCTCTAGATTAACCTTCCTCTCTTGAGTGGTTCTAGCTCGATGAACTGTCTCTAGATGAACCTTCCTCTCCTCCTAAATGGTTCTAGCTTGATGAACTGTCTCTAGATGAACCTCCCTCTCTTGAGTGGTTCTAGCTCGATGAACTGCCTCTAGATGAACCTCCCCCTCTCCTCCTGAGTGGTTCTAGCCCCACAGTCTGTCTGCAAATGGAAGCGCGTGAGTGGGAGCAGGTTCTCTCCTTCACTGTGGTTCTCATGAGGTTTCTACTCCCTCCCAAAGGCCTTTGTAGTTTTTCCTTGCCGAGAAGGAGGGTCTAAGGACACGGGATGCTGGGTCATTTGCTAATTTCCTCTGAACATTGTTCAATATGTTTTTCCCTGTTGCCCTTCCAGGCAGCTGCTGTTGTCATCTTGAATTAATTTGATATGAATTGATCACTACTAAAAATGCACAGGCCTAACTTATGTTCTTATGTTTCAGGGACTCACTTCCGTCATGGTTTGATCAGAAACCGAACCCCTGAAAACGATTGATTAGTTTAATACTGAACAGGCTGCTTCTCCATCTCCTCTACATTTGTATTCCACTTGCGCTTCCACTGCATCCAATCCTCTCCATATTCCCTTATCCCACAAAAATAGACGTACATCCAAAGGAAACGCTTTATTAAGAAGGCTGGGATTGTGAAAATGTCAGATGATATCTCTGAGGCATAGACCAGGGCAGCTGCACGGCGTAGTGAAATGATATTTTATATTAGAATCAGACTTCACACACTGAGGCGAAAAGGTTACTGAGGAGCAGATTAGAAAACTGGATCTCAAGGACGCATTATAATACGAATGTACATCATGGCCATCTCACTGCTAAGTGTTCTTTTCTGTCAATCACGTGTTTAAGCCCATCTTTTCATCGACTGCGTGAGGCATTTTGGTGCAAAGTTTGCATGCTCTCTCTGTGTCTCACTGCGCTCGCTCGCTGCTCCTGACAGGTCGCCCCCTGCCGTACAGAAGGATGGGTCAAATGCAGAGGGACACATTTCTTGACGGGGACAATCAAGATTACCCTTTGCGTTTGGTTTGGCGCGTCGTGATTATGAATTTGAAATCATGTGTGCTGAAGAAAAACCCTTCACTTTCTAGAGGTCAGGCGTTTCCTCATCAGGATTTGGTTTTAGCGTGCCATCTACTGGCTACGGAGGGAATTACCATGGGGAAAAACAGCATGCAGTTGTAATGAATGCACTTCCAACCAACATGATGATGATGATGATTTATAGATTAAAAAACAACACAAAAGACTTGACTAGATGTCTACTACCTATGGCATCAATAATGTGGTATATTTGAAACCAAGTACTTTGTGAGGCTCGGAAAAGGGGCGTAAAGCATAAATGGAGCAAACTACAACTCCAGGTATTTGGTTTTTGATGAAGAAACAATGACAAACATGTGTGCATAATGTGTACTTTGTCTCCTCCCTGTTTTTAAAGGCCACTTGAGCTGTTTCCGTAGTCTTTAAGGGTTTATGTAACGTGAGTCGCTTGTTGGATTTTATTACTATTCAATGAACGTTTGTATAATCAACAATAAGCAAACCAATTTCCAGTTACTGTAAATGAAAAAACCCTGATGGACTGGAACCATCCCAGCTCAATCATCTCGTGCCTCTTTATGTCACTGCAGTTTCTAATTCAACAAAAAGCAGCGCATCTTTTGCAAGTTTTCAGATTCATGTGCGGCCAAAATGTTCCAATGGATTAGTTTCCACTGCAGAGCAAAGCAAAGTCAATTTGCGAAATGGCGTACATGTAATACAAACGATGATAGGTTTAGTTAGTATTTACGGGCGCAGGGCCAGTGAAACCCGAGAGTAAGACGAATAAGACAAACTAAGAAGAAAATTATCTGCTGTGCAAATGCAAAGCTATCGTGTGATTCCAAACTGCATCATGCCGACAAAGCAACAATCATATATCATGAGGATACCTGGAATGCAGCACAGAGTGATATTAAATATATCTGTTTCCATAGAGACAAGAAGGGGACGCCTGTGAAGTGGTGAGTAAGAATGTAAAGCTACAAACACGCAAGCGTTTTCAAGGTCAACCCTGTCGAGGCGTGGCACGGGTCACACCGGAGCACACCAGAAAAGCTTATGGGTCTTGCCGTGCCGTGTATGTGCCAAGTTTGTGCTCCTACGTCCAAAGGTCCTCGCGGTGTGGACTAAAAGAGCTGTGATTGGTTCATCCACAGGGACTAGATAGAAAACTAACAATATATAGCCTAGAACTGCTGAGGTTTGGAACAATAATTCCATTGACACACCTGGGAATGGTTCAGGTCTGCGGTGGGTACGGGGGCACGGGGGCATGGGGGACACCAGACTTTAGGTGCAAAGCGTTTTCATCATTTCGGGCGAAACATGCGAATATGTGCGAACAACATGTGTGAACAACATCTGTGAACAGCATGTGCGAACAACATGTGCGAATAACGGAGGCTCAGAGCGTGCGAACACAGCGTTCATGCTCCAGGACGTAACTGGCCTAATCAAATGTGTTAAGTAATTATAAGCAAAATCCATATTTGTCAATGAACCCTAAGCTGTAAAATATGTAAAATATGCAATGGTAGAAAATGTCAGTTTGACTTTGCTCTTATTACAACCTCCATTTTATTTGCCTAAATTTAATGTTTAATTAGGCTTTTTAAGAAAGCCCAGGGCTACAATTTGTTTTGTAATTTCTGTAATTTCTTTGTGATTTTAATGCATTTTTTCCTGTTGTGTGAAGCACTTTGAATTGAATATGAAATGTGCTCTACAAATAAACTTGCCTTGCCTTTGCCTCAAAAATATTCTTTAAATATTCACATTTACCGTAGCTTTCTATTCTCTAAAGTATATTAGCCTAAATTGCTGTAGGATGCATAATTTTTAGGACTTCAAATGTCAAAACTCCAGCAGCTATGAAGATTAAATCGAGTAATAGCCTATCATCCACCTGTGAATGGACATATTTGTAAGTCAGATGGGTTTTTATAAAGGCTTTGAGGCTTTCAGGTTTTATAACCCATCCTAAGCAGAAATCAAAGAACATGAAACATGTATGTCTTAACATTTAGAGGCACTAGAGGAAAAAACATCATTGTTTATCCACAAACTCCTCTTGACAATCTAATTCCATCAGGTCCATAAAATTTAGATTCTGCTCCAGGACAAAGACGGTCATTTCATCCCCAAAAACACAGCGCGTTTTTAGTGTGTTTACTGCTGGATTTGAACCTACAATCTCCTGTTTACTAGACAGGCACTTTCACGCCAAAAACGTGGTCATCAGGATAAATCAAGAGCAGGGAATATGTTCGATAAACGAAAAGGGAAACAGCTTCAGCCGCCAGAGTATGCGCCCCAGACTCACGCGCAGTCATTTCCTGTGTGTCAATGCTATAGTATAGTAGTAGTAGTATAGTATAATAACCATTTCAGCACATGAACGCACACAGGTGCCGCCCTCTGAACCGCCCAACAAGCGCATGAAAGCGGCAAAAAATACACATTAGGAAACACGGAACAGGTGAGACACATGAGGAATCCAAAAGCAATCCAAAAGCACATGAACAGGGTAAAATATATGACCAAAGAAAAAAAAAGTGTAAACCAGGACGTAACAAGGTATAAAACAGGGTTAAAAATGCTTTAATTGGGATTTGCAGCAGCTCGGAGTACTTGTAAACGAGTAGGCCTGAGTGCGTGACACTTCCTACCGAAAACATCGACCGCAGACTGATCCGTGAAGTCGTGGCACATCATAATCGAGGCCGTGCTCAG
The DNA here is from genome assembly GCF_026437365.1 of Eucyclogobius newberryi. Classification (NCBI taxonomy): domain Eukaryota; kingdom Metazoa; phylum Chordata; class Actinopteri; order Gobiiformes; family Gobiidae; genus Eucyclogobius; species Eucyclogobius newberryi. The sequence goes on from NW_027315757.1 coordinate 19,751,068, forward strand.
AACACTGAACGGTTGTGTGAAGGCAGCGCTGCAGCTGTGTGCGTTTGTGTGTCCCCAAACTGCATTCGCCAATAAAACAATCATTAAAAAGAAGCAACCGTGAGAAAGTACAGATCGAAACGAAGATGGAACCCGGACTAGACCAGGACTGAAGCCTCACTTAAAACCAAGACAGAATCAACAGGACAGAAAATTGAGGAATAACCAAAGGACGACAAAGATTGAATTAAGTTTAATCAAAATTGAAATTTGAATATATTTATTTCATCCTGTCATTTCCTCAGTAAATATCCTAAAATAAACTGTAACTGTCAACTGTAGTTTAGACGTGTACAAGTGTTCTGAAATTAATGAGATTCTTGTCAATGTCTTGGAAATATGTTGAAAATGTGCACAAAAATAAATTGCAAAATCGTTTCACAATCGAGGTGCTTGTCCAAAGATTGCAATTAGATACGTTTCCACGATGTTTCTGCCCGATCCACAGACGTGTGATTAAATCTGGGCTAACACGGTGCTAAACCAGGACCAAAATAACATCATGACTAAACCAAGGCATCGTCAATAGAAGCTGCAGTGTTATTTATGTTATTTATAGTTATTCACATGAAACAGAACCTGGCGCAAAGTCAACCATTGTAATACAAAAGGGATATAAACCTTTTTTTTTGCTGTGTTAAGAGGAAAAGATGTTATTTGTGGAGCCAAACTTTAGCAAACAATAAAATGGGCAACATTTGGTGGTTTTCTGTGTTCTAGAGCCTTTGAAGGGTCGTTAAAGTGTCCATGACAGGTTTTTACGATTTTCTAATTTTGTCTCTGTTTGGTGTATTTGAACCTGTCATACATATATATTATAGTTTGACACCAATCGAGCAGGTATTTGTGGAGGAAATGTTGAAAAATCTGTATAAAATGACAGGAAGTGATGTCACACTAGGGAAACTCACTCAAGTTTATGCAGAATTTACACAAAATAAACCTTTTTTTGACTCTCTAAACATCAATTCAACAAAATAAAGTCACTCTCATATAAAAATAAATAAATAAATGTTGACATCAGATGAGTTTTGGCCCAGTGTTTACTGGGTAATGTCCTACTGTGATGTCATCAACCACAAACAGGAAGTGAAATTAAAAAACAAAACAAATGCGCTATTCCGTGAAAACATTTTTATTTCATTTTTTTCGCAAAATTCTAAACAAATTCATCTTAAACGCATTGAAGTTCAATGAGTCGTCCGACCTGTAGGGGGCGCTTTAAGACGTCACGTCCTAGAAAGCGAAGGTCATCTACGGAGACAAAACGACCAACAAACAGAGATCCAGTGGCAAGAAAAAAATGTTTCAAAAAAGCATAAGAGCCCGATGAACACCACTGACCGGTCTCCGCGACAACCATCTGGACCTCTGTTATCAAAGCTGTTCTCGCTTCCACAACATGTTCCAGCAGCAAATTCAAGTGCAGGTAAAAGCAGCAGCAGCTCGTTCACTTAAACGTGTGAAAAACAGGAGAATTTCAGAGATACGAACTCAAAAACCTTTCACTTCAGTCTATTTTCCCTTTTTTTTGTACTAGACTGAGTCATAATATCAGAATAGATTTGTTCATTTAAGAAGATTTATCATTATGAATAAAGGAATAATAACATTTCAGTTTTCCTTATTTCCAAGTGGACAAAAAAAAATGTGTATAAAACTGGTTGCAGTAAAGTCATAATTTTGATGAGGAATAATAAAATGCGTATTGGATCATGTTGTGACCTTCTTGGGAGTTGTTACTTACTAAACGTGTCATGTGGCGCGTTGTTTGATTGATAAATTAATAAAAACCACACGCACTCTGTCCGTGTTGACTCAGGGAAGACATTTTCCAGGGGGAATTTGGAAATCGTCACCGTTGCAGCTATTTTTATCCCAGTAAAACAAAACAAAAACACGCAGGAAAAACTCAATAGCTGCGCAGGTGATTTTAGGCTGAAATAAACAGTTTGAACTCCACGAAACCTCTGACAAACTCAAGCAATGAGAAGTTTGCACTCACATTTACGCACGGCACGCGTCCGGCAACTCGCGCGGATGTTTGGGAGATTCTTCAGAGATGGTCAGCGGAGGAGGAGCGGCAGGAGCGCGGCAGGAGCGCGGCAGGAGCGCGGCAGGAGCGCGGCAGGAGCGCGGCAGGAGCGCGGCAGGAGCGCGGCAGGAGCGCGGCAGGAGCGGCAGGAGCGCGGCAGGAGTGGCAGGAGTGGCAGGAGCGGCAGGAGTGGGTGCTTCACGGCCGCGTCCCTCTCGCTGTCCCTGGACCGAGTGATGCGCGGAGCCGCGAGCAGCTGCGGGTCTCTCTGCTGTATCTAGGTAACGGCGAGTGGGAGGCGTCCCCGTGCTCGTGCGTGAGGGTGCGTGTGCGCAAGAAGTGTGTGTGTTCAAGAAGTGTGTGTGCGCAAGAAGTGCGTGTGCGCAAGAAGTGTGTGTGTTCAAGAAGTGTGTGTGTGCAAGAAGTGTGTGTGTTCAAGAAGTGCGTGTGCGCAAGAAGTGCGTGTGTTCAAGAAGTGCGTGTGCGCAAGAAGTGCGTGTGTTCAAGAAGTGCGTGTGCGCAAGAAGTGCGTGTGTTCAAGAAGTGCGTGTGCTCAAGAAGTGTGTGTGTTCAAGAAGTGTGTGTGCGCAAGAAGTGTGTGTGTTCAAGAAGTGTGTGTGCGCAAGAAGTGCGTGTGTTCAAGAAGTCCGTGTGCGCAAGAAGTGCGTGTGCGCAAGAAGTGTGTGTGTTCAAGAAGTGTGTGTGCGCAAGAAGTGTGTGTGTTCAAGAAGTGTGTGTGCGCAAGAAGTGTGTGTGTTCAAGAAGTGTGTGTGTTCAAGAAGTGTGTGTGTTCAAGAAGTGCGTGTGCGCAAGAAGTGTGTGTGTTCAAGAAGTGTGTGTAAGCAAGAAGTGCGTGTGCGCAAGAAGTGTGTGTGTTCAAGAAGTGTGTGTGCGCAAGAAGTGTGTGTGTTCAAGAAGTGTGTGTGCGCAAGAAGTGTGTGTGTTCAAGAAGTGCGTGTGCGCAAGAAGTGTGTGTGTTCAAGAAGTGTGTGTGCGCAAGAAGTGTGTGTGTTCAAGAAGTGCGTGTGCGCAAGAAGTGTGTGTGTTCAAGAAGTGTGTGTGCGCAAGAAGTGCGTGTGCGCAAGAAGTGTGTGTGTTCAAGAAGTGTGTGTGTGCAGGAAGTGTGTGTGCGCAAGAAGTGTGTGTGTTCAAGAAGTGTGTGTGTGCAAGAAGTGTGTGTGTGCAGGAAGTGTGTGTGTGTGCAAGAAGTGTGTGTGTGTGCAAGAAGTGTGTGTGTGCGCAAGAAGTGTGTGTGTGCAAGAAGTGTGTGTGTGTGCAAGAAGTGTGTGTGTGCGCAAGAAGTGTGTGTGTGCAAGAAGTGCGTGTGTTCAAGAAGTGCGTGTGTGCAAGAAGTGCGTGTGTTCAAGAAGTGTGTCAGCAGCAGCAGCAGCAGCAGCAGCAGCAGCATTTTAAAAGTGGATTAAAACAACAGTGTGTCACTTTCTGTGGCGCGTCACTGACATGAGTCCACTGGAACAAAACAAAGCCATACTTAGCTTATGAACAAGATTAATAAGGAATATTATAGCCAAAGGAAGATGATTTCCATGGAAACCAGCAGCTGAATGCTCCCCCACGCCCCGTACGAGTCAGGTTTGTGGCGGTGCAAGCCCACTCACAGTGAGGACGTTTTTCAGTGGAATAAATACATAAAAAATATTAAAACATGCTTTTATTTTTGTGTATTATTTGGCCAAAGGGTTTGGGCTTTAATCAACAATCAAACAATTTAATTAAGTTATGAATTCATTAATTGAATCACAATGCGCTTATCGAGCGTCAATACAAGGAAGTCAAAACTATGGCCTGGGGGCCAAATGTGGCCCTTGGAACAATTCTTGTTGGCCCAGGCCTCCAGATGAATGATCAAAATGATTTTAACTTCAATGTATTAAACATTCCACCATCATAACACACATTATGATGTAATGCAGACCTAACAATAATGTAGTAAGACTTATTGAAGTAGTAAGTATTAGAGCAATGTTCTCAAAGCGCTTTAGAGGTTAAAACCACAACTAATCACAAACAGTAAAATACAAACAGATTAAAACGAGAATAATGAAAAAAGCAGCAAAAATAATCGTGATACTTTAGATGTGAAAAGAACATGACAAAAAGATGAGTTTTTATGCACTTTTCAGCAATAAGGAGTCGTTCTTAGCTCGGGGTGAGTTCCAGAGTCTGGGGTTTAAGTCACGTTTGGAGCATTCCAGAGCTGGAGCTCTTAAACAATCAGGGACACGGAGATGAGACAAAGGCACGAGCGACTACTTCCGCTCATTTGGTGCATATTCTTCAGCTTTGCAATGTTTCAAAGATAGAAAAAAAACAAGTGTAAGTCACTGCCTGGACATGATGCTGTCCGGCGAGTATTTGTGATGAGTTACTTTGGTCGAGCGTGTTCTAACAGACATGTACTTTTCTACTGCGTTGGATTTTCCACAGTATAAAATAAGATACGGACAGCAAGTATTTCAGCACCTATTTTTGAGCATACAAGTACCACAGAGGAGAAGGTCAAGGACTCCCCTTTGTGAAGGTGAATGGACTTGGGCAAACATTCACTAAGTAAATATGAAGGATTATTGTGTGAATGAAACACAATGTTATGAAGCAGCAGAGGAATAAAAGTATCAAACAGTTTATGCTTCTCCATAAAAGAAGTGAACTGTCCTGCCAACACCACCACCAATCAAAGTTTGGATATGAGTCTGTAGTTTTTAGGCTGCAAAGGATCCACACTTATACTTGACTTTTTAATCATTCAATTTAAATTCAATTCAATTTATTTTTGTAATGCCCAAAATCACAACAGCAGTTGTCTCTGAGGGCGACAGTGAAAAACGGATTAAACAATGTTCATGGGTAATGTCCCATCATCCTCCAGGGACTCGAGGAGCATCTGGGTCCACAGGTCATCGATGTGCCTGTCCCACTCCCCTCAAGGATGGAAGGGTGGGACTCCTGAAGATGAGTCTCACCAACTTTTAGGTTAATGTCCTTGGAGGAGTTTGTAAAAGTAAAAAGTGACAGTATGTTCATATTTCAGAGATTTGGCAATTTTCCCATTAGAATAACATGGGAGGTTTCTGTCGTTGCTACGGCTACGCAGTAACACATATGACATAGGTCTCATTGACTTTTTTATTGGCATGTCAAAATGGAATTTTGTGCAAAAGTAGATCCCTCTGTAAAGCACTGGTTTGCCCCATGTAAAGCCCCATGTTCACAGCTGTGGAACTACAGACTTAATAGGCTCCTGCAGCTTGTGACGCTCGGGCCTATTAATAATAATAATGATAATCAAGTGCTACAGTTTTCCATACTTCATACTGTCCTGCAGTTTCTCTCTGTGCTGTCCCCTTTCCTTATGAGGCTCAAATGTCTATAAATAAAACTGGAAAAGAACTAAACCAGAACCACAGTTTGAGAACCAGTGCCTTCGTTACGTTGACACTGGAGCAGGACTGGTCACAGCCCTTTCATCTGGAAAATTGTGACTCTCCAAACGGCAGCAAGTCTTCAGATTTGAAACGGTGTGTTATGTGAGGGAAATAGATGCTTCTGTGGATTATAGTCATAGTATTGCACCAGCGTAAAGCGTAACCATGGACTCTGTGACGATCTAATCTAATTCAGTCTACGCAAAGTCAAAAGTACAACAACTCTCCTCTGCTTTTAAAGGGACATTGTAATGTTCAGGATGTCATTTTGTTCCTTAAGTAAAAGTAAACGCAAGTGCTCCGGTAAAAGTAACACATAAAAACAAATCTAGTGAAAGTGAAAGTCTAGAAGTACCCGTTTAAAAACGTGCTTTAAGAGTCAAAAGTAACAGTTTTCACGTATATTTCAGACTTTGAATTGTTTGAAATTTGGTGATTTGTGTTCTGGGCGACAGCAGCAATTACAATATATATTTTTTTTATTTGTCTAGCGCAATGTATATATATATATATGTATTTTACTTGCTCAAAGCTGGGACTTGAACTCAAAACCTTTGTGCAGGAGGTCACCATGAATGTGCCAAGTATAACCCCTCAAACCGCATAAAAGTACTTTATACTTCTCAGTCTAGTTAGAAAAATGTATAGAAAGTACACATACCTGCTCTCAAATGTAGCAAAGTAAAATGATCCAAATGACTTAAGCAAAGTACAGACAGCTAAACGTTTTATTTAAGTGGAGTACTTTTACTTTGGTACTTTGTTACTTCCCACCACTGCGTTCAACCACCACAACCGTCAGAAAAGGAGTAAACCCATGTCAGAAAGCGAGTCCGATCACAGTAAGAAAGTCCCAGTTGATTTAAGCAGCATGAAGGCATAAACAACAAACTAAACCGAGACAAAGAAACAAAGCAAATGCAACCTTCGAGTAAAGTTAAGTGAGAAGAAAGTGCACAGGTGGAATGTGTAAAGAAAATATAAGAAGATAATCCTTTAATGTCCACACAATATAATCATATAATCATACCACCATATAATGGGTTTTTATACTGTTCTTTTTGTTTTTAAAGGTCAGGTTTGTGAGGGTTTTTCCACTTTTTTTGACGCCATGACCTAAACTAATGAATGTGTTGAGGCCATTTTAGTTATTATGACATTTCTTTCATCAAAATCTGATAATCATCTGTTTTCTAGAGTCAAATAGCACGTCAACAATAAAAAATGTGGCAAAGACAAACGTGAAAGAAAAACGTCATTGTTCTTTGCCGTCCAAAAAAACAACAACAGTTCCTCTAAAAATTCACTTCCTTCGGTTGTTTTCGATCATAAAATGCCAAAAAACACACATAATTATGGGACAATCTGCTTATTCTAGGTAACATTTTCTTATGATACAACGTTCACCCTCGGCGCCATCAAATCTATAACGTAAGCACTTTACAATTTCCGTTCCGTCTTTTCTTTAGTGTCATCGAGCGTCTGGGACCACCGAGTCGCTCCCTCCCCTGGATCAATAGTGTTTGTCCCAGTCTAAGATTACATTGTGGCATTGACGATACAAATTTAAAAAGATTATAATTTGTGAAATGAGTTGTCCTTGTGTGCGTATGAACCTTAAGTGATTCTAAGGTGGTCATCTGTACCAGAATGTATGTTTCTGTCCTGTTTCCAAGACATCTTTTTTGCTCCTTTCACCCTTTCTGCAGCTTTTGTTCTTCGCTTTCATCCTCTCTTCTCTTATCTTCAGCCCTGCTCTCAGCCTCTTCTCTGCGTTCGAGATCACTTTGATGGCTTTTGAAATCGCGGAACCCAAAATCTTTACAAAATTGGATTGTACACCGGGCACGGCAGGTTGGATTGTAAAACAGATACACAGTGAAATCAGATCCAAACCGAGTGGACTAAGCTCAAGTAATGCAAGATGTAAATGTAACTTGTAAACAGCCGGTGGTGACGTTAATAAGCATTGAATTTGCACTTAACATCAAGGAGCCGTTCACCCATTAATAAGCCCGACGGCGGCGAAATGTCTTTTACGAGGACGTCTCTTTGTAGAAATGTGCGCTCAAGCTTCATTGTGAATATAAGCTCTTGAGAGATTCAGGGCCGGACTCAAGATCCTGCTGGAGTTTGTTCTCATGTTGGTTTTGGAAAGACCTCGATCCATTTGCTTTTGCTTATCGGGTCGGGGCATTTGAAAAGAGTGGATCTGAGAAGAGTGGATCTGAGACGAGTGGATCTGAGACGAGTGGATCTGAGACGAGTGGATCTGAGAAGAGTGGAACTGAGACGAGTGGAACTGAGACGAGTGGATCTGAGACGAGTGGATCTGAGACGAGTGGATCTGAGACGAGTGGATCTGAGACGAGTGGATCTGTGAAGAGTGGATCTGAGAAGAGTGGAACTGAGACGAGTGGAACTGAGACGAGTGGATCTGAGACGAGTGGATCTGAGACGAGTGGATCTGAGACGAGTGGAACTGAGACGAGTGGAACTGAGACGAGTGGATCTGAGACGAGTGGATCTGAGACGAGTGGAACTGAGACGAGTGGATCTGAGACGAGTGGATCTGAGACGAGTGGAACTGAGACGAGTGGATCTGAGACGAGTGGATCTGAGACGAGTGGATCTGAGAAGAGTGGATCTGAGAAGAGTGGATCTGAGACGAGTGGATCTGAGACGAGTGGAACTGAGACGAGTGGATCTGAGACGAGTGGATCTGAGACGAGTGGAACTGAGAAGAGTGGATCTGAGAAGAGTGGAACTGAGACGAGTGGAACTGAGACGAGTGGATCTGAGACGAGTGGATCTGAGACGAGTGGAACTGAGACGAGTGGATCTGAGACGAGTGGATCTGAGACGAGTGGAACTGAGACGAGTGGATCTGAGACGAGTGGAACTGAGACGAGTGGATCTGAGAAGAGTGGATCTGAGACGAGTGGATCTGAGACGAGTGGAACTGAGACGAGTGGATCTGAGACGAGTGGATCTGAGACGAGTGGATCTGAGACGAGTGGATCTGAGACGAGTGGATCTGAGACGAGTGGAACTGAGACGAGTGGATCTGAGACGAGTGGATCTGAGAAGAGTGGAACTGAGACGAGTGGATCTGAGACGAGTGGATCTGAGACGAGTGGATCTGAGAAGAGTGGATCTGAGAAGAGTGGATCTGAGACGAGTGGATCTGAGACGAGTGGAACTGAGACGAGTGGATCTGAGACGAGTGGATCTGAGACGAGTGGATCTGAGAAGAGTGGATCTGAGAAGAGTGGAACTGAGACGAGTGGAACTGAGACGAGTGGATCTGAGACGAGTGGATCTGAGACGAGTGGAACTGAGACGAGTGGATCTGAGACGAGTGGATCTGAGACGAGTGGAACTGAGACGAGTGGATCTGAGACGAGTGGATCTGAGACGAGTGGAACTGAGACGAGTGGATCTGAGACGAGTGGAACTGAGACGAGTGGATCTGAGAAGAGTGGATCTGAGACGAGTGGATCTGAGACGAGTGGATCTGAGACGAGTGGAACTGAGACGAGTGGATCTGAGACGAGTGGATCTGAGACGAGTGGATCTGAGACGAGTGGAACTGAGACGAGTGGATCTGAGACGAGTGGATCTGAGACGAGTGGATCTGAGACGAGTGGATCTGAGACGAGTGGAACTGAGACGAGTGGATCTGAGACGAGTGGATCTGAGACGAGTGGAACTGAGACGAGTGGATCTGAGACGAGTGGATCTGAGACGAGTGGATCTGAGACGAGTGGATCTGAGACGAGTGGATCTGAGACGAGTGGATCTGAGACAAGTGGAACTAAGACGAGTGGATCTGAGACGAGTGGAACTGAGACGAGTGGATCTGAGACGAGTGGATCTGAGACGAGTGGAACTGAGACGAGTGGATCTGAGACGAGTGGAACTGAGACGAGTGGATCTGAGAAGAGTGGATCTGAGACGAGTTGATCTGAGACGAGTGGAACTGAGACGAGTGGGTTTTCGCTCACCTCAGTCAGAAAATGCACCTCCTGTTCTGGAAAGTGTTCAGGAACGAGAACCTATGAAGAGCTCCATTTTGATCAAAATGTCAGAAAGAACCCTCTACTTCTGCGGCGATGATATGCCTCCAGTGCGTCCTGGGTTTCCCCTTCAGCTTATCTCTGGTGGGACTTCTCCAAAAGGTGTCCGGAAATGTGACGGAGCAGCGACTCTACTCAGTGTTCCTTCTGTGTGACAGCTCCTCACCCCGTCTCTCAGCGAGCGCCCGTTCATGGTTCCGAACTCGTCGCGAATGCCATCTTGCTGTGCTGTGGGCTGTGCCAACAAACTGTCTCAAAAGAAAGGATTATTCTTCACAAACATGACCAAAGACTCTGTTTGTTGCCAGGAAACAGTCGACTTACAGAAATACCTTTAGGGCCATATTCGAATCCAGGCAAGTGGGTCGGCCCGCGATCATTGTTGCGAAAAATAAAATTAAATAAATAAATGTAAATATATATATATATATATATATATATATATATATCAAATATATCAAATATCAAATATCAAATAAAATATCAAATAAAATATAACTTTTCTGTTAAATATAGGCTATTGAATCTATTATTCAATGGGAGTGTCTGTCTGCAGTGCTGCGGCGCGCGGCCGAAACTGCCATGTTATTTTTGTGCCGGCCGCGCGCCGCGGCCCCTGAAATTGCGCCGCTATTTGACCGCGTTTTAGAGCCGTTTTAGACCGCGCCAGGTTATGGTTAGGGTTAAGGTTAGGGTTAGGGTTAGGGTTAAGGTTAAGGTTAGGGTTAGCCATGAGGCTATAACGGGCTATAAGGGAAATGCCGTGGTCCCTGAAACTGCGCGGCCATTTGACCGCGCAGCGGCTCCCAGCCACGGCCTTATTTAATTAATTTCATGTCATCTTTATTAAGGATACAAGTGCGGACAGATGTTAGAGAGTTGAAAAATAGAAACTAAAATCTTTCTTTAAAAAAAATAAATCACTTGGCATGTTTGGCAGGCCGTATTCTAAAGACAAACAGGCCGTATGTGGCCCGCGAGCCGTAGTTTGTTCAGGTCTGCTTTAGACTGTAGACTGTTTCAGGTAGTTAGCAGCTGGCTAACACTAGTTCACCCATCGAGCTATTGCGTGCCGATGCTAACAAACATTTCGAGCCCATTTGCACACTTGCTGACTCTCTAACTGAACACCCAATTTCCTTCTGTCCAGCTGTTATACTTTGGAGTCACTGACCCAGATACGAAGTGTGTTCTCTTGAACGCTTTGAACTCTTGTCCGTGTGGAACGCGGCCTTGGACGAAATGGCTTGATGTAAACGTCCGCAAAAATGTCCATCAGGCTCGGTCAATGAAACGCCGAACCGAAAAGAGGCTTCATGACCTCTGCAACCCCTGAATGCGGCGCGTGATTGTGCCTGACGCTGATGGCGGTTGTCCGGAGGGGGCTTTCTCATGACCGAGAGAATACACAATGACTAAAGTGTCACATGCTCAACTCACAATACAAGGCTATACGGTTTTCTTCATCAATACAGAGGGTGTAAAGAGGCATATCCATACCAGTCGGCGTACAGGACTATTCGTGCGGTGACCAACGGCTCCATTGTGAAGCACAACACACACATGTACATAGTAACCCAGCCCTCCAGTCGTCGTCATGGACCTCGGTCAAGATCTGAGAAGGGTCCTTGACACTGCCTTTTGATAAGTTGCTCCAGCGCGGGTCGATCACAGGAAACAGCATTATACTGCTGTTGGATCGCTTGAGTGCTTTTACGTCGAAAGGGATTAAAAGTGCAATGTTGCTGTGTTTCAATCAGCAGTGTTACTTATGTAGAAAGACAGCGACATGTGTTGAAAATGAATAATAATTATAATACAAAGAAAATGAATGATAAAAAGAAAATGAATAATATAAAGGAAATGAATGAATACAAAAATGTGTAATAAAAAGAAAATCTATAATAAAAGAAACATTAATAATAAAAGAAAATTAACAATAAAATAAATAATAATACAAATAAATTATATGAATAAATAAGATTCATCGTAAAAATAAAATTAAGAATAAAAAATAAAATACAAAATAATAATAAAGATAAAATTAATAATAAAGGTAAAATTAATAGTAAAAATACAATTAATAATAAAAAGAAAATTAATAATAAAAAGAAAGATGACGATGATGATGATAAAAATCTACTTTAATCTACTTTAAGAGTAACAAAGTATTTCACATAAATTCTGAGAACTGTCAAAGAGTTAAATTTGGAGATTTTGATGTGAGGTTGTTCTCTATAAAGGATTATCTTGTCTTATCTTATCTTAGTCAACCTGAGCAGCACAAATCAATTTCTGAATTTTTCAAATTAATTGTATGTATGTTTTTGTTTGCTCAAAGCTAGGATTCAAACTCAAAAGCTTTACGCAGGATGTTACAGTGTACTTTTAACACTTTCCACCACAATCCGATGGTATCTTCTTAGCTCTTCTCTGCTCTGCGGAGCTAACTTCACATTTGCAACTCAAAAGGGAGTCACGTTACACACAACACATTCATTTGCAAGATTCATATCCCAATTTGCCTTTCCCCACGTCGCAGCAGCCCGAGCCGGGTTTGGATCCTTGTGAGAACAGTTTCCTTTAGTTTACCCTGTAGAAACGCTACCGTGGACCTCCGTAAAAGCCAAACCGTAAAGGCTGGTGGTCCGGCTCGTGTCAAAAGATTCGGTGGGGTCCGTGTAAGTGCTGCTTCTCGCTCGGGGTTTGGTTTGGGAAACACTTTATAATTACACATAACTGCGGATAATTTCAAATGTTACACACACATTTAAACTTGCTTTTAGCTGTTATTTTAAAAAACTTTTTTAATGGATGTTTTAGCCCCCCTGAGACACATAATAAGCCTTTTAAACAGCTGGATAACTCTTTCACTGAACATTCAAAAACTGGCCTTTGCTAATAACTCTGATCACGCCGTTTCCAGTGCCGTACAATTGGATGAATGAACGCTACTCAGAGCTCAGAGAACCCATTATAATGTCGTTTAAAGACCCCCGTTCAAGCCATTTTCATTCGGCCAAAAAACCACACAAAGCCTCGTACGCTCCGCGCTCTCCCAGTTTGAGAAAAGGGCAATGCCGCTGTCAGAGGTGCAGCTAATTTTCCGATCCGGTGAAAATGTACTGGACCTGAATACTGAGGCTGGCTGCACAGGGGGCCCTCCGAACTGTCAAGTCTCCACAGGGGCCCATCCGAACTGTCAAGTCTCCAAAGGGGCCCGTCCGATATCGATCTGTGCAAGAGAGGAGAAGTTGCAATACATTTGTTTTATTTTTTAAGACTGTTGTGCAGTATTGATTGATTGATTCCACTGTTATTTTTTGCACATTTTCGTTCTATGTTCATTGGAATTCTTGGTTGTATTTTATGTAATACGAGCTGGAGCGCTATGCACGACTTGTATGCTTTGCAGGGGCCGAAATATCAATGTTTATGGCAAATTTCATTAGGAAGAGCGCTTGGTTTGCATGTGCCCAATAAAGGCAAAGAGCAGCATCATAGAGTAAATGTACAGTTTTAGTCAAATACTAGATAATGTGCAATGGCTGAAGCCATTGCAAGTGTCTGCATTCTAGCGTAAAAGTACTGCATGTGTGTAGTAAAGACTTTATTCTTGTTTGGCTCGAGCTATGGAATGGAATGTTCATTCCATGGAATGCTCGAGTCTATTGTTCTTCCCCTGGGGGCGCGGCGCCGGGCCGTGTGGATCCACGTGGCAAGCTCCATTTTATTGGAGTTTGGGCCGAGCCGATCGCGTCTATGTCCCATGTGTGACTTTCATCCATGTTCAGGGGGTCAAAAATGCCAGAGTATGAACATGAAGAATATAAATAATAGGAATACGAAACCACACACATGTACACCTCCATTAGCATTAGCGTTAGCGTTAGCATTAGCGTTAGCATCAGCGTTAGCAATTTACTTTTGCAAATACTGAAAAATATTCTGGTATGTAAAAATGTCAAAAGCAATAGCCCCAAGACGGTGAAAGCAATCGTAAAGAGATATAACTTGTTGAAATCGGTGAAAGTCTTAAGGAGTGGAAACGCGTAAAAAATCCTACAATCCTAAAATACAAGAACATAGTGTCTGCTTTATGACATCATAAACAGACACTCAATTATTGTCTTACCACAGGAAAGCCATATGTCGTCTTCATTAGAAGTACTCACACCGCAGGGAGAGCGCCTCACTCTCATCCAGGATGCCCAATACATCGATCGCGATCTACCGGTCGATCCCAGAGGCAGTGAGGGTCGATCCCGCTGAAGCGCCGGAAAGTGCTGGAAAGCGCCGAAGTGCGCGCTGTGTTACGCAGAGGAAGGAGGAGAGAGGAAGTTCTGGTTAAGCTCAACCTTCTGTCATTAGTGTAGTTGTGGTCAGTATATTTTATTTTCAAAATACTGTATTAAATGGTATAGTTAAATAGCAGATTTTCTCTCTCCTTTTTGCATTGCACATTTGTATATGATAAACAATATTAGGCTAATAATGAAAGCCTACATCATGTTTCTGTAGCTTATTTATGGTCAAACAAAAATAAAAACCTGTTTGATACTGACAATAAAAATAATACTAAATCATATTGATCGTTTTCGCTACATAGCTGGCCTCTGTACCTAAAATATCATAAAAAATAATCAGTTTGATAATCATGCAGACTTTTTTTTAACATCAAATAGTCATTATTGAATTAAAATGTCCACGAGAATAAATCCTTTTTGACTTCCATCAATAATCCATTTTATTAAATATATATTATACTGGAGAGACTGGAGAGACTGGAGCAACTGGAGCGACTGGAACGAGTGGAGCGACTGGAGAGACTGGAACGACTGGAACGACTGGAGAGACTGGAGCGACTGGAGAGACTGGAGCAACTGGAGCGACTGGAACGAGTGGAGCGACTGGAGAGACTGGAACGACTGGAACGACTGGAGAGACTGGAGCGACTGGAGAGACTGGAGCGACTGGAACGACTGGAGCGACTGGAGCGAGTGGAGTGACTGGAGCAACTGGAGCGACTGGAGCGACTGGAGCGACTGGAGAGACTGGAGCGACTGGAACGACTGGAGCGACTGGAGCGAGTGGAGTGACTGGAGCAACTGGAGCGACTGGAGCGACTGGAGCGACTGGAGAGACTGGAGCGACTGGAGAGACTGGAGCGACTGGAGCGAGTGGAGTGACTGGAGCAACTGGAGCGACTGGGTTCTCCAGGGCGTATTTGTGTATTTCACTGTAGTGTCAGAATACAGTATAGTTTAGTATTCGTCTGATCGAAACGTCTACAATTTGAATCCAACAAACCCGGACTGCATTTGGTCATCCCAGAACCATCGTCCGCCTCCATCACTCGCCGTCTCTGCTGCTGAAACACTCATCTCAATCGAATTGGGGGCGGGTCAAATTTAACAAAGCCTTCAAAGAAATGTCCCTGATTGAGACCAGTGTTGTTTGAATGCTTTTTTCGCCGTGTCAGGGACTTCCTTCTTTTTATTCTGGCGGCGACAACGGCCGTCTCCAAGGACCTCCGAGGGCGGACCCACACGCTCCGCACCGAGAGAGTGGACAGCTCACGCCACGATATATTCAATCCCAGCATGCACCACCGGACTCAGCAGCAACGGCAGCGATGGCGGCGCAGAATTCGCATTGAAACTAATTGACTTCACCTCGCGCATGATTTTCTCTAAATTGCCTTCGTGTCAACAAACCTTGATAAAACGAAAACTGTTTAACAAAGTGATAATCAAATGCCAAACCAATCATGTTTGTGTTCACCGCTGTCCCCGGCAATGACCTGTGCATCTGTGAATCTTCAATACACTCAAGGACTGCACGCTGTTTATGCCGGATCACTAATTGCTTGGATAATCCTGAGTTTGTCGAGTGGGAGTAATTTGTCTCTTAGCAAGAATAATACATCAGGAACAAAGGCCGACCTGAAGATGTTTCCTTTTTTTCCCTGTTGATGACGTAGGACAGGATTGGAATAAATACAACGGGCCTCGTTATTTTAGAAAATGTTCATAACGACACAAAAAGACGTGTGGACCAGATTCTTAAGGACAAGATTCTGGAGTTCTTTGTTAATAAGGGCGGCGTCTAATTAATTAATCATCTACAATCAGCAACAAACAAAAATGCCACCCACTTATATGTTATTTACATAAAAAATTATATGTAATTACTGTGGAATGCGCTCTGAACTTCCCGATATGGCCACGGTAGCACAGTGGTTAGCGCACTTGTTTCATCAGTTTCCAATGGGGCCTTTCTGTGTGGAGTTTGCATGTTCTCCTCATCTCTCCTGATAAGGTTAAAGTAAATTGTGCACCGTTTCAAATAAATAAACGAACCTTCTGAATCAGGTCGAGTGCGTCTTCCTCTGTGAGATACTTTCACTAAAACAAAACAACTGTGTTGCTCGTGTTACGAAACAAACTTAATTTTGCTTGAACAAATGCATGTTTTTATTAATTTATCTCAAGATATATTCCTCAACATGCTTCAACATTGCAGTTTTTAGCCCGTATATGCTGAGGCACAAGGGGGAGGGGGGTTCTGGGTGTCCTCCCCCAGAAAATTGAAGAAATCACAAGTGATTTCCTGTATTTTGGTGAATTTTAGATGTTCTATTTTACCCACTGCTCGTTGTCTGCGCCTCGTGATAGAGATAAAACAGTTAAAGGAGAAGTGACTATGGGAAGGGGAGTGAAATGTTTTTACAGTTCTCTAAACGAAGAGTGAGCACAAAAGTACCACGAAGATAATGACCAACGCATCAGTTATCAATGTGAAGTTGAATCCACCCGCTTCTGGTGAGGATACGGTGTAAACCAGCAGCGGATAGATTACGCCGCTGCATTCCACTGCGTACCGACCCACTCACTGGACGCGCGGATCAGACACTTGTCATGCCGTACGATTCTGACTCTTCATGAAGGTGTGGGGTCAGCAGTAACAAAGCTTGGCTAGGACACAGTTTGATTGATGGCTAATTGATGCATGCAATGTTTTGTACATGAAGGGGGCGTGCCAACAATGGATTTAACACGGCAAATGCTGGCAATGCGTAAAAGTTCATTTGAATTGTGTCAAATCAATTCTAGACTGCTAAAATGTGGTATGTTTTGTAAATCCTTTTGTGGGCTACTCAAAATGAGGCCTTCCAGTAACACATGAGCACACAGTGGAATAGGGCTGTTAAATCCAAACATCCACACAGCAAAATATCCCAAAGTGACATACACTCATCGTCACTTAAAACAACCTAAAATGATTATACATGAGGCTGCCCCAAATAAATTGTCTGTTTGCTGTAACCCGACCCACCATTTTTCAAGTGGGTAGGTAGGTAAATTCTTTTTTTTTTAAACTTAAAGCATAAAAAAATCCAAATTTGTATATAGAATTTAATGATAATTTGCCTATGAAATTAAGTTAATATTATCATTTAATAAAAGAGATGCAACTGTAAATGTGTAAATACCGTAATAAGTCCAGCCAATAAACTATTTTTGTACAGGACAAATTATTTTATTTTTTGGCCATTTTCATCTCTCTTCTTCTCTTTTCGCTCGCTTTGTCCGGTCTGACACTGACACACTGAACACACATGTTGCCGTCGCCATTTTTAAAATTCTGCCAGTGACACGCAGTGACCGCCAGGGGTCAGGCTTAAACAGACAATGAGTTGAACGTTCGCCGCTCGTGTTAAGTTTCATTTTCATTTATTTTTCGGCTTTGTAATATTTTTAGCGAGTTCCAGTGATACAAAATTATTCAACATGGCGCTTTTTTGAAAAAACGGTTGGTGAGTCGGCGAAATATAAGAAAAATAAAATAATTTGGCATAATTTTGACAAAATGCTGATATTTTTTTTTCAGTCGGCTATAATTTTGACGGCTCGGTCGGGTTACGGCAAAAAGACATATTATTTTGCTCTGCCTGAGTAAATTGTACGCTTAACCTCCTGCATTAAGGCTGAATCTGCTGAGCTGAAACGTGACTTATTCATAAGAAAAGTCTGTATATTGAGGGCGTAATGTGAACATTCCAATGCATTTTGTTATTCTACATCATGAAAATATCATTTTAGTCAACTTTGAATGCAGCTCTTATGTCCATGTGTCAGGACACGTGTCCAGCTCATTGCTTTAATATGTTGTTATCAGTGGCTGTGTTCATACTTTGATCTTGAAGTGGGCCCGGTCGTGTAGACTTGGTTTGGTCCGGTTTGATTGTCTGGTTTAGTCATTTTGATGCAGTGTTTGTTATTAGTGCACCCAATAATGACAGCTAGAAATGTGTTGTCAGCAAGGCCTGGCCAAGGTAGCAAAACATATTCAAACGATGAAAAGAATTCCTTCAGAGAAACATGAACACGTCTCCATTGTCCTTCACAAGATTTCAATGTAAGATCTTTTTGCAAATTATTTCAATACCAAGTGGGAAAAGGATGATTTTCAGACTCGTGGTTTGTTCAGAGCTGTGTATTAAAACAATAGAAAACAAGATGAACAAAAAAAGAAAGAAAAGCAGTTGGTTGGAGCTTATAGTGCGGAGGCCGTAGAGACATTCTGGAAGTTTTCGCAAAAGTGCTTTATTATTGCATCCGAGGCACAGCTCATGAAAGAAAGGTTTGAAGCTAAAGCATGTTGTTTCTAACCGTGACACTAAGATGAATTCTTGCGATTTTTGTGAGTGTAAATATTCATCTTGATGTTTTAAGTCATCAGTCTCATTACGTTGTTTTACTTCACCGACAAATTAGTGAATCTAAGGTATCTGTATGAACCTTCACTTGCCAAAACGACTCAAAGCATGATTCATATTGAGCATTTATGTAGTTTTGTACAGATCTTTTTGGACCTTCCACCACTCACATACATAGTTATAGCTGCCCCGGGGCTGATTGACAAATGGTGGCAGCTGTTTTTTGCCCACAGCCTCTCCAACCGCCACCACCGGGCGCTCATAGACTAGAAACGGTGGGTGAAGTCAACAGTGACCGAACCTGTGAGAGATCATGTTTGCAGATGCTCTGAAGTGTAATAAGTAAATGAGTAATAAACTGACCCACATTTAAGGTCGTTCCACCCACGCATTGTGAGAAACGTGCCCAACAAAGAACATGTTTCATAAATGGCAAAGATGAAACTGAGCGTTCTTCAGATTTAGCTTTAGCGTCTGTCACAGCAGTGGAAGAGAAAAGACTAATATTCACGATACAGTTCATTGCACACATTTGGTGAAGGGTCCTCAGGTTCTCCTCTGGGTTCTTCTCTCTGGGTTCTCCTCCGGGTTCTCCTCTGGGTTCTCCTCTGGGTTCTCTTCTTGGTTCTCCTCTGGATTTTCTTCTTGGTTCTCCTCTGGGTTCTCCTTAGAGTTCTCCTCTGGGTTCTCCTCTGTGTTCTCCTCTATGTTCTCCTCTGGGTTCTCCTCTGGGTCCTCTGGATTCTCCTCTGGGTTCTTCCTGTGGGTTCTCCTCTGGGTTCTTCTCTGGGTTCTCCACTGGGTTCTTCTCTGGGTTCTCCTCTGGGTTCTCCTTTGGGTTCTCCTCTGGGTCCTCTGGGTTCTTCTCTGGGTTCTCCTATGGGTTCTCCTCTTGGTTCTCCTCTGGGTTCTCCTCTGGGTTCTCTTCTTGGTTCTCTTCTTGGTTCTCCTCTGGGTTCTCCTCTGGGTTCTCTTCTTGGTTCTCCTGTGGATTTTCTTCTTGGTTCTCCTCTGGGTCCTCAGGTTCTCCTCTGGGTTCTTCTCTGGGTTCTCCTCTGGGTTCTCTTCTTGGTTCTCCTCTGGGTCCTCAGGTTCTCCTCTGGGTTCTTCTCTGGGTTCTCCTCTGGGTTCTCCTCTGGGTTCTCTTCTTGGTTCTCCTCTGGATTTTCTTCTTGGTTCTCCTCTGGCCTCTCCTTAGAGTTCTCCTCTGGGTTCTTCTCTGGGTTCTCCTCTGTGTTCTCCTCTATGTTCTCCTCTGGGTTCTCCTCTGGGTTCTTCCTGTGGGTTCTCCTCTGGGTTCTCCTTTGGGTTCTCCTCTGGGTCCTCTGGGTTCTTCTCTGGGTTCTCCTATGGGTTCTCCTCTTGGTTCTCCTCTGGGTTCTCCTCTGGGTTCTCCTCTGGGTTCTCTTCTTGGTTCTCCTCTGGGTTCTCCTCTGGGTTCTCTTCTTGGTTCTCCTCTGGATTTTCTTCTTGGTTCTCCTCTGGGTTCTCCTTAGAGTTCTCTTCTTGGTTCTCCTCTGGGTTCTCCTTTGGGTTCTTCTCTGGGTTCTCCTCTGGATTCTCCTCTGGATCCTGTGGGTTCTCCTCTGTGTTCTTCCTGTGGGTTCTCCACTGAGTTCTCCTCTGGGTTCTCCTCTGGGTTCTTCTCTGGGTTCTTCTCTGTGTTCTTCTCTGGGTTCTCCTCTGGGTTCTTCTCTGGGTTCTCCTCTGGGTTCTCCTCTGGGTTCAACTCAGGTTCTTTTCTGGGTTCTCCTCTGGGTTCTTCTCCGGGTTCTCCTCTGGGTTCTTCTCCGGGTTCTCCTCTGGGTTCTCCTCCGGGTTCTCCTCTGGGTTCTCCTCCGGGTTCTCCTCTGGGTTCTCCTCTGGGTTCAACTCAGGTTCTTTTCTGGGTTCTCCTCTGGGTTCTTCTCTGGGTTCTCCTCTGGGTTCTCCTCTGGGTTCTTCTCTGGGTTCTCCTCTGGGTTCAACTCAGGTTCTATTCTGGGTTCTCCTCCGGGTTCTCCTCTGGGTTCTTCTCTGGGTTCTTCTCTAGGTTCTCCTCTGGGTTCAACTCAGGTTCTATTCTGGGTTCTCCTCTGAGTTCTCCTCTGGGTTCTCCTCTGGATTCTCCTCTGGGTTCTTCTCTGGGTTCTCCCACTGCTCTTGGCTGGTTTAACCTCAGGGACATTGGAGGATGGGTCAAACTTAAAGGACATATTCACAAAACCACTTCACAATTTACAAAAGTCTCACAGTGAATTCCAATTTGAGCTGAATTCATTCCAGTGCCATCTAAAAATATCTAAAAATAAATAAATACTCTTAGTGGGCGGTCTCTATTTATCCCCCTTCAAGCTCAGGTCCTACAAATTAACAGCACATTGACATTTCACAGCGTAAATAATCTATATTTGAAGTTGTGGAAGTTAACACGCTGAAAAAAAATGCTTTTCTTTCGTTCCACTTACTTCACTTACGCTGAAAATGTGAAAACACCCGTTTGAATAATCATAATAACTGTGTTTAGAAAAAGCTATTGACATGCACGTAATGAGGGAAAATCAATCACAGCACTAATCGATGACACACGCCGTCTCTTTCAGACAAACAAGAGGGCGTCATTAGTCACTCGAGGTATTATTGTCCATTTACCATGCCACGTTATCAAAGTAACGCTCGAAGCCGCTTCAGGCCAACGTCTTTTCAGCTACGGCACAATTGATCCAAGTTTACAAATGCAAAAAAACTCACTGAACTCAGAGTCAAACGTGGAAACAAGTGCTGGCTTGTTGACGCAAAGTTTGAATATCACGTATTCTGTCTATAACAAGGGTTTGATGTCATATTTCTCCACTTTTTTTGTTTAATTTGACTGTCCATTCAGCTTCTTTTTCTTTCAAACAGGCTGTTAAATAAGTATAAAACCTCTGCAAAGCCTCCGGTGTGAATGCCGTCTCCCCCTCGCAGCCTTTGACACTGTGCGGACGAGCTGACTCCCGTCTTCACCGACACCTTCGACAACTTCCAGGAGTCGTGCCACGCCCCAGCCTTTCCAAGTCCTCCACCCTTGTTCCTGCCCCGAAGATGCCCAGATCACAGGACTTATGGCGTTGGTACGAAGCTTACTTCCTTTAGAGCTCACTTCTTTCTCCCCAGACACTGTCAAAGGCCGCAGCCCGAGCACATGACTGGGATTTAGTATGTATTTCATCAATGGCGACTTCTTTTCCTCTTCCACCAGATCCAATATTTCTTTCAGTCTCTGTCCAATTATTATATTTATCATATTTATTGTATTTTGCGTGGCCTTATTTTTGCAGAGTCTATATTTTTTACCGTTATTATCATTCATTGTTTTATGTTGCATCTTTTACCGCCACAGCAAGTTTGATCCTTTTATTCACCGACAATGGCAATAAAACTTCTCTGATTCTGTTCATTTATATTCATTTAACCTTTATTTATCCAGGCAGGTCGATAGGGAACTAATTCAAATTTGCAGAGCATCCGGAAAGTATAGTGTGAATACGCGGCGGTGCATACAAGATAACATTTAGATAAAACTTTTGTTCAACCAGCGCACTTATCAGAATCTTCACGTCTGACTTGAAGACCCGGGGAGCATGAGAAGTGCGGATTCTTGGAAAAAAACATGGTGATAAAGACGCCAGTGTGTTTGAAATATTAAAGAGGGAACTATTTAAAAAAAATTTCCAATGCAACGACCGGCGAGAATGAAGCGGAGGCAAGAGAATACAGATTACAGTATTAAAGGGAGCACCAGCGACAAGGCGAGATTAAGGATATGAAATTTGTGGAGGAGGGTTTTCTTTCTTTCATTCTTTTAAAAATTATGATTTTTTTTCAACTTTATACACATGAAACATGAAAAAACAAACAAAACAAGACCAGAGAGAGAATGACGAACATAAATAAAAAGGCATCCTACAAATAAAAAAAATAATTAAAACACAAATGAACCCAAACAAAAGTCCCACTTTGCCCACAGTCTGTCAAATTTGTCCATTTTCAAATTGAGTTTGAATGAGATATTTTCCATATCACGAATGTCCATTATAAGTCCAGTATATCAGTCCAGTCCTTAATAGTAGGTGTGTTTTTTAGTGCCTTTTTCGCTGCCGCCAGGAGGATGCACCAGCGATAGCCGCCAATTGTGTCCACGGCGGCAGGAGTTCTGAGGCTCAAATACAGAGTTCTGAAATCCAGTGGGATGGTGATGTCTGATCAAAAACTGTCTGTGAGTCTTTGTTGATCTCAGTCCAAAACGTGTGAACAACAGTACAATCCCAAAACACAAAATATCGATTTTCCACATCCTCTTCAACCGTCTGCACCGCGGAGGAGGGCTTTCAAGCAGACCATAATCTTATCTTATCCAAAAAGGGCGGGACAGGCATTTTTTACCATATTGTACATTGCAAAGCAAATGACTGAGGATTTATTCCCACATAGAAAGCCACTTTTTGATTGGTGTTGATGTGGATGTCAAAGGAGAGTGCGCACTCCAGCCATCGACCTAAGTACTTTATATGGTTTAGTTAAAAAATCCTGAATTTAGTTTTGTTAGTCTTTATCGGAAGATGGAGGTTGGAAAAAGCATGTTGTGAATACTTGAAACTGATGTGTAGATTGTGTCATCCACTTACAAATGAATGAATGAGTGTGAGCGCAGTCTTGTTTGTGTGGAGTTTAAAAAAGGTTAGGTCCCAGAATAGACCCCTGAGGGACCCCATGACTGAAGGAGTTGGTGCAGATTGATAACCCGATCGCGTACTGGCTGTACACGGTCAGTGATGCAACATCGCTTCACAGTCCTCCAGAGATGCTGGAGCGAGAGATTTATTGAGTCGAAGGCAATAAACACAGCCAGGTTATATCCTCGAGTGTCTGGCAAAATCTCAAATCTTATCACACTCTTTGGCAAGTTTTTTTTTTTTGCCCCATTACGTTTCCTCCAAATTAAAAGGTGTTAGAAAATCCGCCGTCCACGGTACCATCCGCCGTTCACAGACCATTCTCATTCAACAACAACTAATCGACTAATGAAAAGAATAGTTGGCAAATTAACTATTTGCTTGATAGTCGTTAGTTGCAGTCTTCCCTGTATATTACTAATACTTTTGGTATCTTTTGTATGTAGATTTGATCCATGTCGTATGTTTGCACCACCAGCATGCAGGAGCCAAACAGCAGATCATAGCTCCTGTTTTTGTTTTTGAGCTAAACTTAATTTTAAAATTTATTTTTATTATTTTATTATTTATTATTTATTATTAGTCCCGAGCGCCACAAGCTGGCGAGAGGCCTATTAATTTCGTAAGGCCGTGCGAAGCACGGCTGCGAAAGTGCGCACGTAGTGCGCACGAAATCGAGCGCGAAGCGCTCGCCCACTTCCAAACACTCACTAACGCACTCCTTCACTCATGCACGCCCCGTGCATACTAATTAGTAGTAGGAAAATGGAACATTACCGTTGTAAACGGGCGAAGCCCGTGCAAAAGTGCGCACTAAACGAGCACTTTACATTGAGATGACGACCGCTTCGCGGTCGTCATCCCCATATAAAGCACTCATTTGCGCTAAGTAGCTCACGAATACGTTCCCCATCTCTTGCATGTTCCGTGCATATAAGCATGTAATGCAAAAATTGAACATTATTACTGTATAGAGGGCCAAAAACACAAAGTGGGCGGAGCCCACTCAAAATTAACGAAAGTACCCGTCAGTGACCAGGGACCCACACCATGAGGTAGGAAAGCGCGAGCGCTTTCCGAAAATGTATAGTTTATGATATTTGAAAAATGGGAAACATTGTTTTCGCATCGGAATATTATTCTTTCTTCTTTCTTCTTCTCGGGACCAACCCCCCTATTTTTCACCCAGTGAACATTGACGAAAAGTCACAAAAATGTTCACACCTCTAAAAATCGTGCCTCTCTACATTCTGGCTATTTCCCTTTTCTAAAATAAAAAAAATTGGCGCGTCAGCGCCCCCAAATGTACCAAAAATGCATTGAGAGATGGGAAATGACCCAAAAAAAATCTGATTGTAGAATCATGAAATTTGGCGCCGAGGTAGATGGTGACAAGAGAAGTAAAAAATATTATTACGGCAACGCCGTCCGCCCAACCAAATGTCGGCCATATTGCTTCAAAAATGGCTAAACATGACTTCGGAGTTTTTCCAAACGTCGTACTTTTACGAACTCCTCCCAGGGCGTTGGCCCTAAAAAGCTGAAATTTGGTGAAAATGCTACTGAGGAGTGGGACATCAAAAGTTATCCAAATTACATTGATACCTCTCACGGTCTCTGTGCGGCGAAGCCGCAAACTGTAGCTAGAATTTCAGAAATCTCCCATATTTAAAATTTCTGCCGTTTGCGCAGATAAAGTCCGAATTGCGTCAAATTAGAATCAGTTGTTAAACTCTTTGCCCTAAACCTACTTGAAGTGAAATAAATTCATTTGGCGCCACAGCGCCCCTTACAGATTTTATATGGAGGTTAAATGTTTAGTTTTGCGAAATTATATGAAATTTGACACACAACTCAATTTTGGCATCCCCATCAAAAAAGTCAATGAGACCCATGTCATAATTGTTATGGCGTTGCCGTAACGATGACCGAAACCTTTCATGTTATTCCAATGGGGAAATCGCCAGAACATGTTTACACTTTAGACTTTCACAAACTCCTCCCAGGGCGTTAGACATATTAACCTGAAATTTGGTGAGACTCATCTTCAGGACCATCAAAAGTTATCCACATTTTCATTCAAAGAGTCACGGTGTCTGTGCGGCAAAGCCGCACATTTTGCCAAGAATTCAAAATAAAATAGCTTTTTGATGGTAAAACAAAGGGGAGAAGATGTGACAGCATCACAGATTCAGCAGTAGGCGTAATAAAAGGACAATTGGGGCGCGTTAGCGCCCCCTCCTCTTGCGGCGTGGCGGCGTGGCGGCGGTGTGGCGGCGGCGTGGCGAGGGCCGATCATTGCCGCTTGCGG
This sequence comes from Eucyclogobius newberryi, assembly GCF_026437365.1. NCBI lineage: Eukaryota > Metazoa > Chordata > Actinopteri > Gobiiformes > Gobiidae > Eucyclogobius > Eucyclogobius newberryi. The sequence continues at coordinate 19,776,394 of NW_027315757.1, forward strand.
CTATATTTATTATTATTATCTATTCCATTTTTAGTGTGGGTTTTTGTGTTTTGTTTTGTTTTGATTATTATTATTATTTTATATTATTCATTATTATTATTATTATTAATTTATTTTTTGTGGGGGATTTTGTGTGTTTTTTTTATTATTATTTATTTTATTTTTATTTTTTGTGTGTGTGGTTTTTCTTGTATCATTATTTATTTGTATTTTTTCCCGTGTTCTGGAGCCTTCTGCATCCACACTCCAATCACGTGCCATTGCATTTCCCGTCCCCCCCGCAGTCGTTCCCAGCCCACGTTTCCCTTAATCTGGAGCGCAGTGAGGCGGTGTGTTCAGGTGCGCTGGGGGTTTATCACTCGCACTTCTCAAAGGCAAAGACCGCTCATTTCCCACAATCCTTTTAGACCAAACCGGGGCTGCTCCGCGGATAAGATAAGCCACTCACTCTGGCTTTTGTACTTCCTTTATGTTCTCTTATCTGCATGTGCTGTGTGCTGTGTGCTGGGCGGGCTGCGCGGGTGTGAAATGTCAAAATGCTCTTCACTTTGCAGTATTGTTATTATTTTCAGTTAAATTGTGCTTTGGCAACTTGTTGACTCCGGTGTATGTCCTGACTCCGGAGGTCTGGGTTAGGACAAAACAAGTGATGCGTTCAATCAGAGGTGAAATAAGTGAAATATTGTGTCCCACTAAAGACTAAACCAGGTCTAACAAAGGTCTAATCTAGAACCAAACCAGGACTAAGAAAGGTCTAATCCAGTACTAAACAAGATCTAACCCAGGTCTAAACCAGGTCTAACAAAGGTCTAATACAGGGACTAAACCAGGACTAAACCAGGTCTAATCCAGTACTAAACCAGGACTAACCCAGGTCTAATCCAGTACTAAACTAGGTCTAAACCAGGTCTATTCCAGTACTAACCCAGGTCTAAACCAGGTCTATTCCAGTACTAAACCAGGTCTAAACCAGGTCTAAACCAGGTCTAAACTATATCTAAACCAGGGTTAAATCAGGTCTAAACCAGGGCTAAACCAGGTCTATTCCAGTACTAAACCAGGTCTAAACCAGGGCTAACAAAAATCTAATCCAGGACTAAACCAGGTCTAATCCAGTACTAAACCAGGACTAACCCAGGTCTAATCCAGTACTAAACCAGGTCTAAACCAGGTCTAAAACAGGTCTAACAAAGGTCTAATCCAGGACTAAACCAGGACTAACCCAGGTCTAATCCAGTACTAAACCAGGACTAACCCAGGTCTAATCCAGTACTAAACTAGGTCTAAACCAGGTATATTCCAGTACTAAACCAGGTCTAAACCAGGTCTAAACCAGGGCTAAACCAGGTCTAAACCAGGTCTATTCCAGTACTAAACCAGGTCTAAGCCAGGTCTAAACCAGGGCTAAATCAGGTCTAAACCAGGTCTAAACCAGGTCTAAACCAGGTCTATTCCAGTACTAAACCAGGTCTAAGCCAGGTCTAAACCAGGGCTAAATCAGGTCTAAACCAGGTCTAAACCAGGTCTAAACCAGGTCTATTCCAGTACTAAACCAGGTCTAAACCAGGTCTAAACCAGGGCTAAACCAGGTCTAACCAGGACTAAACCAGGTCTATTCCAGTACTAAACCAGGTCTAAACCAGGTCTAAACCAGGGCTAAACCAGGTCTAAACCAGGTCTAAAGTGTCTCTGATAAATGCTGACAACTGCAGACCCAAAACGAGCTGCAGTCATCAAATGAATCACAGTTTGTCATCCAAATGCCCATCTTTTGCCCTTTAAAGGTCCTGTATTCGGCAACAGTTATTCTTTTTTGTCACCTTTCCATGTTTCTTCACCAAAAATATGAGAACGTTTCATCTCATTCCCACATGAGTAATCCTTTATATAATTCATAAATCATTTTCCACAACGCTTTATCGACAAATGCTTTTCATCTTCTGGTGTTTTTTCGAGCGACTCAATGTCAAATGCATTCTTGTGTTTCATGTGCCATTTGAATAGATTTATTCAACAAGAGTGCTATTAAAGGACACGTATAATGCAAAAATTACTTTACTGAGCTTTTAACAACGTCATGACATTGTGCTCTTATCGCAAACATACCAGGATTAGCATTTAGCTTCAGTCACACTATTTTGGTGAATCTTGTTAAGAAAGTTTTCTCCCCTCCGAGCGTCAAAAACACTCCGTTCTTTGCGATTCTATTTGTGATGTCATGGGTCGAGCTCCGAGATCTTCTGCGTTGCTTTTATGCCGTTAAAAATTCTTGCTAGACGTATTTCTGTCTCAAATCACAATCTGCGTGGCTGCATGAGCACGTCGGAGCCCTCTACAGCCAGTAGATGGAGCCAAAAGTCCATTCCAAGAGCGATACAAATCATTTTTTTTTTGTAAAGATTTTTTGTTGTTGTCGAGTTGCCAAAGTAGAGATGTCAAAGCATGTTTAAAGGCCAATAACAGAACAAATAATGTAGGAGTTGTAGCCGTAGGCGTAGTCGTAGTCGACTCGTTGTCGTAGTAGTCGTAGTCGACTTGTCGTCGTCGTAGTAGTCGTAGTCGACTCGTCGTCGTCGTCGTAGTAGTCGTAGTCGACTCGTCGAGTCGTCGTCGTCGTCGTCGTCAGGAGGAGTAGTAGTAGTATTAGTAGTAGTAGTAGTAGTAGTAGTAGTAGTAGTAGTAGTAGTAGTAGTAGTTTTAATTTAACTTTTAAGTACAGAATTTCAAGAAAAGCAGCTTTTCAGCATCAACAGAAAAACACATAAGACTCTTTGCATTACTCTCTGTACAAACAATATACATGAATATTGCATATATTTGTCCTTTTGGTAGGACTGACAGAAAGTGTGTCTACAAAGTACTCAGTCTATTCAGTGTAAAAGTGACGTAAAGTAGATGTCAACAGTCAAATAGATTTATCATCTCATGCCTCAAAATGTTAACTTCTCCTTTCTTTGCAACAGATTAAAGCTATGCATTGGTTCTATGTCTCCAATGGATTGTATAAATGTTTTAAAATGTTTACGGTTCTACGTCCTGTTTGAAGCGCACATTTGAATCCATATTTAATTGCTCTAACCAATTCCCACTTGGTAAAGTTCAATATTTTAAAGCTATTTGCATCAAAGTAATGTTTTGCTGCAGCATGTTTTTCACAGCAGCAGATATATGCTGTTTATCTTGTCTTGCCGCTTAAATGTTTTACTCATTATTGAATTATTATTGACACAGATCGTTTGGTAAATCAAACTTAAAGGGGACGTATGTTCAGAGATTTTAAGCATGTTATAGTTGGTTTCCCTTCTCATTTCCCCCCTCAAAGTTGTTTTGATTCATTTATTGTTTGAGTAATATTTCTATTCTCCTGCGATCGAGACGCCGTTGCAAACCCAAACACGCCCGCTGCTCTGATGTTTTCTTTGGTCACATTCAGCACCGCCGTGTCCAGCATCAGGCAGAGTGGCACTTCATCATGACCATTTTAGATCAACATTGCAATCTAAAGCGTCCAAAATACACAATAATGATTCACAAGTGTCACAGATTAAAGCTACTGCAATATCAGAGCATGCATCTGATGTTATTGCACGTAATAAAGTCAAATCTGCTTCACCACAGTGTAAATATATCATAAAAGTGTCTATTCGGATGCTGGTAATGCAGTGGTGAGCGACACGCGCGGACAAAGAGTTGACAAAGTTTTGTTTTTCATGTTGTTTTCACGTACAAATCCGGTGCAGCGCCTTCACATCTTCATCTTTTGCTCTTTGTTGGGAATAATTCTCTCCAAATCCTGAGTCAGGATCTTGGAATACTCGTCACACCCGGTTTTGTCCTGATGTAGACTTCGGTTTGGCGCGCTTCTTATTCTGACTGCAGTTCACTTCTGAATTTAGCCCAGTTTCCCAGTTTAGCCTCTTTAGTGTTGACCTGCTGCGTGAACGTGAACACAGATGCGGTACGTTCCCTTTTGGCGTTGAAGAAATTGGACGTCCGCGGCAACAAAGCGAAACGCCACAGGGCCGTTTTCTATGCAGGAGCCTCAAATTGTATCAGGAAGTTCAAGTTTCCGTCTTCTGAACGCGACGGGAGGCTCTGTCGCTGCGAGCTCTGACAAACCGACACTGAAGGTGCAAAATTCCGATTAGTTTCGAGCGCTCTAATTGTCCCGGACGCCCCTGGAAACCGGCTCCGCTTGACCTGATCCGGGCACAATGCAATTATAACACTTTCACACTGGTTTAAAGGGCCAGAGGACGAGCTGTGGGATTGTACGGAGCCCATGCTGCGCAGAGCTGAAGGCTACAAACCTGAGCGATGGACAAAAACACACACATTTAAAGTGCCCCCTGCAGGTCGGACCGCTCACTGAACTGAAACGTAGTTAAGATAAGTATATTTAAAAAAAAAAATTGTAATAAGACATAATGACAATCATCTTGGTGCAATGTTCTCTGTCCATAGAACAGCTGTAAATAAGAACGTCACTATTGTTATTATTATATAGTATAAGAGTTTTTTATAAGAGTTTTATAAGAGCTTTTCTATAAGAGTGTTTTTTATAAGTTATCTGTTTTTGTTGTTGTTTACTTCTGTGCCTACTTTGTGTTGCAACAGTGGAATTTCCCCATTGTGGGACAAATAAAGGCTTATCTTATCTTTTACATTTAGCTCAAAATTACACACATTTTATCCCAGAAAAGCAACCACTGGGGCAAAACTCATCTAATGCCTACAATGTTCATTATTTCACAAATTAAAACGTATGAGAGCGCCTTTATTTTGTTGATTTAATGGTTAGACATGGATAAACCCTGGTGTGACGTCACTTCCTGTTATTTTCTCCACACTTTTGTCCACAAATAGCTACTCGGTTGGTGTAAAACTGTTATTTATCTTTACAACAGGTACAATTACACCAAATTAAGTCAAAATGAGAAAATCCAAAATCATCTGTCATAGGCAATTTAAAGAAAAAAAAATCAAATGAAAAAAAAAATGCTGTAAAAAAATTGCAAACATTTGAACATTTGAAAATCACAAATTGCAGACAGTGTGAGTTGTTGATGATCGTTTGCCGAGTCTTTGGTCCAAATTTTTTACTGAACTATGAGCATTACATCAGAATAAAATCACTCAAATATGTAAAAAAACTGCACTGGTTTTGGATTCTTTTTGTATTCTTCTCAGTGACTTCACAGCTCAGCACAACGTTTGGCACGAAGTCCAAGGCGTCAACATTTTCGCTGACAAGATGACGGGAATAAAACTAGTTGATAAACGGGAAATGAACGAGGTCAAGGCGGGGAAAAAACTGCGAGAGTGAGTAACTGTCATGTAAAAGTGAGCTCATGTCACGGGAGCTATTTCGACTTGTGGCTGAAGCTAGAGGAAGACGTGACTCAAGCCTTCTGTACTCAAAAGTGCCTAATGTTGATTTCCTTTGGTGCGTTTATACCTGTCGTATGTATAAATTATAGTTTAACACCAATCGAGTTGGTGTTTGAGGAGAAAAGTTGAAAAATCTGTAGGAAATGATAGGAAGTGACATCACATCAGGGACACTCAGACAAAGACACAGTTTACACAGAATTTACACTTAAGAAACTAATTTTTTGACGCTCTAAACATGAATTCAACAAAATCAATTCGCTCGCATATATTTTCATTTGTCAAGTAAAAAAATTGTGCCATTATTATTATTTTTTGTGTGTTTGCTGACTAATTTCCTACTGTGATGTCGTCAATTACAAACAGGAAGTGAAATCATAAGCTTGTGCTATTCTGGGATATTTCATTTTTACCGTTTAACGTTTTGAATACATAGAACTGAAATGCATTTTAGTTCACCGAGTGGTCCGACCTGTCAGAGGCACTTTACGTCCTTCAACGCCGCTGGCAACCTGTGTGCGAGTCATCTTCAGACCGAGTATAGGTAAATATATCTCACTGCGAAAAGAAACCAGACATATACATCGTGGCTGAAGGAAAGTACTAGCACTTTCTATGTTGATTCGTGACCTCGACGGCCGCTCGCGCCAGCCGCTAGCGACAGGTAAGAGCTTGGGATCGTGCCGTCGCATCGTTTCCAGACAGCCCAATGTGACCGATGGGGATTTCAACATTCATTCGAAGGCGTACGACACTCTCAAGCAGCGGGGTGTCTTTCTGCGTGGGTTTGCGCCCGGGGGTTCTCGGGTTTCCCTCTTCATGCATGTTCATTGACATGCGCTGCCCCCGAACCATACATAAATAATCTAACATGAAATAAATGATAATGATAAACCACTAACACACAGCTTTTTTGTTTTGGATTTTTCTCTTTTTTCCAACAAAAAAACAAACATGGAACACGACGTAGAGATCAAGTAAAAACAACAAAAAACATCCAATGAAATAAAATTAATTCAATCAAAAGCCTGACAAAAAGGCTTTTTTCAACTTATGTCTGAATGTGATGTTTTCCATTTTTTGAACGTCAGGAATTTGGGCTCACAATTTTTTTTCTCATTTACTCGTCCATGAGTCACGGACGCGCTCTAGTTCTCGTTTTGACATCTTTGACATGCGTCTTTCTCAAACATGAACGGCTTGGACACGAGCTCATTGGAACGTGTTAATGAGTCGCTCCAAGGTCGTACAGAGGGTGAATCGACCAAAGGGAGAGAAAAAAATTAGCAAAATAATGAATATTGTAACAGAAAATTTTAGTAAATAGCACTATATTGACAACATCCAGAACTAGAACTCCTTGAACTACAGGATTAATGCCAAATAATGATAATTGTTTTTCCTGACTTGAGCATTGGAGACTGGAAAGCTGGTTTAACGTCGTTCCAGGCAAAGCAGAGACTTCACGGCAACGGCCAATTAGGATTCATTTGTTTATGCGACGTGGCTCCCCTTACGATCCCAGCTTCTGATTGGTCCACGTTTACAATGACCAGTTCAATACTCCGATCGGTGTGACCGTCAGTAAAACTAAAGTGAAACAGTTTGCACTTTAGATGACACTTCGTCCACTTGTTTCACTTCTCGTTCTCAGGTCTAAAAATACTCGACTGTACAAGACTTTGGGTGGAGGAAGTGTGGGCGGGACCACCAGAGGGCGCTGTCGAACAGAAGTGAAACTCGAGCGTTTCTGACAAAAAACCTCTCAGTACTACTGAAGACCATACGGTGACACCATTTTTGACACAGCAACAATGTACATGCTTTGTTTTGTGTTTCCTTTTTTTTTTTAAAAATACATAAATCATTTTTTTTTTTAAATACTATATTCTATAGTCAAAATATTCTCAAATTAAGGTAAATACTGCTTAAAGTTGTAGTTGAACTCATTGAACTGAAATGAATGAATTTTGCAAAAAAATTGAAAACTGTTATCACAGGTTTATTTAGGTTTATAATTTAACTTCCTTTTTTGTAAATGATGACATCACACTAGGAAATTACCCAGCAAACACTGGGCAAATTGTCACATTTTTAAAAATGTGACAAATAAAAATATATGAGAGCGACTTTATTTTGTTGAATTAATGTTTCGAGGTAAAAAAGTTTGTGTAAATTCTGCATAAACTTTGACTGGAATGAGTGTCCCTGGTGTGATGTCACTTCCTGTCATTTTGAACAGATATTTTATGTTTTCTCCACAAATACCTGCTCGATTAGTGTCAAACTATAATTTATATGAACAACAGGTTTAAATACAATTGTAAAAACCTGTCATAGTAAGTCAAGCCTCACTCACTTATTATGTTGTTTGAGATTGTAATTTTCCCCTGGATTTTATCAAGGAGGGAATCTGAAATAGATTTGGATTGCCGTAAAATACATCACTATACAAAGAGGAAACTGCGAACCACCGATAATGTTTTAAAATGACACATACTCGTTTTTGCAAATGTACGCAGACACACTATTGAATAATTGTGTTTATTTTTTTTTGCAATTTATGCATTTCTCTCCTTTTCTTTGGCCATTATGTACGATCTTTGACGCGCTTTGCTCTAAAATAAACTTTAAATCTGCTTGAAGACGCAAACAGACAACGAATTAAAGGCAACAAACGACTATAGAAAGTGTAGGCCAACTTAATGGCGTCAGCTGAGTAAAATAACGCAAACTTTAGGGATTTTCTGTTGTGAAATTTAATACAAATATTGTAGACGAACTGGTAAATCTGTAATATCTTAGTTGGACTGCAATTACTTTGAATAACTTGAATACTCAATTTAATGTACTTTTTACTGACGTTATCTTTGATTATAATTTGGAGAAAATAGTTGTGTGTTTTATTCGAAGGAGCCTTTTTGGAAATGCGGTGTAACAAACGTGCGTCATTTTTTTTAAAGGACAACTATTGTGAATCGACATTGCGGTATTGAAAATAACCTGTGCGTTTCCGAGCGGTCGCCACGGCAGCAGCAGCGGCGGCGGCAGCTCACTTCCTGTTCACTTTAGTCGCTTCAACAACAACATGGCCGTGCGACGCAAAGACAGCTTCCTCTGGGGAAAAGGTAAACGCTTTATCTTATTTTAAATTTAACAATGACAAAAATGTGTGTTAAATGATATTAGAGGAAGTAACTATTGCCTGTGATAAGAGTAATATGCTAAGGCTCTTCACATTGAAAGTAATGGTCCAAATATTGTTGACTTTTATTATTTGCCAATAGTCCACTGAGTTTCAAGGCTTTAAAAGAAAATTATTTTAGTATTGGAGTAAATAATGGATATATTATAATGAGAAATCAGGAGTTTGTGTTGGTATTTTGTCTAAAAAGCACTAAAATCACAAAATGAAAAAAAAATTAAACACACACACACAGGAAAAGTAATTATATCGGCCAAGATTTACTGTTCAATATTTTACAGAGGACCACTTTATAATAATAAACCTTAATTTGCCTTAAGAAAGCATGCACTTCAGGCTAGAGCACTTGGGGTTTGAACATAATATTGACTAAGCCTGAATTCTTAACAATCTATTTGTTCATTGTGTGTGAAGTATTTGTTCATGCTTTTTTAAGGTTATTAAACATGAAATTATTGTAAGATTGTATAAAGACGCCTCTAAACCTGGACTGGATCAGGACTAAACACGCCTCTGAACCTGGACTGGATCAGGACTAAACACGCCTCTAAACCCGGACTGGATCAGGACTAAACACGCCTCTGAACCTGGACTGGATCAGGACTAAACACGCCTCTGAACCTGGACTGGATCAGGACTAAACACGCCTCTAAACCCGGACTGGATCAGGACTAAACCCGCCTCTAAACCTGGACTGGATCAGGACTAAACACGCCTCTAAACCCGGACTGGATCAGGACTAAACACGGCTCTAAACCCGGACTGGATCAGGACTAAACCCGCCTCTAAACGCGGACTGGATCAGGACTAAACATGCCTCTAAACCTGGACTGGATCAGGACTAAACATGCCTCTAAACCTGGACTGGATCAGGACTAAACACGCCTCTGAACCTGGACTGGATCAGGACTAAACACGCCTCTAAACCCGGACTGGATCAGGACTAAACCCGCCTCTAAACCTGGACTGGATCAGGACTAAACACGCCTCTAAACCCGGACTGGATCAGGACTAAACGCGCCTCTAAACCCGCCTCTGAACCCGGACTGGATCAGGACTAAACACGCCTCTGAACCTGGACTGGATCAGGACTAAACACGCCACTGAACCTGGACTGGATCAGGACTAAACACGCCTCTAAACCTGGACTGGATCAGGACTAAACACGCCTCTGAACCTGGACTGGATCAGGACTAAACACGCTTCTAAACCTGGACTGGATCAGGACTAAACACGCCTCTTAACCTGGACTAGATCAGGACTAAACACGCCACTAAACCTGGACTGGATCAGGACTAAACACACCTCTGAACCTGGACTGGATCAGGACTAAACACGCCTCTAAACCTGGACTGGATCAGGACTAAACACGCCTCTAAACCTGGACTGGATCAGGACTAAACACGCCTCTAAACCTGGACTGGATCAGGACTAAACACGCCTCTAAACCTGGACTGGATCAGGACTAAACACGCCTCTAAACCTGGACTGGATCAGGACTAAACACGCCTCTGAACCTGGACTGGATCAGGACTAAACACTCCTCTGAACCTGAACGGGATCAGGACTAAACACGCCTCTAAACCTGGACTGGAACAGGACTAAACACGCCTCTAAACCTGGACTGGATCAGGACTAAACACGCCTCTGAACCTGGACTGGATCAGGACTAAACACGCCTCTGAACCTGGACTGGATCAGGACTAAACACGCCTCTAAACCTGGACTGAATCAGGACTAAACACGACTCTAAACCCGGACTGGAACAGGATTAAACACGCCTCTGAACCTGGACTGGAACAGGACTAAACACGCCTCTGAACCTGGACTGGATCAGGACTAAACACGCCTCTAAACCTGGACTGGATCAGGACTAAACACGCCTCTGAACCTGGACTGGATCAGGACTAGACACGCCTCTAAATCTGGAGTGGATCAGGACTAAACACGCCTCTGAACCTGGACTGGATCAGGACTAAACACGCTTCTAAACCTGGACTGGATCAGGACTAAACACGCCTCTAAACCTGGACTGGATCAGGACTAAACACGCCTCTGAACCTGGACTGGATCAGGACTAAACACACCTCTAAACCTGGACTGGATCAGGACTAAACAAGCCTCTGAACCTGGACTGGATCAGGACTAAACAAGCCTCTAAACCTGGACTGGATCAGGACTAAACACGCCTCTGAACCTGGACTGGATCAGGACTAAACACGCCTCTGAACCTGGACTGGATCAGGACTAAACACGCCTCTAAACCCGGACTGGATCAGGACTAAACACGCCTCTAAACCCGGACTGGATCAGGACTAAACACGCCTCTAAACCCGCCTCTGAACCCGGACTGGATCAGGACTAAACACGCCTCTGAACCTGGACTGGATCAGGACTAAACACGCCTCTAAACCTGGACTGGATCAGGACTAAACACGCCTCTAAACCCGGACTGGATCAGGACTAAACACGCCTCTAAACCTGGACTGGATCAGGACTAAACACGCTTCTAAACCTGGACTGGATCAGGACTAAACACGCCTCTAAACCTGGACTGGATCAGGACTAAACACGCCTCTAAACCTGGACTGGATCAGGACTAAACACACCTCTGAACCTGGACTGAATTAGGACTAAACACGCCTCTGAACCTGGACTGGATCAGGACTAAACACGCCACTGAACCTGGACTGGATCAGGACTAAACACGCCTCTAAACCTGGACTGGATCAGGACTAAACACGCCTCTGAACCTGGACTGGATCAGGACTAAACACGCTTCTAAACCTGGACTGGATCAGGACTAAACACGCCTCTGAACCTGGACTGGATCAGGACTAAACACACGCCACTGAACCTAGACTGGATCAGGACTAAACACACCTCTGAACCTGGACTGGATCAGGACTAAACACGCCTCTAAACCTGGACTGGATCAGGACTAAACACGCCTCTGAACCTGGACTGGATCAGGACTAAACACGCCTCTAAACCTGGACTGGATCAGGACTAAACACGCCTCTAAACCTGGACTGGATCAGGACTAAACACGCCTCTGAACCTGGACTGGATCAGGACTAAACACGCCTCTGAACCCGGACTGGATTAGGACTAAACACGCCTCTGAACCTGGACTGGATCAGGACTAAACACGCCTCTAAACCTGGACTGGATCAGGACTAAACACGCCTCTAAACCTGGACTGGATCAGGACTAAACACGCCTCTGAACCTGGACTGGATCAGGACTAAACACGCCTCTAATCCCGGACTGGATCAGGACTAAACACGCCTCTGAACCTGGACTGGATCAGGACTAAACACGCCTCTAAACCCGGACTGGATCAGGACTAAACACGCCTCTAAACCCGGACTGGATCAGGACTAAACGCGCCTCTAAACCCGCCTCTGAACCCGGACTGGATCAGGACTAAACACGCCTCTGAACCTGGACTGGATCAGGACTAAACACGCCACTGAACCTGGACTGGATCAGGACTAAACACGCCTCTAAACCTGGACTGGATCAGGACTAAACACGCCTCTGAACCTGGACTGGATCAGGACTAAACACGCTTCTAAACCTGGACTGGATCAGGACTAAACACGCCTCTGAACCTGGACTAGATCAGGACTAAACACGCCACTAAACCTGGACTGGATCAGGACAAAACACACCTCTGAACCTGGACTGGATCAGGACTAAACACGCCTCTAAACCTGGACTGGATCAGGACTAAACACGCCTCTAAACCTGGACTGGATCAGGACTAAACACGCCTCTAAACCTGGACTGGATCAGGACTAAACACGCCTCTAAACCTGGACTGGATCAGGACTAAACACGCCTCTAAACCTGGACTGGATCAGGACTAAACACGCCTCTGAACCTGGACTGGATCAGGACTAAACACTCCTCTGAACCTGAACTGGATCAGGACTAAACACGCCTCTAAACCTGGACTGGATCAGGACTAAACACGCCTCTAAACCTGGACTGGATCAGGACTAAACACGCCTCTGAACCTGGACTGGATCAGGACTAAACACGCCTCTGAACCTGGACTGGATCAGGACTAAACACGCCTCTAAACCTGGACTGAATCAGGACTAAACACGACTCTAAACCCGGACTGGAACAGGATTAAACACGCCTCTGAACCTGGACTGGAACAGGACTAAACACGCCTCTGAACCTGGACTGGATCAGGACTAAACACGCCTCTAAACCTGGACTGGATCAGGACTAAACACGCCTCTGAACCTGGACTGGATCAGGACTAAACACGCCTCTAAATCTGGAGTGGATCAGGACTAAACACGCCTCTGAACCTGGACTGGATCAGGACTAAACACGCTTCTAAACCTGGACTGGATCAGGACTAAACACGCCTCTAAACCTGGACTGGATCAGGACTAAACACGCCTCTGAACCTGGACTGGATCAGGACTAAACACACCTCTAAACCTGGACTGGATCAGGACTAAACAAGCCTCTGAACCTGGACTGGATCAGGACTAAACAAGCCTCTAAACCTGGACTGGATCAGGACTAAACACGCCTCTGAACCTGGACTGGATCAGGACTAAACACGCCTCTGAACCTGGACTGGATCAGGACTAAACACGCCTCTAAACCCGGACTGGATCAGGACTAAACACGCCTCTAAACCCGGACTGGATCAGGACTAAACACGCCTCTAAACCCGCCTCTGAACCCGGACTGGATCAGGACTAAACACGCCTCTGAACCTGGACTGGATCAGGACTAAACACGCCTCTAAACCTGGACTGGATCAGGACTAAACACGCCTCTAAACCCGGACTGGATCAGGACTAAACACGCCTCTAAACCTGGACTGGATCAGGACTAAACACGCTTCTAAACCTGGACTGGATCAGGACTAAACACGCCTCTAAACCTGGACTGGATCAGGACTAAACATGCCTCTGAACCTGGACTGGATCAGGACTAAACACACCTCTAAACCTGGACTGGATCAGGACTAAACAAGCCTCTGAACCTGGACTGGATCAGGACTAAACACGCCTCTAAACTCGCTTCTGAACCCGGACTGGATCAGGACTAAACACGCCTCTGAACCTGGACTGGATCAGGACTAAACACGCCTCTAAACCCGGACTGGATCAGGACTAAACATGCCTCTAAACCCGCCTCTGAACCCGGACTGGATCAGGACTAAACACGCCTCTGAACCTGGACTGGATCAGGACTAAACACGCCTCTAAACCCGGACTGGATCAGGACTAAACACGCCTCTAAACCCGGACTGGATCAGGACTAAGCACGCCTCTAAACCCGCCTCTGAACCCGGACTGGATCAGGACTAAACACGCCTCTGAACCTGGACTGAATCAGGACTAAACACGCTTCTGAACCTGGACTGGATCAGGACTAAACACGCCTCTAAACCCGGACTGGATCAGGACTAAACACGCCTCTAAACCCGGACTGGATCAGGACTAAACACGCCTCTAAACCCGGACTGGATCAGGACTAAACACGCCTCTAAACCCGAACTGGATCAGGACTAAACACGCCTCTAAACTTGGAGTGGATCAGGACTAAACACGCCTCTGAACCTGGACTGGATCAGGACTAAACACGCCTCTGAACCTGGACTGGATCAGGACTAAACACGCCTCTAAACCTGGACTGGATCAGGACCAAACACGCCTCTAAACCCGGACTGGATCAGGACTAAACACGCCTCTAAACCCGGACTGGATCAGGACTAAACATGCCTCTGAACCTGGACTGGATCAGGACTAAACACGCTTCTAAACCCGGACTGGATCAGGACTAAACACGCCTCTGAACCTGGACTGGATCAGGACTAAACACGCCTCTAAACCCGGACTGGATCAGGACTAAACACGCCTCTGAACCTGGACTGGATCAGGACTAAACACGCCTCTAAACCTGGAGTGGATCAGGGCTAAACACGCCTCTGAACCTGGACTGGATCAGGACTAAACACGCTTCTAAACCTGGACTGGATCAGGACTAAACACGTCTCTAAACCTGGACTGGATCAGGACTAAACACGCCTCTAAACCTGGAGTGGATCAGGGCTAAACACGCCTCTGAACCTGGACTGGATCAGGACTAAACACGCTTCTAAACCTGGACTGGATCAGGACTAAACATGCCTCTAAACCTGGACTGGATCAGGACTAAACACACCTCTAAACCTGGACTGGATCAGGACTTAACACGCCTCTGAACCTGGACTGGATCAGGACTAAACAAGCCTCTAAACCTGGACTGGATCAGGACTAAACACGCCTCTGAACCTGGACTGGATCAGGACTAAACACGCCTCTGAACCTGGACTGGATCAGGACTAAACACGCCTCTAAACCCGGACTGGATCAGGACTAAACACGCCTCTGAACCCGGACTGGATCAGGACTAAACACGCCTCTGAACCCGGACTGGATCAGGACTAAACACGCCTCTAAACCCGGACTGGATCAGGACTAAACACGCCTCTAAACCTGGACTGGATCAGGATTAAACACGCCTCTAAACCTGGACTGGATCAGGACTAAACACGCCTCTGAACCTGGACTGGATCAGGACTAAACACGCCTCTAAACCCGGACTGGATCAGGACTAAACACGCCTCTAAACCTGGACTGGATCAGGACTAAACACGCCTCTAAACCCGGACTGGATCAGGACTAAACACGCCTCTAAACCCGGACTGGATCAGGACTAAACACGCCTCTAAACCTGGACTGGATCAAGATAAAACACGTCGCTAAACCTGGACTGGATCAGGACTAAACACGTCTCTAAACCTGGACTGGATCAGGACTAAACACGCCTCTGAACCTGGACTGGATCAGGACTAAACACGCCTCTAAACCTGGACTGGATCAGGACTAAACACGCCTCTAAACCTGGACTGGATCAGGACTAAACACGCCTCTAAACCTGGACTGGATCAGGACTAAACACGCCTCTAAACCTGGACTGGATCAGGACTAAACACGCCTCTAAACCTGGACTGGATCAGGACTAAACACGCCTCTAAACCTGGACTGGATCAGGACTAAACACGCCTCTGAACCTGGACTTTACATGAAAGTGTTTCTGACAGTTCAACCATTCATTTACACATAAAATCTGTCATATTTTTACTTCAGTATTTTTTGTTCCTGAATCCGCACTTTCATTTAGGTCTTGTACAGAAAAATGCAGTACTTCTTCAAACTGAGATGGTGGACGGGTCAGTCTCTACGGCAGAATTATTTGCCTTTTAACTGTCATTTCGCCGTTGCTTTGTCCCAGATCATGTTAAATATCTCTTCATTACTGGCCCAATCCGCACGAAGCAAAAGAAGAAAAAAACAAACTCATATTTTCCCATCAACAGAAGGAGGCGCTGTTGCTAATTGGATTTACCTTTAGCCGCGAGATGAATATGGAAGTTTGTTTGTGGACAAAACCTCATGACAAAATGTATTCAAAGCACGAGGCTTTTCTGTTTTGAGCCCAAACAGAAGCTTCATCTTGCACCTCTGTTTCTCTCTCCAATCCTTGTTTTCTTTATGTTTTCCCGTCCGAGCGCTGCGTCTCTCGAGGCGAACTTGTCACGATCGTTCCCCTCGAGAAGCAGCGGACGGTTGACATTCTTTTTTTTAATATGTGCTTCTTTTCCCTCCTCCGCAGTCGAGAAAAGACAGCCACCGCGACACGAGCGTCCCAGCTCCGAGTCACCGGAGGACACACAGGTTCACACACTTTATTATAATGCTACACCGATGCGAACGAAACCGCGGCGATACTCGCACATCGCGCAGTCGACGTCGTCCGTCGGTCGTATCGGTAAACGTTAACCAGATCATTTATCGCGACTTTTTCCGAGCTTTTAAACACGTTATCGAAACGTTTCCCTCGTCAAAAACATACCTGGAGTTTAGCAGTTAGCTTCATTCTCTTCACTCGTTTGATCAATCCTGTTCACAAAGTCCTCCATCTACTGGCGGCAGAGGGAATTACACAGGCGAGAGTAACAAACGCTAGCTTTCCTCCGACAGGCTAACGGGGTACGTAATCTGAGGCGGAAACGCTCAAAACGAGTCCGGCGACTCAAAAACGCCACAGACCTCCGAGCGTCAGAAACACGCCATTCCGAATTTCACGGCGGGATCGTCTTTGTCGTTTTTCAAGTCCATAAATCGTCACAAGACTCGTTTTTTTTTTTGCCTTAAAACGAGTTATTAAAACTGCTGCATTAGCGTGTCGGAAGGAAGCTAGCATTTGTTTATCTCATCTCCGTAAAATCCCCTTTGTAGCCACTAGATGGAGCCCAAAAGTCAGTTCTTGGCGTGGGAAAGGCTTTGCTTTTTGGTAAAGTTTTGTTTTTTTCTTCTAAAAAATGAGACGCCAAAGTAAAAGTACTCAAGGGCATGTTTAAAAGCCAATAACAACACAAATCGTGCCCAATCTTTGACTGACCTGTAAAGGCGCACTGTGAAACCTTCCTGGTGACGGTGACGCTTTCCTCCTGCAGGGGGTGCTGTTGCGTTGAATGTTGGAATGTTTCGCCTACAAACTTATGGACAAACTTGTATTCATTTGATGGATATTAAAAAAAAACACACACAAAAACATCCGCTTTCTTTGACGGAGACGGATCAGCCCGATTCCAGTGTCAAGCGTCCACATCGCCATGGAGACAGATCACCAGAAAAGTAGCGCAGTGCCTCTTTAAGCAGGTCATTGTGTCGAAAGCTTTGACTGAGGGTTTGATTTGAACGTGTCGCTCCAGCCCTCAACCAACATTTTCTTTGAGCATCTTTTAACAACGCTAACAAAGTTTTTTTTTTAGTCGTGTCGGATTGAAAAGAGGAACACTGAACAACGTTTTTATTTCATTCTCTCTTTTGCCCACACAGAGGTTCAAGGCAATCGCTGACGTGGAAGAGTGAGTATTTAAAGCTTTTTGTGTAAATGAGTCAGCAAAACGCTCTCAAAGTTCCACAGCGATGAATGGAAAAAAGTTTTCAATGACATTTAAAAAATAATATTTTAAAAAAGCTCTACACTTCACTATCTCTGGGAGTCTGCATTTGAGGCCGGATCATAACGACGTAAGTCAGGCTTATTTTAGGATGCTTTATATTGTGCCACCACTTTTATTATATTTTATTGTTTTATTTGATTTGGATCCCCTTAAGTCTTCCTAAAACTGCCTTGACGTAATTCAAATACATTGCAATACATTCCAAACCGTCGTTATAAAGGTGACGGTTGCGTTTGCATCAGTAAAACCGTAAAATAAAGACAATAACAATGTAAATGAAATCACAATGAAACCGAGTCTTATTTTGAAACATCTGCAGCTTTTGTATTAAGAGGAAAGCTTCTTCTTCTACTGTTTTAATGATAATAATTCACTTCTAATGCACTTCTCAGGCCTAACACTGTATTATTCGGTCACTAAACACCAGCCGTGTGCCCTGGGGCAGACTGACAGAAGTGAGGCTCCGGGTCTGTGCGGCCTCCGCTGACCACCACTGACCGCTCACACACCACGTTCAAACAAACTCTGACATTAACCTGAACCTTCCACATTATTTCACGGGACGTCAGACTCAAACTAACACCAGAGACTGTGTAAAGTACATGCCGACTTTGTGGCTCATCTCGCCCTAAATTCTGTAGAACCATAAGCGTGTCAGTGCGGTCCCAAATAAGGACTTCCTGATGGTGAACAATAAACGACGGCGACAACTCTGTTTTGATCATGTTTTAGAACACGGTGCACATGGTGATCTCAGATGGAATGTAACAATAATCATGATATTCTGATCTAAATAAAAAGTGCTTTATTCTATTGCTGTTATTTAAGACTTTCAAACATTACACCTTAGGATTATAACAGTGATGAAAGTCTTGTCGTGTGTGAAAAAGGACATTCAACAATATTAAAAAAACGTTAATTGTTACGTCCATACATTTGAGCACGCACCAATAAATGTATATATATTCATTTTGTTTGAATGTTTTTCTGTTTTTTTGTTGCAGTAAGAATTTGACAAGGAGTCGAACATTTTTCCATGGGAAAAAGAAGTTCAATATGCATCCAAAAAAGGCACGTAATATGCTGTATTTCCGTGCCTTATTGTTCCTTTTTCCGAGGCAGAACTGTGTCTATGTCAGTATTCGTTTCCGTGTCTCATTACTGTATTTAAACTAGTCAATCGTTACATTCACTGGGCAAATTTGTGGGCCCATTCCTTAGAAAAACTCAAATCAAACGATAAAACCCAATAATGTGCTCAAATCTACCAAATTATGGCTCCAATTCAGTTAAATGATCAGTGTTATCACATCTGTAAGTTATAAATCAACATTTGAATTTTGCTTTTGTTGTCATTAGCTCCATTAGCAACATTAGCACAAAATACGCTTATAACTGCAGAGGCTCGACGGCAGGTTCACAGACAGCAGGGGGCAGTAGAGATTAACTACATGGAAAATAAGCCATGTTTTATTGTCTAACTCTGTGTTTCCCGAGTTTCAAGTAGGAATTCTGAGATATGAGCGTGTTTCAGAGTGAATTCAGGTTATAAATTCACATAATGCGGACGTTTTGCACCAGTTTGTAGTTCATCTTTGTAAATACTGCCACAAAGTTTAAAGTCTTCTCTGTCGGCATAAATTACAGGTGAATTTATCTTTTCACCGCAGTGCAATGGACGGGTCTTCGTGTTTTAGATCCGCGATTTCGTTAAAATTCTCCGTGCGAGAGTGTAAATGTCAAAACTTTCTTGAGGACCAGTGTTTGTGATCGGATACGGCATAAACGCTGAATGCCGACATCTACAGAACAATCCGCTCTCTTTTTTGGTGACTCGACTTGAAATTGTTGGGCTTAAAATACACATAATTTGCCAGGAAACGTTTTAAAAGAGTGGAAAAGTTGTGTTTCCCATTGAATCAACTGAGGGTTTTGAATTTAATATTGGATTTAAGGTTTAAGATCACAATTTTGACAGACTAGTCCTTGTTTTTGCTTCATTTTTTAACCAAATGTGCTCAAAATATGTCCACATCATCTGGAAACACGGGGCATCGACAACATGCGAAAAACATGCATATTTATTAATTCTTAGTCCCGATCACTTTCGTATTGGAATCGAAACATCTCGATTTCAAACCCGTTTCCAGATGCTACGTTTGAAACCTTTTCCACCACAATTACGCCCGTGTTATTGTGTCTCACTTTCACTGAGGCCACTGTGGATTCGGAGGTCAGTCTGCTGCGTTTGGACACAACAGCTCTGCAGTTCAATCTTGTACACGGGCAATCAAACTTGACACTTATTGTCGAGTTGCGAAGAGCGACAAAGCCACATCCTGTTCCCCGAAGTGAGACTCGAGCGTCTCTGCTGCACCGCAATGACCCCCAACACCCTCCGCCCCCCCTGCTTTACCGACATGGGTCTACAAAACGAGAGGAGGCCCTCATGTCGGGGCTGTAATTGGTTCCGTGTCCACTTCAACACGACCGAATGAGTGATGGAAACGTTGAGACTCGGCCGCGGACCTCCCACTGAGAGCGAGCCAAAGGCACATTAAATATTCATTAGATTGTGTCGGCCCGTTCGCATTGATTCGAGCGCATTTTAAATAAGAGATTGAAATGGATTGGGAGAGACGGAAAGCGGCTTGGTATTAATAAATCGAAAGTGTTGCATGTTTCATGAACGGAAGGGAAACTTGAACTTTGGGTCTTGTACAGGGTTTAGATGTCTGTGTCTTACATTCACTGCGGTAACAAACCAGGTCATGGGTTTCTAGTATTATGAGTGGCATTTTGAAGACCTTTGAATTAAAATGTTGTCCGCACGTGGCAAAATGTGAGGTTGCAGGTCTTTATTCCTGTTAAAGCTGAACATTTTGAGTACTTTTAGCTCCTACACGACACTCAAGTCGCCCAAAGATAGAGAAAAACACTAAAATAAAGCGTTACGTCCGATGCTGATGCTGATACTGTGCTCCAATCTATGAGCATCTTTGTCCGAATTTTATGATCATTTTTCACAATCTCAAGGTGAAACTCACGCTCAACAAAACACATACATTCCTTGACGATTATTCCTTTTCTTCCCCTCAGGGCGTGCAGTACCTGGTGGACAGCGGGCTGCTGGAGTGGAGGCCTGAACCCGTGGCCGAGTTCCTCTACAAAGAAGAAGGACTCAACAAGACGGCCATCGGCAACTTCTTAGGCGAGAGGTACGACTTACGGTGAACGCGACGAAAGTACGAAACTGCCGCGAAACGACTCAATCGAAAGACGACTGGCGCATTACGGACAGAATCTTCCATAACTTCGAATGCCAAGTTTGATCGTGAGGAAAAACTAAAATCTTGGATCACAATTTAAACAAATGATAGTCTTATGTGAAAAGTTACATTTACCAGGGAAAATAGACTTACCATTGACTAAGAATGCAATATAGCACGTTTGGTGATAATTCTAATGCAAATTGGAGCGTGCCATATTTAATAAACGCACAGGATGTTCATTTATAACAGCTGGTTCCGGGCGTTGCTTTCTGGCACCGCCATCGTAAATCCTACTTCCATTTCGATGATTTTCCATTAAGGGCAATAGCAAAGTAAGTCCTACGCAGACACAAAGCCGTTTTCAGGCCCAGACTTGATGGTCACGCGAACATTTCCCACCAATCAATCTGCTTAACCGTATATTTTGGCGGCGAGACTGTCACCGCTGAAGGGAATGGAAGTCCCGCTCGACCGAAATGCAGAGCCGTCGCTGCAGAAAGAGGCAAAAAGTGGCAGAATAAGGCTGTGTGTGTGTGTGTGTGTGTCACCATAGAAACAAGTAACCAAATGAGCCAACGGACCCCTCTGACAGCAAACGTACAGCATGCAGATCGTCGTGTTCGCTAGTTTGCCACCGCAATTCGAGCAGATTGCACAACTCGCTACACAGTTTGGAATTTTTACTAGACTCTCGCATGATAACGATCTTTGGCATTCTCGACCCCCAAACACACAGTCTACATCCACCACCTCATTTAAAGGGTCTCGAGCCTCGTGTAAGACTATTGCATAAGCTTTAAATTGTCCCCATATCTCGGGACCCCCTGAAAGCAATTTGCGACCCCCGGCAACACATTGTTCCTTGTTGTTTAATGCTTACTTATTACACGTGTTTTCAAAGCTTTTAAGAACAAGCCCCTGTACCTGGAGGCGATCTCGAGGGTGCAGCGACTTCCAAGTGCACGTCAAGAAAAAAAAAAAGTGGGCATCAAAGCCATTTTACACTTTTAGTCACGATCCCTTCTTTATTAACACAACTTTGCATTTGAATCTGAATCTTTGTGTGTGAGAGACGGTGGGCGTTGTGGCTTTGTTCTCCTCGGAGACAGAGAGGCTTTATTCGGTTTCATGTTGTTGGGTTTTGTTTTGTTGCAGAGAGGAAATGCATCTGGCGGTGCTCAGAGCCTTTGTGGCGCTGCACGAGTTCTCCGACTTGAATCTGGTGCAAGCTTTGAGGTCGGTATGAAAAAGAAAACGCACACAACAAAAGACACGCCTGAAACCTTTACTTTCATCCAGCGTAGTAACTGAAGTCCACATATTAATATTGATTGAGAACTAGCTTTGATCCGGTGGTGGTAAAAGATTACATAAAGATAAACATTTCTACTCAAGTAAAAGTACATTTACATGACTAGAATGATACTCAATTACAACGTCTGTAAGTATTAAGAAAGATAAGATAAGACAAGCTAAGCCTTTATTTGTCCATCAATGGGGAAATTCCAGTGTTGCAACACAAAGTAGGTACAACAGTAAATAATAAAAAATAGATCACTTATAAAAAACTTATAGAAACACTCTTATAGAAAAGCTCTTATACAACTCTTATAAAAAACTCTTATAGTATAACTATATAATAATAACAATAGTGACACTCTTATTTACAGCTGTTATATACATCATGTACATTTTAGGTACATTTGTAGAAACATCCAGAATCTATTTTAGTGGTACTTTCGATTTGTCATTAGTACAGCACGTTATCGGAGCGTCGCACTGGTTCTATCAAACAATTGTGTAAAAGAAATAAACAGAAATGTCGACCATAAAACGCCAAATAGCATCCAAAACAGACCTCGCGCTCGCCTGCCGCACTCCCGTTCTACCAGGAGGGCGCGCCAAGACTCCTGGAAAAAACTACAACGGCGATCGCTCGTCGACATTCAGCCCGCCTCGTACCCACCTGTCACTCACCTGTCACTCACCTGTCCGCGCTCCGCCTCCGCCACACGAAAGAATCCAAACAGCGCTAAAGTCCCGCCTCGAGTCTGTGTAGGTGACCTGGATCATGGTCGTTCCAGGGTGTACCCCGCCCAAGGCCCAAAGTCACTGGGATCGGCTCCAGTCGCCCGCGACCCTAACGGAAATCAGCGTTATAATATGTATGAACGACTAATGCAGCGTTTTTTTGTACAGTCTAATATGTTGTATAAATGTCGACTGATGTTCTGATATTTGAAACGTTTTTTGCAATTTACTTTGGAGCTTGCATTAGTTTACACAGAATCAAAATGGCCACAGGGGGCGCATAGGTCATAGGTCAGGTGTGTGGCATGAACCCACTGATAACGGTTGAAATCATGTCCGTGTCATATTTCTTTTACATATGTCTGCCACCAGGGGAGCCAGTGCCGCCCCGCCCTCCCGTTAAACCCAACCAAAGCCTTTGAGGATATTAAAACCGCCAACGTTTATCATATTGGATGTCATATTTTTTTGTCGTGTCAGCTAAAGGTGTGAAACTGCCAGCGCCGCTCGCTCCGCCACACGTTTTCTTTGCTATGCTGATGCCGTTCCGTCTCTGTAGGCAGTTTCTGTGGAGTTTCCGGCTCCCTGGAGAAGCTCAGAAGATCGACAGGATGATGGAGGCGTTCGCGACTCGATACTGCCTCTGTAACCCCGGGGTCTTCCAATCCACCGGTATGAGTATTTTACAGACCCTTTATAACACAGTGTGTGTGTGTGTGTGTGTGTGTGATCATAGATTCCTAATATTGTGTGTGGTTTGGTCATAGATACCTGATGTTGTGTGTGTTTTGGTCATATATACCTGTATAAGTGTGTGTTTTGGTTGTATATACCTGATGTTGTGTGTGTTTTGGTCGTATATACCTGTATAAGTGTGTGTTTTGGTTGTATATACCTGTATGTGTGTGTGTTTTAGCTGTATATACCTGATATTGTATCTTTTGGTCGTAGATACCTGTATGTGTGTGTTTTGGTTGTATATACCTGATATTTTGTGTGTTTTGGTCGTAGATACTTGATATTGTGTGTGTTTTAGCTGTATATACCTGATGTGTGTGTTTTGGTCGTATATACCTGATATTGACTGTGTTTTGGTCATATATACCTGATGTTTTGTGTGTTTTGGTTGTATATACCTGATGTTGTTTGTGTTTTGGTTGTATATACCTGATGTTTTGTGTGTTTTGGTCGTATATACCTGATATTGTGTGTGTTTTGGTCGTATATACCTGATGTTGTGTGTGTTTTGGTCGTAGATACCTGATATTGTGTGTGTTTTAGCTGTATATACCTGATGTTTTGTGTGTTTTGGTTGTATATACCTGATATTGTGTTTCTTTTGGTCGTAGATACCTGATGTTGTTTGTGTTTTGGTTGTATATACCTGATGTTGTGTGTGTATCTACAGATACTTGATATTGTTTGTGTTTTGGTTTTATATACCTGATGTTGTGTGTGTTTTGGTCGTAGATACCTGATGATGTGTGTGTTTTGGTTGTATATACCTGATGTTGTGTGTGTTTTGGTTGTATATACCTGATGTTGTGTGTGTATCTACAGATACTTGATATTGTTTGTGTTTTGGTTTTATATACCTGATGTTGTTTGTGTTTTGGTTGTATATACCTGATGTTGTGTGTGTATCTACAGATACTTGATATTGTTTGTGTTTTGGTTTTATATACCTGATGTTGTGTGTGTTTTGGTCGTAGATACCTGATGTTGTGTGTGTTTTGGTCGTAGATACCTGATGATGTGTGTGTTTTGGTTGTATATACCTGATGTTGTTTGTGTTTTGGTTGTATATACCTGATGTTTTGTGTGTTTTGGTCGTATATACATGATATTCTGTGTGTTTTGGTCGTAGATACCTGATATTGTGTGTGTTTTGGTTGTATATACCTGATATTGTGTGTGTTTTGGTCGTAGATACCTGATGTTGTTTGTGTTTTGGTTGTATATACCTGATGTTGTTTGTGTTTTGGTTGTATATACCTGATGTTGTGTGTGTATCTACAGATACTTGATATTGTTTGTGTTTTGGTTTTATAAACCTGATGATGTGTGTGTTTTGGTCGTAGATACCTGATGTTGTGTGTGTTTTAGTCGTAGATACCTGATGATGTGTGTGTTTTGGTTGTATATACATGATGTTGTGTGTGTTTTGGTTGTATATACCTGATGTTGTGTGTGTTTTGGTCGTAGATACCTGATGTTGTGTGTGTTTTGGTTGTAGATACCTGATGTTGTGTGTGTTTTGGTTGTATATACCTGATGTTGTGTGTGTTTTGGTCGTAGATACCTGATGTTGTGCGTGTTTTGGTCGTAGATACCTGATGTTGTGTGTGTTTTGGTCGTTGATACCTGATGTTGTGTGTGTTTTGGTCGTAGATACCTGATGTTGTGTGTGTTTTGTATATACCTGATGTTGTGTGTGTTTTGGTCGTAGATACCTGATGTTGTGTGTGTTTTGGTCGTAGATACCTGATGTTGTGTGTGTTTTGGTTGTAGATACCTGATATTGTGTGTGTTTTGGTTGTATATACCTGATGTTGTGTGTGTTTTGGTCGTAGATACCTGATGTTGTGTGTGTTTTGGTCGTAGATACCTGATGTTGTGTGTGTTTTGGTCGTTGATACCTGATGTTGTGTGTGTTTTGGTCGTAGATACCTGATGTTGTGTGTGTTTTGGTTGTATATACCTGATGTTGTGTGTGTTTTGGTTGTATATACCTGATATTGTGTGTGTTTTGGTCGTTGATACCTGATGTTGTGTGTGTTTTGGTCGTATATACCTGATGTTGTGTGTGTTTTGGTCGTTGATACCTGATGTTGTGTGTGTTTTGGTCGTATATACCTGATGTTGTGTGTGTTTTGGTCGTATATACCTGATATTGTGTGTGTTTTGGTCGTAGATACCTGTTACATCCTGTCCTTCGCCATCATCATGCTCAACACAAGCCTCCACAACCCAAATGTCAAAGAGAAGCCCAGTCTGCAGTACTTTATATCCATGAACCGAGGCATCAACCACGGGGAAGACCTGCCCAATGAGCTGCTCTCGGTCAGTCCTGGTTCAGTCCTGGTTTAGTCCTGGTTTAGTTCTGTCTTAGTCCTTGATTAGTTCTGGTTTAGTCCTGGTTTAGTCCTGGTTTAATTCTAGTTTATTCCCATATCTTGAGCATGGGTTAGTCCTGGTTTAGTTCTGGTTTAGTCTTGGTTTAGTCCTGGTTACGTCCTGGGGTAGTTCTGGTTAAATCCTGATTTAGTCTTGGTTTAGTTCAGGTTTAGTTCTGGGTTGGTTCTGGTTTAGTCCTGGTTTAGTCCTGGTTTAGTTCTGGTTAAATCCTGGTTTAGTCCTGGTTTAGTTTTGGGTTAGTCCTGGTTTAGACCTGGTTTAGTCCTTGTTTACACCTGGTTTAGTCCTGCTTTAGTTCTGGTTTAGACCTGGTTTGGACCTGGTTTAGACCTGGTTTAGTCCTGCTTTAGTTCTGGTTTCATTCTAGTTTATTCCCATATCTTGAGCGTGGTTTAATCCTGGTTTAGTCCTTGTTTAGTCCTGGTTTAGTCCTGGTTAAGTCCTTGTTCAGATCTGGTTGTAATCCTGGTCCAGACTTGCCTCCGTCCCTCACACTCCCACACACTCATAGATTCTGCACATAACGTTATATAAAACCCACAGAGACTGAAAATGCATTATTCTCAGACTGAAGCTGCGTCTGAATCAATGTTTTTCTGCCGCACTGGAAATGAATGAAAGAGTGTAAGACGAGGACATGATTCCCAGGAGCACGTCATACAACTTTTCCTTTAGAAAAATAAATAATAACAGACTTTAGAATGTACTGTGCTGTTAGAGAATACAGTCAGTCATTCACCTACCGCAATTTAGAGTTTATTTCTGTATTCGTATGTATGAAGACTAATGAAAAAACAAGACACAGAGAGGAAAACAATCAGAGAAGTGTCCCGTAAATCAGTCAAATTTCAAGTAACAGCAAATGAGATTTGTTAGTCCTTGATGATGTTGGCTCAAGCTGTGTCATTTCTTTTTTACTGCCTATTCACCTTCCAAAAGTATCCATCTGCTGTTTCCATTGTGGGAGTTGTATCTTGCGGATTTTTAAAAATTATAAATAAGATGTTTACTTAAAATGTTTGCAAATTTAGTCAAACTGTATCTAAAACATGCAAAGAAAGGACAGTTGGAATAACACTGCAAAAATAAAATGAAAGGGCAGAGCAGGCTTATGTGTTCTTATTTTTAATTTTAATATATTTATTTTATTTATTTTATTTATTTTATTTATTTTATTTATTTCATTTATTTCATTTATTTCATTTATTTCATTTATTTCATTTATTTTATTTATTACATGGACATAGCAGTTTTATTGGACGAACCAGATGCTTTATTTCCAGTGTTATTTTGTGCATACAAGGCTTTTAAAACAATTCACACAAAAAATAAATACAAATAAAATCTAAAATAAAGCAGCAAAGATAAAGGTAAAAAATATGAATAATAGCAACCTGCATTTCCCTTAGAACTACATGTGCAACTCTTGATTTTAGCCTAAGTTTCAGACACATATCAAAGGGTTCGTCTCAGTTTGTACAGATTAGGTCTGTGGAAAGAGAGCTCCACAGTCTGGATCCTTTGGAGGAGAAACTGGACCATCCAAACCATGTTCTGGACTTTGTAACTGCACGTTCACCTCCACTGACTGAGGCTCTGGTGTTTGGTCAGAGAAAACCCTGACGTCCGACAACCAGAGACACAGAGACTCGTTATAGAACAAAATCGACTTTTAGGAGCGTGTAACCTTATTATGAGCGCTGCCCTTGTCGTTAAACCACTCAGACGGTCCAGAGTGAGTCATGCATATTACTCTTCATTCTCCTGCCGTCAGTCCGGGCCTTCGCCGCTCCCCGTGGCACCGATATGTATTTACTTTGTTCAGATAGTTTGTTTTCTGACACATGTGGGAGTCGGCGGCGTTGTCGTGTTGCAGTTTGGGCACAAAAGAAAAAGAAAAATCCTTTCTACGCAATGTTGTTTTGGATCAATATTTCGATTTAAGACGTCCAAAACACAACGTAGTGATCCACAGGAGTCGAACAAGGACAGACCTGGTTCAGACCTGGTTTAGACCTGGTTCAGACCTGGTTCAGACCTGGTTTAGACCTGGTTCAGACCTGGTTCAGACCTGGTTTAGACCTGGTTCAGACCTGGTTTAGACCTGGTTCAGACCTGGTTCAGACCTGGTTTAGACCTGGTTCAGACCTGGTTCAGACCTGGTTCAGACCTGGTTCAGACCTGGTTTAGACCTGGTTCAGACCTGGTTCAGACCTGGTTTAGACCTGGTTCAGACCTGGTTCAGACTTGGTTCAGACCTGGTTTAGACCTGGTTTAGACCTGGTTTAGGCCTGGTTTAGACCTGGTTCAGACCTGGTTCAGCCCTGGTTTAGACCTGGTTCAGACCTGGTTCAGACCTGGTTCAGACCTGGTTCAGACCTGGTTCAGACCTGGTTCAGTCCTGGTTTAGACCTGGTTCAGACCTGGTTTAGACCTGGTTCAGACCTGGTTCAGACCTGGTTCAGACCTGGTTCAGACCTGGTTTAAACCTGGTTCAGACCTGGTTCAGACCTGGTTTAGACGTGGTTTAGATCTGGTTCAGACCTGGTTCAGTCCTGGTTTAGACCTGGTTCAGACCTGGTTTAGACCTGGTTCAGACCTGGTTCAGACCTGGTTCAGACCTGGTTTAAACCTGGTTCAGACCTGGTTCAGACCTGGTTTAGACCTGGTTTAGATCTGGTTCAGACCTGGTTCAGTCCTGGTTTAGACCTGGTTCAGACCTGGTTTAGACCTGGTTCAGACCTGGTTTAGACCTGGTTTAGACCTGGTTCAGACCTGGTTCAGACCTGCTTCGGACCTGGTTCGGACCTGGTTCAGACCTGGTTCGGACCTGGTTCAGACCTGGTTCGGTCCTGGTTTAGACCTGGTTCAGACCTGGTTTAGACCTGGTTCAGACCTGGTTTAGACCTGGTTCAGACCTGGTTCAGACCTGGTTCAGACCTAGTTTAAACCTGGTTCAGACCTGGTTCAGACCTGGTTTAGACCTGGTTTAGATCTGGTTCAGACCTGGTTCAGTCCTGGTTTAGACCTGGTTCAGACCTGGTTTAGACCTGGTTCAGACCTGGTTTAAACCTGGTTCAGACCTGGTTCAGACCTGGTTTAGACCTGGTTTAGATCTGGTTCAGACCTGGTTCAGTCCTGGTTTAGACCTGGTTCAGACCTGGTTTAGACCTGGTTTAGACCTGGTTCTGACCTGGTTCAGACCTGGTTCAGTCCTGGTTTAGACCTGGTTCAGACCTGGTTTAGACCTGGTTTAGACCTGGTTCAGACCTGCTTCAGACCTGCTTCAGACCTGCTTCAGACCTGGTTCAGACCTGCTTCAGACCTGGTTCGGACCTGGTTCAGACCTGCTTCAGACCTGCTTCAGACCTGGTTCAGACCTGGTTTAGACCTGGTTCAGACCTGGTTCAGACCTGCTTCGGACCTGGTTCGGACCTGGTTCAGACCTGGTTCGGACCTGGTTCAAACCTGGTTCGGTCCTGGTTTAGACCTGGTTCAGACCTGGTTTAGACCTGGTTCAGACCTGGTTTAGACCTGGTTCAGATCTGGTTCAGACCTGGTTCAGACCTGGTTCAGACCTGGTTCAGACCTGGTTTAAACCTGGTTCAGACCTGGTTCAGACCTGGTTTAGACCTGGTTTAGATCTGGTTCAGACCTGGTTCAGACCTGGTTTAGACCTGGTTCAGACCTGGTTTAGACATGGTTCAGACCTGGTTCAGACCTGGTTCAGACCTGGTTTAAACCTGGTTCAGACCTGGTTCAGACCTGGTTTAGACCTGGTTTAGATCTGGTTCAGACCTGGTTCAGTCCTGGTTTAGACCTGGTTCAGACCTGGTTTAGACCTGGTTTAGACCTGGTTCTGACCTGGTTCAGACCTGGTTCAGTCCTGGTTTAGACCTGGTTCAGACCTGGTTTAGACCTGGTTTAGACCTGGTTCAGACCTGGTTCAGACCTGCTTCAGACCTGCTTCAGACCTGGTTCAGACCTGGTTTAGACCTGGTTTAGACCTGGTTCAGACCTGGTTCAGACCTGCTTCAGACCTGCTTCAGACCTGGTTCAGACCTGCTTCAGACCTGGTTCGGACCTGGTTCAGACCTGCTTCAGACCTGCTTCAGACCTGGTTCAGACCTGGTTCAGTCCTGTTTTTTTTTGCACATTTATAGTTTGAGTTAACATTCCAAAAAACAAAAAAAACGACGATTGAAATGAGGAAAAATGTTTCAGTTTAACAAAAATCAACACACTTTTAAAAATCCAGATCACTACTTTTGAACCTTTAATAGTACATTTTAAAGGATTGCTTCAATACTTTTACTTTTTTATTCCATTGGTTTAGCCCTGGTTCATTCTTCTGGTTTTGGCCTGGTCTGCATTTGGTTTAGTCCTGGTTTAGTTTATCTTGGTTTAAAGCGGCTGTAGATTAGAATAGAGTTTCAGTATTCTGAAATGGATATGATGGAACACTAACCATATTTCCACGTGTGTTTCCTCTGCAGAAGATGTACGCGAGCATCCGCAGTGAGCCCTTTAAGATCCCGGAGGACGATGGGAACGACCTCACCTTGACCTTCTTCAACCCCGACAGAGAAGGCTGGCTGCTCAAGATCGGTGCGGGACATTCAGTGTTCTGAGCCGCGTTGTGTGTTTTACCTGTGTGTGTTTTACCTGCGTGTGTTTTACCTGCGTGTGTTTTACCTGCGTGTGTTTTACCTGCGTGTGTTATACCTGTGTGTGTGTTTTACCTGCGTGTGTTTTACCTGCGTGTGTGTTTTACCTGCGTGTGTTTTACCTGCGTGTGTTTTACCTGCGTGTGTTTTACCTGCGTGTGTGTTTTACCTGCGTGTGTTTTACCTGCGTGTGTTTTACCTGCGTGTCTTTTACCTGCGTGTGTTATACCTGCGTGTGTTTTACCTGCGTGTGTGTTTTACCTGCGTATGTTTTACCTGCGTGTGTTTTACCTGCGTGTGTTTTACCTGCGTGTGTTTTACCTGCGTGTGTTTTACCTGCGTGTGTTATACCTGCGTGTGTTTTATCTGCGTGTGTTATACCTGCGTGTGTTTTACCTGCGTGTGTTTTACCTGCGTGTGTTTTACCTGCGTGTCTTTTACCTGCGTGTGTTATACCTGCGTGTGTTATACCTGCGTGTGTTATACCTGCGTGTGTTATACCTGCGTGTGTTTTACCTGCGTGTGTTTTACCTGCGTGTGTTATACCTGCGTGTGTTTTACCTGCGTGTGTTATACCTGCGTGTGTTTTACCTGCGTGTGTTTTACCTGCGTGTGTTTTACCTGCGTGTGTTTTACCTGCGTGTGTTATACCTGCGTGTGTTTTATCTGCGTGTGTTATACCTGCGTGTGTTTTACCTGCGTGTGTTTTACCTGCGTGTGTTTTACCTGCGTGTGTTTTACCTGCGTGTGTTTTACCTGTGTGTGTTTTATCTGCGTGTCTTATACCTGCATGTGTGTTTTACCTGCGTGTGTTTTACCTGCGTGTGTTTTACCTGCGTGTGTTATACCTGCGTGTGTTTTACCTGCGTGTGTTTTACCTGCGTGTGTTTTACCTGTGTGTGTTTTATCTGCGTGTCTTATACCTGCATGTGTGTTTTACCTGCGTGTGTTTTACCTGCGTGTGTTTTACCTGCGTGTGTTTTACCTGCGTGTGTTTTACCTGCGTGTGTTATACCTGCGTGTGTTTTATCTGCGTGTGTTATACCTGCGTGTGTTTTACCTGCGTGTGTTTTACCTGCGTGTGTGTTTTACCTGCGTGTGTTTTACCTGCGTGTGTTTTACCTGCGTGTGTGTTTTACCTGCGTGTGTTTTACCTGCGTGTGTTATACCTGCGTGTGTTATACCTGCGTGTGTTTTACCTGCGTGTGTTTTACCTGCGTGTGTTTTACCTGCGTGTGTTTTACCTGCGTGTGTTTTACCGGCGTGTGTTATACCTGCGTGTGTTTTACTTGCGTGTGTTTTACCTGCGTGTGTTTTACCTGCGTGTGTTTTACCTGCGTGTGTTTTACCTGCGTGTGTGTTTTACCTGCGTGTGTTTTACCTGCGTGTGTTTTACCTGCGTGTGTTTTACCTGCGTGTCTTTTACCTGCGTGTGTTATACCTGCGTGTGTTTTACCTGCGTGTGTTTTACCTGCGTGTGTTTTACCTGCGTGTGTTTTACCGGCGTGTGTTATACCTGCGTGTGTTTTATCTGCGTGTGTTATACCTGCGTGTGTTTTACCTGCGTGTGTTTTACCTGCGTGTGTTTTACCTGCGTGTGTTTTACCTGCGTGTGATTTACCTGCGTGTGTGTTTTACCTGCGTGTGTTTTACTTGCGTGTGTTTTACCTGCGTGTGTTTTACCTGCGTGTGTTTTACCTGCGTGTGTTTTACCTGCGTGTGTGTTTTACCTGCGTGTGTTTTACCTGCGTGTGTTTTACCTGCGTGTGTTTTACCTGCGTGTCTTTTACCTGCGTGTGTTATACCTGCGTGTGTTTTACCTGCGTGTGTTTTACCTGCGTGTGTTTTACCTGCGTGTGTTTTACCGGCGTGTGTTATACCTGCGTGTGTTTTATCTGCGTGTGTTATACCTGCGTGTGTTTTACCTGCGTGTGTTTTACCTGCGTGTGTTTTACCTGCGTGTGTTTTACCTGCGTGTGTTTTACCTGCGTGTGATTTACCTGCGTGTGTGTTTTACCTGCGTGTGTTTTACCTGCGTGTGTTTTACCTGCGTGTGTTATACCTGCGTGTGTTTTACCTGCGTGTGTTTTACCTGCGTGTGTTATACCTGCGTGTGTGTTTTACCTGCGTGTGTTTTACCTGTGTGTGTTTTATCTGCGTGTGTTATACCTGCATGTGTGTTTTACCTGCGTGTGTTTTACCTGCGTGTGTTTTACCTGCGTGTGTTTTTCCGGCGTGTGTTATACCTGCGTGTGTTTTATCTGCGTGTGTTATACCTGCGTGTGTTTTACCTGCGTGTGTTTTACCTGCGTGTGTTTTACCTGCGTGTGTTTTACCTGCGTGTGTTTTACCTGCGTGTGTTATACCTGCGTGTGTTTTATCTGCGTGTGTTATACCTGCGTGTGTTTTACCTGCGTGTGTTTTACCTGCGTGTGTGTTTTACCTGCGTGTGTTTTACCTGCGTGTGTTTTACCTGCGTGTGTTATACCTGCGTGTGTTTTATCTGCGTGTGTTATACCTGCGTGTGTTTTACCTGCGTGTGTTTTACCTGCGTGTGTTTTACCTGCGTGTGTTTTACCTGCGTGTGTTTTACCTGCGTGTGTTTTACCTGCGTGTGTTTTACCGGCGTGTGTTATACCTGCGTGTGTTTTATCTGCGTGTGTTATACCTGCATGTGTGTTTTACCTGCGTGTGTTTTACCTGCGTGTGTTTTACCTGCGTGTGTTTTACCTGCGTGTGTTTTACCGGCGTGTGTTATACCTGCGTGTGTTTTATCTGCGTGTGTTATACCTGCGTGTGTTTTACCTGCGTGTGTTTTACCTGCGTGTGTTTTACCTGCGTGTGTTTTACCTGCGTGTGTTTTACCTGCGTGTGATTTACCTGCGTGTGTGTTTTACCTGCGTGTGTTTTACCTGCGTGTGTTTTACCTGCGTGTGTTATACCTGCGTGTGTTTTATCTGCGTGTGTTATACCTGCGTGTGTGTTTTACCTGCGTGTGTTTTACCTGCGTGTGTTTTACCTGCGTGTGTGTTTTACCTGCGTGTGTTTTACCTGCGTGTGTTTTACCTGCGTGTGTTATACCTGCGTGTGTTTTATCTGCGTGTGTTATACCTGCGTGTGTTTTACCTGCGTGTGTTTTACCTGCGTGTGTTTTACCTGCGTGTGTTTTACCTGCGTGTCTTTTACCTGCGTGTGTTATACCTGCGTGTGTTATACCTGCGTGTGTGTTTTACCTGCGTGTGTTTTACCTGCGTGTCTTTTACCTGCGTGTGTGTTTTACCTGCGTGTGTTTTACTTGCGTGTGTTTTACCTGCGTGTGTTTTACCTGCGTGTGTTTTACCTGCGTGTGTTTTACCTGCGTGTGTTTTACCTGCGTGTGTGTTTTACCTGCGTGTGTTTTACTTGCGTGTGTTTTACCTGCGTGTGTTTTACCTGCGTGTGTTTTACCTGCGTGTGTGTTTTACCTGCGTGTGTTTTACCTGCGTGTGTTATACCTGCGTGTGTTATACCTGCGTGTGTTTTACCTGCGTGTGTTTTACCTGCGTGTGTTTTACCTGCGTGTGTTTTACCTGCGTGTGTTATACCTGCGTGTGTGTTTTACCTGCGTGTGTTTTACCTGCGTGTCTTTTACCTGCGTGTGTTATACCTGCGTGTGTTTTACCTGCGTGTGATTTACCTGCGTGTGTGTTTTACCTGCGTGTGTTTTACTTGCGTGTGTTTTACCTGCGTGTGTTTTACCTGCGTGTGTTTTACCTGCGTGTGTTTTACCTGCGTGTGTGTTTTACCTGCGTGTGTTTTACCTGCGTGTGTTTTACCTGCGTGTGTTTTACCTGCGTGTCTTTTACCTGCGTGTGTTATACCTGCGTGTGTTATACCTGCGTGTGTGTTTTACCTGCGTGTGTTTTACCTGCGTGTCTTTTACCTGCGTGTGTGTTTTACCTGCGTGTGTTTTACTTGCGTGTGTTTTACCTGCGTGTGTTTTACCTGCGTGTGTTTTACCTGCGTGTGTTTTACCTGCGTGTCTTTTACCTGCGTGTGTTATACCTGCGTGTGTTATACCTGCGTGTGTGTTTTACCTGCGTGTGTTTTACCTGCGTGTCTTTTACCTGCGTGTGTGTTTTACCTGCGTGTGTTTTACTTGCGTGTGTTTTACCTGCGTGTGTTTTACCTGCGTGTGTTTTACCTGCGTGTGTTTTACCTGCGTGTGTTTTACCTGCGTGTGTGTTTTACCTGCGTGTGTTTTACTTGCGTGTGTTTTACCTGCGTGTGTTATACCTGCGTGTGTTTTACCTGCGTGTGTTTTACCTGCGTGTGTTTTACCTGCGTGTGTTTTACCTGCGTGTGTTATACCTGCGTGTGTTTTATCTGCGTGTGTTATACCTGCGTGTGTTTTACCTGCGTGTGTTTTACCTGCGTGTGTTTTACCTGCGTGTGTTTTACCTGCGTGTCTTTTACCTGCGTGTGTTTTATCTGCGTGTGTTATACCTGTGTGTGTGTTTTACCTGCGTGTGTTATACCTGTGTGTGTTTTACCTGCGTGTGTGTTTTACCTGCGTGTGTTTTACCTGCGTGTGTTTTACCTGCGTGTGTGTTTTACCTGCGTGTGTTTTACCTGCGTGTGTTTTACCTGCGTGTCTTTTACCTGCGTGTGTTATACCTGCGTGTGTTTTACCTGCGTGTGTGTTTTACCTGCGTATGTTTTACCTGCGTGTGTTTTACCTGCGTGTGTTTTACCTGCGTGTGTTTTACCTGCGTGTGTTTTACCTGCGTGTGTTTTACCTGCGTGTGTTATACCTGCGTGTGTTTTATCTGCGTGTGTTATACCTGCGTGTGTTTTACCTGCGTGTGTTTTACCTGCGTGTGTTTTACCTGCGTGTCTTTTACCTGCGTGTGTTATACCTGCGTGTGTTATACCTGCGTGTGTTATACCTGCGTGTGTTTTACCTGCGTGTGTTATACCTGCGTGTGTTTTACCTGCGTGTGTTATACCTGCGTGTGTGTTTTACCTGCGTGTGTTTTACCTGCGTGTGTTTTACCTGCGTGTGTGTTATACCTGCGTGTGTTTTACCTGCGTGTGTTTTACCTGCGTGTGTTTTACCTGCGTGTGTTATACCTGCGTGTGTTTTACCTGCGTGTGTTTTACCTGCGTGTGTTTTACCTGCGTGTGTTATACCTGCGTGTGTTATACCTGCGTGTCTTTTACCTGCGTGTGTTATACCTGCGTGTGTTATACCTGCGTGTCTTTTACCTGCGTGTGTTATACCTGCGTGTGTTTTACCTGCGTGTGTTTTACCTGCGTGTGTGTTTTACCTGCGTGTGATTTACCTGCGTGTGTGTTTTACCTGCGTGTGTTTTACTTGCGTGTGTTTTACCTGCGTGTGTTATACCTGCGTGTGTTTTACCTGCGTGTGTTTTACCTGCGTGTGTTTTACCTGCGTGTGTTTTACCTGCGTGTTTTTTACCTGCGTGTATTTTACCTGCGTGTATTTTACCTGCGTGTGTTATACCTGCGTGTGTTTTACCTGCGTGTGTTTTACCTGCGTGTGTTATACCTGCGTGTGTTTTACCTGCGTGTGTGTTTTACCTGCGTGTGTTTTACCTGCGTGTGTTTTACCTGCGTGTGTTATACCTGCGTGTGTTATACCTGCGTGTGTTTTACCTGCGTGTGTTTTACCTGCGTGTGTTATACCTGCGTGTGTGTTTTACCTGCGTGTGTTTTACCTGTGTGTGTTTTACCTGCGTGTGTTTTACCTGTGTGTGTTTTATCTGCGTGTGTTATACCTGCATGTGTGTTTTACCTGCGTGTGTTTTACCTGCGTGTGTTTTACCTGCGTGTGTTTTTCCGGCGTGTGTTATACCTGCGTGTGTTTTATCTGCGTGTGTTATACCTGCGTGTGTTTTACCTGCGTGTGTTTTACCTGCGTGTGTTTTACCTGCGTGTGTTTTACCTGCGTGTGTTTTACCTGCGTGTGTTTTACCTGCGTGTGTTATACCTGCGTGTGTTTTATCTGCGTGTGTTATACCTGCGTGTGTTTTACCTGCGTGTGTTTTACCTGCGTGTGTGTTTTACCTGCGTGTGTTTTACCTGCGTGTGTTTTACCTGCGTGTGTTATACCTGCGTGTGTTTTATCTGCGTGTGTTATACCTGCGTGTGTTTTACCTGCGTGTGTTTTACCTGCGTGTGTTTTACCTGCGTGTGTTTTACCTGCGTGTGTTTTACCTGCGTGTGTTATACCTGCGTGTGTTTTATCTGCGTGTGTTATACCTGCGTGTGTTTTACCTGCGTGTGTTTTACCTGCGTGTGTGTTTTACCTGCGTGTGTTTTACCTGCGTGTGTTTTACCTGCGTGTGTTATACCTGCGTGTGTTTTATCTGCGTGTGTTATACCTGCGTGTGTTTTACCTGCGTGTGTTTTACCTGCGTGTGTTTTACCTGCGTGTGTTTTACCTGCGTGTGTTTTACCTGCGTGTGTTTTACCGGCGTGTGTTATACCTGCGTGTGTTTTATCTGCGTGTGTTATACCTGCATGTGTGTTTTACCTGCGTGTGTTTTACCTGCGTGTGTTTTACCTGCGTGTGTTTTACCTGCGTGTGTTTTACCGGCGTGTGTTATACCTGCGTGTGTTTTATCTGCGTGTGTTATACCTGCGTGTGTTTTACCTGCGTGTGTTTTACCTGCGTGTGTTTTACCTGCGTGTGTTTTACCTGCGTGTGTTTTACCTGCGTGTGATTTACCTGCGTGTGTGTTTTACCTGCGTGTGTTTTACCTGCGTGTGTTTTACCTGCGTGTGTTATACCTGCGTGTGTTTTATCTGCGTGTGTTATACCTGCGTGTGTGTTTTACCTGCGTGTGTTTTACCTGCGTGTGTTTTACCTGCGTGTGTGTTTTACCTGCGTGTGTTTTACCTGCGTGTGTTTTACCTGCGTGTGTTATACCTGCGTGTGTTTTATCTGCGTGTGTTATACCTGCGTGTGTTTTACCTGCGTGTGTTTTACCTGCGTGTGTTTTACCTGCGTGTGTGTTATACCTGCGTGTGTTTTACCTGCGTGTGTTTTACCTGCGTGTGTTTTACCTGCGTGTGTTATACCTGCGTGTGTTTTACCTGCGTGTGTTTTACCTGCGTGTGTTTTACCTGCGTGTGTTATACCTGCGTGTGTTATACCTGCGTGTCTTTTACCTGCGTGTGTTATACCTGCGTGTGTTATACCTGCGTGTGTTTTACCTGCGTGTGTTATACCTGCGTGTGTTTTACCTGCGTGTGTTTTACCTGCGTGTGTGTTTTACCTGCGTGTGATTTACCTGCGTGTGTGTTTTACCTGCGTGTGTTTTACTTGCGTGTGTTTTACCTGCGTGTGTTATACCTGCGTGTGTTTTACCTGCGTGTGTTTTACCTGCGTGTGTTTTACCTGCGTGTGTTTTACCTGCGTGTTTTTTACCTGCGTGTATTTTACCTGCGTGTATTTTACCTGCGTGTGTTATACCTGCGTGTGTTTTACCTGCGTGTGTTTTACCTGCGTGTGTTATACCTGCGTGTGTTTTACCTGCGTGTGTGTTTTACCTGCGTGTGTTTTACCTGCGTGTGTTTTACCTGCGTGTGTTATACCTGCGTGTGTTATACCTGCGTGTGTTTTACCTGCGTGTGTTTTACCTGCGTGTGTTATACCTGCGTGTGTGTTTTACCTGCGTGTGTTTTACCTGTGTGTGTTTTATCTGCGTGTGTTATACCTGCATGTGTGTTTTACCTGCGTGTGTTTTACCTGCGTGTGTTTTACCTGCGTGTGTTTTTCCGGCGTGTGTTATACCTGCGTGTGTTTTATCTGCGTGTGTTATACCTGCGTGTGTTTTACCTGCGTGTGTTTTACCTGCGTGTGTTTTACCTGCGTGTGTTTTACCTGCGTGTGTTTTACCTGCGTGTGTTATACCTGCGTGTGTTTTATCTGCGTGTGTTATACCTGCGTGTGTTTTACCTGCGTGTGTTTTACCTGCGTGTGTGTTTTACCTGCGTGTGTTTTACCTGCGTGTGTTTTACCTGCGTGTGTTATACCTGCGTGTGTTTTATCTGCGTGTGTTATACCTGCGTGTGTTTTACCTGCGTGTGTTTTACCTGCGTGTGTTTTACCTGCGTGTGTTTTACCTGCGTGTGTTTTACCTGCGTGTGTTTTACCTGCGTGTGTTTTACCGGCGTGTGTTATACCTGCGTGTGTTTTATCTGCGTGTGTTATACCTGCATGTGTGTTTTACCTGCGTGTGTTTTACCTGCGTGTGTTTTACCTGCGTGTGTTTTACCTGCGTGTGTTTTACCGGCGTGTGTTATACCTGCGTGTGTTTTATCTGCGTGTGTTATACCTGTGTGTGTGTGTTTTACCTGCGTGTGTTATACCTGTGTGTGTTTTACCTGCGTGTGTGTTTTACCTGCGTGTGTTTTACCTGCGTGTGTTTTACCTGCGTGTGTGTTTTACCTGCGTGTGTTTTACCTGCGTGTGTTTTACCTGCGTGTCTTTTACCTGCGTGTGTTATACCTGCGTGTGTTTTACCTGCGTGTGTGTTTTACCTGCGTATGTTTTACCTGCGTGTGTTTTACCTGCGTGTGTTTTACCTGCGTGTGTTTTACCTGCGTGTGTTTTACCTGCGTGTGTTTTACCTGCGTGTGTTATACCTGCGTGTGTTTTACCTGCGTGTGTTATACCTGTGTGTGTTTTACCTGCGTGTGTGTTTTACCTGCGTGTGTTTTACCTGCGTGTGTTTTACCTGCGTGTGTGTTTTACCTGCGTGTGTTTTACCTGCGTGTGTTTTACCTGCGTGTCTTTTACCTGCGTGTGTTATACCTGCGTGTGTTTTACCTGCGTGTGTTTTACCTGCGTGTGTGTTTTACCTGCGTATGTTTTACCTGCGTGTGTTTTACCTGTGTGTGTTTTACCTGCGTGTGTTTTACCTGCGTGTGTTTTACCTGCGTGTGTTATACCTGCGTGTGTTTTATCTGCGTGTGTTATACCTGCGTGTGTTTTACCTGCGTGTGTTTTACCTGCGTGTGTTTTACCTGCGTGTGTTTTACCTGCGTGTGTTTTACCTGCGTGTGTTATACCTGCGTGTGTTTTACCTGCGTGTGATTTACCTGCGTGGGTGTTTTACCTGCGTGTGTTTTACCTGCGTGTGTTATACCTGCGTGTGTTTTATCTGCGTGTGTTATACCTGCGTGTGTTTTACCTGCGTGTGTTTTACCTGCGTGTGTTTTACCTGCGTGTGTTTTACCTGCGTGTGTTATACCTGCGTGTGTTTTATCTGCGTGTGTTATACCTGCGTGTGTTTTACCTGCGTGTGTTTTACCTGCGTGTGTTTTACCTGCGTGTGTTTTACCTGCGTGTGTTATACCTGCGTGTGTTATACCTGCGTGTGTTTTACCTGCGTGTGTTATACCTGCGTGTGTTTTACCTGCGTGTGTTTTACCTGCGTGTGTTATACCTGCGTGTGTGTTTTACCTGCGTGTGTTTTACCTGCGTGTGTTTTACCTGCGTGTGTTTTACCTGCGTGTGATTTACCTGCGTGTGTGTTTTACCTGCGTGTGTTTTACCTGCGTGTGTTTTACCTGCGTGTGTTATACCTGCGTGTGTTTTACCTGCGTGTGTTTTACCTGCGTGTGTTTTACCTGCGTGTGTGTTTTACCTGCGTGTGTTTTACCTGCGTGTGTTTTACCTGCGTGTGTTATACCTGCGTGTGTTATACCTGCGTGTCTTTTACCTGCGTGTGTTTTACCTGCGTGTATTTTACCTGCGTGTGTTATACCTGCGTGTGTTTTACCTGCGTGTGTTTTACCTGCGTGTGTTATACCTGCGTGTGGTTTACCTGCGTGTGTGTTTTACCTGCGTGTGTGTTTTACCTGCGTGTGTTTTACCTGCGTGTGTTATACCTGCGTGTGTTATACCTGCGTGTGTTTTACCTGCGTGTGTTTTACCTGCGTGTGTTTTACCTGCGTGTGTTTTATCTGCGTGTGTTATACCTGCGTGTGTGTTTTACCTGCGTGTGTTATACCTGCGTGTGTTTTACCTGCGTATGTGTTTTACCTGCGTGTGTTTTACCTGCGTGTGTTTTACCTGCGTGTGTTTTACCTGCGTGTGTGTTTTACCTGCGTGTGTTTTACCTGCGTGTGTTTTACCTGCGTGTGTTTTACCTGCGTGTCTTTTACCTGCGTGTGTTATACCTGCGTGTGTTTTACCTGCGTGTGTGTTTTACCTGCGTATGTTTTACCTGCGTGTGTTTTACCTGCGTGTGTTTTACCTGCGTGTGTTTTACCTGCGTGTGTTTTACCTGCGTGTGTTTTACCTGCGTGTGTTATACCTGCGTGTGTTTTATCTGCGTGTGTTATACCTGCGTGTGTTTTACCTGCGTGTGTTTTACCTGCGTGTGTTTTACCTGCGTGTCTTTTACCTGCGTGTGTTATACCTGCGTGTGTTATACCTGCGTGTGTTATACCTGCGTGTGTTTTACCTGCGTGTGTTATACCTGCGTGTGTTTTACCTGCGTGTGTTATACCTGCGTGTGTGTTTTACCTGCGTGTGTTTTACCTGCGTGTGTTTTACCTGCGTGTGTGTTATACCTGCGTGTGTTTTACCTGCGTGTGTTTTACCTGCGTGTGTTTTACCTGCGTGTGTTATACCTGCGTGTGTTTTACCTGCGTGTGTTTTACCTGCGTGTGTTTTACCTGCGTGTGTTATACCTGCGTGTGTTATACCTGCGTGTCTTTTACCTGCGTGTGTTATACCTGCGTGTGTTATACCTGCGTGTGTTTTACCTGCGTGTGTTATACCTGCGTGTGTTTTACCTGCGTGTGTTTTACCTGCGTGTGTGTTTTACCTGCGTGTGATTTACCTGCGTGTGTGTTTTACCTGCGTGTGTTTTACTTGCGTGTGTTTTACCTGCGTGTGTTATACCTGCGTGTGTTTTACCTGCGTGTGTTTTACCTGCGTGTGTTTTACCTGCGTGTGTTTTACCTGCGTGTGTGTTTTACCTGCGTGTGTTTTACCTGCGTGTGTTATACCTGCGTGTGTTATACCTGCGTGTGTTTTACCTGCGTGTGTTTTACCTGCGTGTCTTTTACCTGCGTGTGTTATACCTGCGTGTGTTATACCTGCGTGTGTGTTTTACCTGCGTGTGTTTTACCTGCGTGTCTTTTACCTGCGTGTGTGTTTTACCTGCGTGTGTTTTACTTGCGTGTGTTTTACCTGCGTGTGTTTTACCTGCGTGTGTTTTACCTGCGTGTGTTTTACCTGCGTGTGTTTTACCTGCGTGTGTGTTTTACCTGCGTGTGTTTTACTTGCGTGTGTTTTACCTGCGTGTGTTTTACCTGCGTGTGTTTTACCTGCGTGTGTTTTACCTGCGTGTGTTTTACCTGCGTGTGTGTTTTACCTGCGTGTGTTTTACCTGCGTGTGTTATACCTGCGTGTGTTATACCTGCGTGTGTTTTACCTGCGTGTGTTTTACCTGCGTGTGTTTTACCTGCGTGTGTTTTACCTGCGTGTGTTATACCTGCGTGTGTGTTTTACCTGCGTGTGTTTTACCTGCGTGTCTTTTACCTGCGTGTGTTATACCTGCGTGTGTTTTACCTGCGTGTGATTTACCTGCGTGTGTGTTTTACCTGCGTGTGTTTTACTTGCGTGTGTTTTACCTGCGTGTGTTTTACCTGCGTGTGTTTTACCTGCGTGTGTTTTACCTGCGTGTGTGTTTTACCTGCGTGTGTTTTACCTGCGTGTGTTTTACCTGCGTGTGTTATACCTGCGTGTGTTATACCTGCGTGTGTTTTACCTGCGTGTGTTTTACCTGCGTGTGTTTTATCTGCGTGTGTTATACCTGCGTGTGTGTTTTACCTGCGTGTGTTATACCTGCGTGTGTTTTACCTGCGTATGTGTTTTACCTGCGTGTGTTTTACCTGCGTGTGTTTTACCTGCGTGTGTGTTTTACCTGCGTGTGTTTTACCTGCGTGTGTTTTACCTGCGTGTCTTTTACCTGCGTGTGTTTTATCTGCGTGTGTTATACCTGCGTGTGTGTTTTACCTGCGTGTGTTATACCTGTGTGTGTTTTACCTGCGTGTGTGTTTTACCTGCGTGTGTTTTACCTGCGTGTGTTTTACCTGCGTGTGTGTTTTACCTGCGTGTG
This sequence comes from Eucyclogobius newberryi, assembly GCF_026437365.1. Lineage (NCBI taxonomy): Eukaryota > Metazoa > Chordata > Actinopteri > Gobiiformes > Gobiidae > Eucyclogobius > Eucyclogobius newberryi. The sequence goes on from NW_027315757.1 coordinate 19,819,302, forward strand.
TTTTACCTGCGTGTGTTTTACCTGCGTGTCTTTTACCTGCGTGTGTTATACCTGCGTGTGTTTTACCTGCGTGTGTTTTACCTGCGTGTGTGTTTTACCTGCGTATGTTTTACCTGCGTGTGTTTTACCTGCGTGTGTTTTACCTGCGTGTGTTTTACCTGCGTGTGTTTTACCTGCGTGTGTTATACCTGCGTGTGTTTTATCTGCGTGTGTTATACCTGCGTGTGTTTTACCTGCGTGTCTTTTACCTGCGTGTGTTATACCTGCGTGTGTTTTACCTGCGTGTGATTTACCTGCGTGTGTGTTTTACCTGCGTGTGTTTTACCTGCGTGTGTTTTACCTGCGTGTGTTATACCTGCGTGTGTGTTTTACCTGCGTGTGTTTTACCTGCGTGTGTTTTACCTGCGTGTGTTTTACCTGCGTGTGTTTTACCTGCGTGTGTGTTTTACCTGCGTGTGTTTTACCTGCGTGTGTTTTACCTGCGTGTGTTATACCTGCGTGTGTTTTACCTGCGTGTGTTTTACCTGCGTGTGTTTTACCTGCGTGTGTTTTATCTGCGTGTGTTATACCTGCGTGTGTGTTTTACCTGCGTGTGTTATACCTGCGTGTGTTTTACCTGCGTATGTGTTTTACCTGCGTGTGTTTTACCTGCGTGTGTTTTACCTGCGTGTCTTTTACCTGCGTGTGTTTTATCTGCGTGTGTTATACCTGCGTGTGTGTTTTACCTGCGTGTGTTTTACCTGCGTGTGTTTTATCTGCGTGTGTTATACCTGCGTGTGTGTTTTACCTGCGTGTGTTATACCTGCGTGTGTTTTACCTGCGTATGTGTTTTACCTGCGTGTGTTTTACCTGCGTGTGTTTTACCTGCGTGTGTTTTACCTGCGTGTGTGTTTTACCTGCGTGTGTTTTACCTGCGTGTGTTTTACCTGCGTGTGTTATACCTGCGTGTGTTATACCTGCGTGTCTTTTACCTGCGTGTGTTATACCTGCGTGTGTTATACCTGCGTGTGTTTTACCTGCGTGTGTTATACCTGCGTGTGTTTTACCTGCGTGTGTTTTACCTGCGTGTGTGTTTTACCTGCGTGTGATTTACCTGCGTGTGTGTTTTACCTGCGTGTGTTTTACTTGCGTGTGTTTTACCTGCGTGTGTTATACCTGCGTGTGTTTTACCTGCGTGTGTTTTACCTGCGTGTGTTTTACCTGCGTGTGTTTTACCTGCGTGTGTGTTTTACCTGCGTGTGTTTTACCTGCGTGTGTTATACCTGCGTGTGTTATACCTGCGTGTGTTTTACCTGCGTGTGTTTTACCTGCGTGTCTTTTACCTGCGTGTCTTTTACCTGCGTGTGTTATACCTGCGTGTGTTATACCTGCGTGTGTTTTACCTGCGTGTGTTTTACCTGCGTGTGTGTTTTACCTGCGTGTGTTTTACTTGCGTGTGTTTTACCTGCGTGTGTTTTACCTGCGTGTGTTTTACCTGCGTGTGTTTTACCTGCGTGTGTTTTACCTGCGTGTGTGTTTTACCTGCGTGTGTTTTACCTGCGTGTGTTATACCTGCGTGTGTTATACCTGCGTGTGTTTTACCTGCGTGTGTTTTACCTGCGTGTGTTTTACCTGCGTGTGTTTTACCTGCGTGTGTTATACCTGCGTGTGTGTTTTACCTGCGTGTGTTTTACCTGCGTGTCTTTTACCTGCGTGTGTTATACCTGCGTGTGTTTTACCTGCGTGTGATTTACCTGCGTGTGTGTTTTACCTGCGTGTGTTTTACTTGCGTGTGTTTTACCTGCGTGTGTTTTACCTGCGTGTGTTTTACCTGCGTGTGTTTTACCTGCGTGTGTGTTTTACCTGCGTGTGTTTTACCTGCGTGTGTTTTACCTGCGTGTGTTATACCTGCGTGTGTTATACCTGCGTGTGTTTTACCTGCGTGTGTTTTACCTGCGTGTGTTTTATCTGCGTGTGTTATACCTGCGTGTGTGTTTTACCTGCGTGTGTTATACCTGCGTGTGTTTTACCTGCGTATGTGTTTTACCTGCGTGTGTTTTACCTGCGTGTGTTTTACCTGCGTGTGTGTTTTACCTGCGTGTGTTTTACCTGCGTGTGTTTTACCTGCGTGTCTTTTACCTGCGTGTGTTTTATCTGCGTGTGTTATACCTGCGTGTGTGTTTTACCTGCGTGTGTTATACCTGTGTGTGTTTTACCTGCGTGTGTGTTTTACCTGCGTGTGTTTTACCTGCGTGTGTTTTACCTGCGTGTGTGTTTTACCTGCGTGTGTTTTACCTGCGTGTCTTTTACCTGCGTGTGTTATACCTGCGTGTGTTTTACCTGCGTGTGTTTTACCTGCGTGTGTGTTTTACCTGCGTATGTTTTACCTGCGTGTGTTTTACCTGCGTGTGTTTTACCTGCGTGTGTTTTACCTGCGTGTGTTTTACCTGCGTGTGTTATACCTGCGTGTGTTTTATCTGCGTGTGTTATACCTGCGTGTGTTTTACCTGCGTGTCTTTTACCTGCGTGTGTTATACCTGCGTGTGTTTTACCTGCGTGTGATTTACCTGCGTGTGTGTTTTACCTGCGTGTGTTTTACCTGCGTGTGTTTTACCTGCGTGTGTTATACCTGCGTGTGTGTTTTACCTGCGTGTGTTTTACCTGCGTGTGTTTTACCTGCGTGTGTTTTACCTGCGTGTGTTTTACCTGCGTGTGTTTTACCTGCGTGTGTTTTACCTGCGTGTGTTTTACCTGCGTGTGTTATACCTGCGTGTGTTTTACCTGCGTGTGTTTTACCTGCGTGTGTTTTACCTGCGTGTGTTTTACCTGCGTGTGTTTTATCTGCGTGTGTTATACCTGCGTGTGTGTTTTACCTGCGTGTGTTATACCTGCGTGTGTTTTACCTGCGTATGTGTTTTACCTGCGTGTGTTTTACCTGCGTGTGTTTTACCTGCGTGTCTTTTACCTGCGTGTGTTTTATCTGCGTGTGTTATACCTGCGTGTGTGTTTTACCTGCGTGTGTTTTACCTGCGTGTGTTTTATCTGCGTGTGTTATACCTGCGTGTGTGTTTTACCTGCGTGTGTTATACCTGCGTGTGTTTTACCTGCGTATGTGTTTTACCTGCGTGTGTTTTACCTGCGTGTGTTTTACCTGCGTGTGTTTTACCTGCGTGTGTGTTTTACCTGCGTGTGTTTTACCTGCGTGTGTTTTACCTGCGTGTCTTTTACCTGCGTGTGTTTTATCTGCGTGTGTTATACCTGCGTGTGTGTTTTACCTGCGTGTGTTATACCTGTGTGTGTTTTACCTGCGTGTGTGTTTTACCTGCGTGTGTTTTACCTGCGTGTGTTTTACCTGCGTGTGTGTTTTACCTGCGTGTGTTTTACCTGCGTGTGTTTTACCTGCGTGTGTTTTACCTGCGTGTGTTTTATCTGCGTGTGTTATACCTGCGTGTGTGTTTTACCTGCGTGTGTTATACCTGCGTGTGTTTTACCTGCGTATGTGTTTTACCTGCGTGTGTTTTACCTGCGTGTGTTTTACCTGCGTGTGTTTTACCTGCGTGTGTGTTTTACCTGCGTGTGTTTTACCTGCGTGTGTTTTACCTGCGTGTCTTTTACCTGCGTGTGTTTTATCTGCGTGTGTTATACCTGTGTGTGTGTTTTACCTGCGTGTGTTATACCTGTGTGTGTTTTACCTGCGTGTGTGTTTTACCTGCGTGTGTTTTACCTGCGTGTGTTTTACCTGCGTGTGTGTTTTACCTGCGTGTGTTTTACCTGCGTGTGTTTTACCTGCGTGTCTTTTACCTGCGTGTGTTATACCTGCGTGTGTTTTACCTGCGTGTGTGTTTTACCTGCGTATGTTTTACCTGCGTGTGTTTTACCTGCGTGTGTTTTACCTGCGTGTGTTTTACCTGCGTGTGTTTTACCTGCGTGTGTTTTACCTGCGTGTGTTATACCTGCGTGTGTTTTATCTGCGTGTGTTATACCTGCGTGTGTTTTACCTGCGTGTGTTTTACCTGCGTGTGTTTTACCTGCGTGTCTTTTACCTGCGTGTGTTATACCTGCGTGTGTTATACCTGCGTGTGTTATACCTGCGTGTGTTTTACCTGCGTGTGTTATACCTGCGTGTGTTTTACCTGCGTGTGTTATACCTGCGTGTGTGTTTTACCTGCGTGTGTTTTACCTGCGTGTGTTTTACCTGCGTGTGTGTTATACCTGCGTGTGTTTTACCTGCGTGTGTTTTACCTGCGTGTGTTTTACCTGCGTGTGTTATACCTGCGTGTGTTTTACCTGCGTGTGTTTTACCTGCGTGTGTTTTACCTGCGTGTGTTATACCTGCGTGTGTTATACCTGCGTGTCTTTTACCTGCGTGTGTTATACCTGCGTGTGTTATACCTGCGTGTGTTATACCTGCGTGTGTTTTACCTGCGTGTGTTATACCTGCGTGTGTTTTACCTGCGTGTGTTTTACCTGCGTGTGTGTTTTACCTGCGTGTGATTTACCTGCGTGTGTGTTTTACCTGCGTGTGTTTTACTTGCGTGTGTTTTACCTGCGTGTGTTATACCTGCGTGTGTTTTACCTGCGTGTGTTTTACCTGCGTGTGTTTTACCTGCGTGTGTTTTACCTGCGTGTTTTTTACCTGCGTGTATTTTACCTGCGTGTATTTTACCTGCGTGTGTTATACCTGCGTGTGTTTTACCTGCGTGTGTTTTACCTGCGTGTGTTATACCTGCGTGTGTTTTACCTGCGTGTGTGTTTTACCTGCGTGTGTTTTACCTGCGTGTGTTTTACCTGCGTGTGTTATACCTGCGTGTGTTATACCTGCGTGTGTTTTACCTGCGTGTGTTTTACCTGCGTGTGTTATACCTGCGTGTGTGTTTTACCTGCGTGTGTTTTACCTGCGTGTGTTTTACCTGCGTGTGTTTTACCTGCGTGTGTTTTACCTGCGTGTGTGTTTTACCTGCGTGTGTTTTACCTGCGTGTGTTTTACCTGCGTGTGTTATACCTGCGTGTGTTTTACCTGCGTGTGTTTTACCTGCGTGTGTTTTACCTGCGTGTGTTTTATCTGCGTGTGTTATACCTGCGTGTGTGTTTTACCTGCGTGTGTTATACCTGCGTGTGTTTTACCTGCGTATGTGTTTTACCTGCGTGTGTTTTACCTGCGTGTGTTTTACCTGCGTGTCTTTTACCTGCGTGTGTTTTATCTGCGTGTGTTATACCTGCGTGTGTGTTTTACCTGCGTGTGTTTTACCTGCGTGTGTTTTATCTGCGTGTGTTATACCTGCGTGTGTGTTTTACCTGCGTGTGTTATACCTGCGTGTGTTTTACCTGCGTATGTGTTTTACCTGCGTGTGTTTTACCTGCGTGTGTTTTACCTGCGTGTGTTTTACCTGCGTGTGTGTTTTACCTGCGTGTGTTTTACCTGCGTGTGTTTTACCTGCGTGTCTTTTACCTGCGTGTGTTTTATCTGCGTGTGTTATACCTGCGTGTGTGTTTTACCTGCGTGTGTTATACCTGTGTGTGTTTTACCTGCGTGTGTGTTTTACCTGCGTGTGTTTTACCTGCGTGTGTTTTACCTGCGTGTGTGTTTTACCTGCGTGTGTTTTACCTGCGTGTGTTTTACCTGCGTGTGTTTTACCTGCGTGTGTTTTACCTGCGTGTGTTATACCTGCGTGTGTTATACCTGCGTGTGTTTTACCTGCGTGTGTTATACCTGCGTGTGTTTTACCTGCGTGTGTTTTACCTGCGTGTGTTATACCTGCGTGTGTGTTTTACCTGCGTGTGTTTTACCTGCGTGTGTTTTACCTGCGTGTGATTTACCTGCGTGTGTGTTTTACCTGCGTGTGTTTTACCTGCGTGTGTTTTACCTGCGTGTGTTATACCTGCGTGTGTTATACCTGCGTGTCTTTTACCTGCGTGTGTTTTACCTGCGTGTATTTTACCTGCGTGTGTTATACCTGCGTGTGTTTTACCTGCGTGTGTTTTACCTGCGTGTGTTATACCTGCGTGTGTTTTACCTGCGTGTGTGTTTTACCTGCGTGTGTTTTACCTGCGTGTGTTTTACCTGCGTGTGTTATACCTGCGTGTGTTATACCTGCGTGTGTTTTACCTGCGTGTGTTTTACCTGCGTGTGTTTTACCTGCGTGTGTTTTATCTGCGTGTGTTATACCTGCGTGTGTGTTTTACCTGCGTGTGTTATACCTGCGTGTGTTTTACCTGCGTATGTGTTTTACCTGCGTGTGTTTTACCTGCGTGTGTTTTACCTGCGTGTGTTTTACCTGCGTGTGTGTTTTACCTGCGTGTGTTTTACCTGCGTGTGTTTTACCTGCGTGTCTTTTACCTGCGTGTGTTTTATCTGCGTGTGTTATACCTGTGTGTGTGTTTTACCTGCGTGTGTTATACCTGTGTGTGTTTTACCTGCGTGTGTGTTTTACCTGCGTTTGTTTTACCTGCGTGTGTTTTACCTGCGTGTGTGTTTTACCTGCGTGTGTTTTACCTGCGTGTGTTTTACCTGCGTGTCTTTTACCTGCGTGTGTTATACCTGCGTGTGTTTTACCTGCGTGTGTGTTTTACCTGCGTATGTTTTACCTGCGTGTGTTTTACCTGCGTGTGTTTTACCTGCGTGTGTTTTACCTGCGTGTGTTTTACCTGCGTGTGTTATACCTGCGTGTGTTTTATCTGCGTGTGTTATACCTGCGTGTGTTTTACCTGCGTGTGTTTTACCTGCGTGTGTTTTACCTGCGTGTCTTTTACCTGCGTGTGTTATACCTGCGTGTGTTATACCTGCGTGTGTTATACCTGCGTGTGTTTTACCTGCGTGTGTTATACCTGCGTGTGTTTTACCTGCGTGTGTTATACCTGCGTGTGTGTTTTACCTGCGTGTGTTTTACCTGCGTGTGTTTTACCTGCGTGTGTGTTATACCTGCGTGTGTTTTACCTGCGTGTGTTTTACCTGCGTGTGTTTTACCTGCGTGTGTTATACCTGCGTGTGTTTTACCTGCGTGTGTTTTACCTGCGTGTGTTTTACCTGCGTGTGTTTTACCTGCGTGTGTTTTATCTGCGTGTGTTATACCTGCGTGTGTGTTTTACCTGCGTGTGTTATACCTGCGTGTGTTTTACCTGCGTATGTGTTTTACCTGCGTGTGTTTTACCTGCGTGTGTTTTACCTGCGTGTGTTTTACCTGCGTGTGTGTTTTACCTGCGTGTGTTTTACCTGCGTGTGTTTTACCTGCGTGTCTTTTACCTGCGTGTGTTTTATCTGCGTGTGTTATACCTGTGTGTGTGTTTTACCTGCGTGTGTTATACCTGTGTGTGTTTTACCTGCGTGTGTGTTTTACCTGCGTGTGTTTTACCTGCGTGTGTTATACCTGCGTGTGTTTTACCTGCGTGTGTTTTACCTGCGTGTGTTTTACCTGCGTGTCTTTTACCTGCGTGTGTTTTACCTGCGTGTCTTTTACCTGCGTGTGTTTTATCTGCGTGTGTTTTACCTGCGTGTGTTTTACCTGCGTGTGTTATACCTGCGTGTGTTTTATCTGCGTGTGTTATACCTGCGTGTGTTTTACCTGCGTGCGTTTTACCTGCGTGTGTTTTACCTGCGTGTGTTTTACCTGCGTGTGTTATACCTGCGTGTGTTTTACCTGCGTGTGTGTTTTACCTGCGTGTGTTTTACCTGCGTGTGTTTTACCTGCGTGTGTTATACCTGCGTGTGTTATACCTGCGTGTGTTTTACCTGCGTGTGTTTTACCTGCGTGTGTGTTTTACCTGCGTGTGTTATACCTGCGTGTGTTTTACCTGCGTATGTGTTTTACCTGCGTGTGTTTTACCTGCGTGTGTTTTACCTGCGTGTGTTTTACCTGCGTGTCTTTTACCTGCGTGTGTTTTATCTGCGTGTGTTATACCTGCGTGTGTGTTTTACCTGCGTGTGTTATACCTGTGTGTGTTTTACCTGCGTTTGTGTTTTACCTGCGTGTGTTTTACCTGCGTGTGTTTTACCTGCGTGTGTTTTACCTGCGTGTCTTTTACCTGCGTGTGTTTTACCTGCGTGTCTTTTACCTGCGTGTGTTTTATCTGCGTGTGTTTTATCTGCGTGTGTTATACCTGCGTGTGTTTTACCTGCGTGCGTTTTACCTGCGTGTGTTTTACCTGCGTGTGTTTTACCTGCGTGTGTTATACCTGCGTGTGTTTTACCTGCGTGTGTGTTTTACCTGCGTGTGTTTTACCTGCGTGTGTTTTACCTGCGTGTGTTATACCTGCGTGTGTTATACCTGCGTGTGTTTTACCTGCGTGTGTTTTACCTGCGTGTGTGTTTTACCTGCGTGTGTTATACCTGCGTGTGTTTTACCTGCGTATGTGTTTTACCTGCGTGTGTTTTACCTGCGTGTGTTTTACCTGCGTGTGTTTTACCTGCGTGTCTTTTACCTGCGTGTGTTTTATCTGCGTGTGTTATACCTGCGTGTGTGTTTTACCTGCGTGTGTTATACCTGTGTGTGTTTTACCTGCGTGTGTGTTTTACCTGCGTGTGTTTTACCTGCGTGTGTTTTACCTGCGTGTGTGTTTTACCTGCGTGTGTTTTACCTGCGTGTGTTTTACCTGCGTGTCTTTTACCTGCGTGTGTTATACCTGCGTGTGTTTTACCTGCGTGTGTGTTTTACCTGCGTATGTTTTACCTGCGTGTGTTTTACCTGCGTGTGTTTTACCTGCGTGTGTTATACCTGCGTGTGTTTTACCTGCGTGTGTGTTTTACCTGCGTGTGTTTTACCTGCGTGTGTTTTACCTGCGTGTGTTATACCTGCGTGTGTTATACCTGCGTGTGTTTTACCTGCGTGTGTTTTACCTGCGTGTGTGTTTTACCTGCGTGTGTTATACCTGCGTGTGTTTTACCTGCGTATGTGTTTTACCTGCGTGTGTTTTACCTGCGTGTGTTTTACCTGCGTGTGTTTTACCTGCGTGTCTTTTACCTGCGTGTGTTTTATCTGCGTGTGTTATACCTGCGTGTGTGTTTTACCTGCGTGTGTTATACCTGTGTGTGTTTTACCTGCGTGTGTGTTTTACCTGCGTGTGTTTTACCTGCGTGTGTTTTACCTGCGTGTCTTTTACCTGCGTGTGTTATACCTGCGTGTGTTTTACCTGCGTGTGTTTTACCTGCGTGTGTTTTACCTGCGTGTGTTTTACCTGCGTGTCTTTTACCTGCGTGTGTTTTACCTGCGTGTCTTTTACCTGCGTGTGTTTTATCTGCGTGTGTTTTATCTGCGTGTGTTATACCTGCGTGTGTTTTACCTGCGTGCGTTTTACCTGCGTGTGTTTTACCTGCGTGTGTTTTACCTGCGTGTGTTATACCTGCGTGTGTTTTACCTGCGTGTGTGTTTTACCTGCGTGTGTTTTACCTGCGTGTGTTTTACCTGCGTGTGTTATACCTGCGTGTGTTATACCTGCGTGTGTTTTACCTGCGTGTGTTTTACCTGCGTGTGTGTTTTACCTGCGTGTGTTATACCTGCGTGTGTTTTACCTGCGTATGTGTTTTACCTGCGTGTGTTTTACCTGCGTGTGTTTTACCTGCGTGTGTTTTACCTGCGTGTCTTTTACCTGCGTGTGTTTTATCTGCGTGTGTTATACCTGCGTGTGTGTTTTACCTGCGTGTGTTATACCTGTGTGTGTTTTACCTGCGTGTGTGTTTTACCTGCGTGTGTTTTACCTGCGTGTGTTTTACCTGCGTGTGTGTTTTACCTGCGTGTGTTTTACCTGCGTGTGTTTTACCTGCGTGTCTTTTACCTGCGTGTGTTATACCTGCGTGTGTTTTACCTGCGTGTGTGTTTTACCTGCGTATGTTTTACCTGCGTGTGTTTTACCTGCGTGTGTTTTACCTGCGTGTGTTTTACCTGCGTGTGTTATACCTGCGTGTGTTTTACCTGCGTGTGTTTTACCTGCGTGTGTTTTACCTGCGTGTGTTATACCTGCGTGTGTTATACCTGCGTGTCTTTTACCTGCGTGTGTTATACCTGCGTGTGTTATACCTGCGTGTGTTATACCTGCGTGTGTTTTACCTGCGTGTGTTATACCTGCGTGTGTTTTACCTGCGTGTGTTTTACCTGCGTGTGTGTTTTACCTGCGTGTGATTTACCTGCGTGTGTGTTTTACCTGCGTGTGTTTTACTTGCGTGTGTTTTACCTGCGTGTGTTATACCTGCGTGTGTTTTACCTGCGTGTGTTTTACCTGCGTGTGTTTTACCTGCGTGTGTTTTACCTGCGTGTTTTTTACCTGCGTGTATTTTACCTGCGTGTATTTTACCTGCGTGTGTTTTATCTGCGTGTGTTATACCTGCGTGTGTGTTTTACCTGCGTGTGTTATACCTGTGTGTGTTTTACCTGCGTTTGTGTTTTACCTGCGTGTGTTTTACCTGCGTGTGTTTTACCTGCGTGTGTTTTACCTGCGTGTCTTTTACCTGCGTGTGTTTTACCTGCGTGTCTTTTACCTGCGTGTGTTTTATCTGCGTGTGTTTTATCTGCGTGTGTTATACCTGCGTGTGTTTTACCTGCGTGCGTTTTACCTGCGTGTGTTTTACCTGCGTGTGTTTTACCTGCGTGTGTTATACCTGCGTGTGTTTTACCTGCGTGTGTGTTTTACCTGCGTGTGTTTTACCTGCGTGTGTTTTACCTGCGTGTGTTATACCTGCGTGTGTTATACCTGCGTGTGTTTTACCTGCGTGTGTTTTACCTGCGTGTGTGTTTTACCTGCGTGTGTTATACCTGCGTGTGTTTTACCTGCGTATGTGTTTTACCTGCGTGTGTTTTACCTGCGTGTGTTTTACCTGCGTGTGTTTTACCTGCGTGTCTTTTACCTGCGTGTGTTTTATCTGCGTGTGTTATACCTGCGTGTGTGTTTTACCTGCGTGTGTTATACCTGTGTGTGTTTTACCTGCGTGTGTGTTTTACCTGCGTGTGTTTTACCTGCGTGTGTTTTACCTGCGTGTGTGTTTTACCTGCGTGTGTTTTACCTGCGTGTGTTTTACCTGCGTGTCTTTTACCTGCGTGTGTTATACCTGCGTGTGTTTTACCTGCGTGTGTGTTTTACCTGCGTATGTTTTACCTGCGTGTGTTTTACCTGCGTGTGTTTTACCTGCGTGTGTTTTACCTGCGTGTGTTTTACCTGCGTGTGTTATACCTGCGTGTGTTTTATCTGCGTGTGTTATACCTGCGTGTGTTTTACCTGCGTGTGTTTTACCTGCGTGTGTTTTACCTGCGTGTGTTTTACCTGCGTGTCTTTTACCTGCGTGTGTTATACCTGCGTGTGTTATACCTGCGTGTGTTTTACCTGCGTGTGTTATACCTGCGTGTGTTTTACCTGCGTGTGTTATACCTGCGTGTGTTATACCTGCGTGTGTGTTTTACCTGCGTGTGTTTTACCTGCGTGTGTTTTACCTGCGTGTGTGTTATACCTGCGTGTGTTTTACCTGCGTGTGTTATACCTGCGTGTGTTTTACCTGCGTGTGTTTTACCTGCGTGTGTTATACCTGCGTGTGTTTTACCTGCGTGTGTTTTACCTGCGTGTGTTTTACCTGCGTGTGTTATACCTGCGTGTGTTATACCTGCGTGTCTTTTACCTGCGTGTGTTATACCTGCGTGTGTTATACCTGCGTGTGTTTTACCTGCGTGTGTTATACCTGCGTGTGTTTTACCTGCGTGTGTTATACCTGCGTGTGTGTTTTACCTGCGTGTGATTTACCTGCGTGTGTGTTTTACCTGCGTGTGTTTTACTTGCGTGTGTTTTACCTGCGTGTGTTATACCTGCGTGTGTTTTACCTGCGTGTGTTTTACCTGCGTGTGTGTTTTACCTGCGTGTGTTTTACCTGCGTGTGTTTTACCTGCGTGTATTTTACCTGCGTGTGTTATACCTGCGTGTGTTTTACCTGCGTGTGTTTTACCTGCGTGTGTTATACCTGCGTGTGTTTTACCTGCGTGTGTGTTTTACCTGCGTGTGTTTTACCTGCGTGTGTTTTACCTGCGTGTGTTATACCTGCGTGTGTTATACCTGCGTGTGTTTTACCTGCGTGTGTTTTACCTGCGTGTGTGTTTTACCTGCGTGTGTTATACCTGCGTGTGTTTTACCTGCGTATGTGTTTTACCTGCGTGTGTTTTACATGCGTGTGTTTTACCTGCGTGTGTTTTACCTGCGTGTGTTTTACCTGCGTGTCTTTTACCTGCGTGTGTTATACCTGCGTGTGTTATACCTGCGTGTATTTTACCTGCGTGTGTTATACCTGCGTGTGTTTTACCTGCGTGTGTTTTACCTGCTTGTGTTATACCTGCGTGTGTGTTTTACCTGCGTGTGTTTTACCTGCGTGTCTTTTACCTGCGTGTGTTATACCTGCGTGTGTTTTACCTGCGTGTGATTTACCTGCGTGTGTGTTTTACCTGCGTGTGTTTTACCTGCGTGTGTTTTACCTGCGTGTGTTATACCTGCGTGTGTGTTTTACCTGCGTGTGTTTTACCTGCGTGTCTTTTACCTGCGTGTGTTATACCTGCGTGTGTTTTACCTGCGTGTGATCTACCTGCGTGTGTGTTTTACCTGCGTTTGTTTTACTTGCGTGTGTTTTACCTGCGTGTGTTTTACCTGCGTGTGTTTTACCTGCGTGTGTTTTACCTGCGTGTGTGTTTTACCTGCGTGTGTTTTACCTGCGTGTGTTTTACCTGCGTGTGTTATACCTGCGTGTGTTATACCTGCGTGTGTTTTACCTGCGTGTGTTTTACCTGCGTGTGTTTTACCTGCGTGTGTTTTATCTGCGTGTGTTATACCTGCGTGTGTGTTTTACCTGCGTGTGTTATACCTGCGTGTGTTTTACCTGCGTATGTGTTTTACCTGCGTGTGTTTTACCTGCGTGTGTTTTACCTGCGTGTGTGTTTTACCTGCGTGTGTTTTACCTGCGTGTGTTTTACCTGCGTGTCTTTTACCTGCGTGTGTTTTATCTGCGTGTGTTATACCTGCGTGTGTGTTTTACCTGCGTGTGTTATACCTGTGTGTGTTTTACCTGCGTGTGTGTTTTACCTGCGTGTGTTTTACCTGCGTGTGTTTTACCTGCGTGTGTGTTTTACCTGCGTGTGTTTTACCTGCGTGTGTTTTACCTGCGTGTCTTTTACCTGCGTGTGTTATACCTGCGTGTGTTTTACCTGCGTGTGTTTTACCTGCGTGTGTGTTTTACCTGCGTATGTTTTACCTGCGTGTGTTTTACCTGCGTGTGTTTTATCTGCGTGTGTTATACCTGCGTGTGTTTTACCTGCGTGTGTTTTACCTGCGTGTGTTTTACCTGCGTGTGTTTTACCTGCGTGTCTTTTACCTGCGTGTGTTATACCTGCGTGTTTTACCTGCGTGTGATTTACCTGCGTGTGTGTTTTACCTGCGTGTGTTTTACCTGCGTGTGTTTTACCTGCGTGTGTTATACCTGCGTGTGTTTTATCTGCGTGTGTTATACCTGCGTGTGTTTTACCTGCGTGTGTTTTACCTGCGTGTGTTTTACCTGCGTGTGTTTTACCTGCGTGTGTTATACCTGCGTGTGTTTTATCTGCGTGTGTTATACCTGCGTGTGTTTTACCTGCGTGTGTTTTACCTGCGTGTGTTTTACCTGCGTGTGTTTTACCTGCGTGTGTTTTACCTGCGTGTGTTATACCTGCGTGTGTTATACCTGCGTGTGTTTTACCTGCGTGTGATTTACCTGCGTGTGTGTTTTACCTGCGTGTGTTTTACCTGCGTGTGTTTTACCTGCGTGTGTTATACCTGCGTGTGTTTTATCTGCGTGTGTTATACCTGCGTGTGTGTTTTACCTGCGTGTGTTTTACCTGCGTGTGTTTTACCTGCGTGTGATTTACCTGCGTGTGTGTTTTACCTGCGTGTGTTTTACCTGCGTGTGTTTTACCTGCGTGTGTTTTACCTGCGTGTGTGTTTTACCTGCGTGTGTTTTACCTGCGTGTGTTTTACCTGCGTGTGTTATACCTGCGTTTGTTATACCTGCGTGTCTTTTACCTGCGTGTGTTTTACCTGCGTGTATTTTACCTGCGTGTGTTATACCTGCGTGTGTTTTACCTGCGTGTGTTTTACCTGCGTGTGTTATACCTGCGTGTGTTTTACCTGCGTGTGTGTTTTACCTGCGTGTGTTTTACCTGCGTGTGTTTTACCTGCGTGTGTTATACCTGCGTGTGTTATACCTGCGTGTGTTTTACCTGCGTGTGTTTTACCTGCGTGTGTTTTACCTGCGTGTGTTTTATCTGCGTGTGTTATACCTGCGTGTGTGTTTTACCTGCGTGTGTTATACCTGCGTGTGTTTTACCTGCGTATGTGTTTTACCTGCGTGTGTTTTACCTGCGTGTGTTTTACCTGCGTGTGTTTTACCTGCGTGTGTGTTTTACCTGCGTGTGTTTTACCTGCGTGTGTTTTACCTGCGTGTCTTTTACCTGCGTGTGTTTTATCTGCGTGTGTTATACCTGCGTGTGTGTTTTACCTGCGTGTGTTATACCTGTGTGTGTTTTACCTGCGTGTGTTTTACCTGCGTGTGTTTTACCTGCGTGTGTGTTTTACCTGCGTGTGTTTTACCTGCGTGTGTTTTACCTGCGTGTCTTTTACCTGCGTGTGTTATACCTGCGTGTGTTTTACCTGCGTGTGTGTTTTACCTGCGTATGTTTTACCTGCGTGTGTTTTACCTGCGTGTGTTTTACCTGCGTGTGTTTTACCTGCGTGTGTTATACCTGCGTGTGTTTTATCTGCGTGTGTTATACCTGCGTGTGTTTTACCTGCGTGTGTTTTACCTGCGTGTGTTTTACCTGCGTGTCTTTTACCTGCGTGTGTTATACCTGCGTGTGTTATACCTGCGTGTGTTTTACCTGCGTGTGTTATACCTGCGTGTGTTTTACCTGCGTGTGTTATACCTGCGTGTGTGTTTTACCTGCGTGTGTTTTACCTGCGTGTGTTTTACCTGCGTGTGTGTTATACCTGCGTGTGTTTTACCTGCGTGTGTTATACCTGCGTGTGTTTTACCAGCGTGTGTTTTACCTGCGTGTGTTATACCTGCGTGTGTTTTACCTGCGTGTGTTTTACCTGCGTGTGTTTTTCCTGCGTGTGTTATACCTGCGTGTGTTATACCTGCGTGTCTTTTACCTGCGTGTGTTATACCTGCGTGTGTTATACCTGCGTGTGTTTTACCTGCGTGTGTTATACCTGCGTGTGTTTTACCTGCGTGTGTTTTATCTGCGTGTGTGTTTTACCTGCGTGTGATTTACCTGCGTGTGTGTTTTACCTGCGTGTGTTTTACTTGCGTGTGTTTTACCTGCGTGTGTTATACCTGCGTGTGTTTTACCTGCGTGTGTTTTACCTGCGTGTGTGTTTTACCTGCGTGTGTTTTACCTGCGTGTGTTTTACCTGCGTGTATTTTACCTGCGTGTGTTATACCTGCGTGTGTTTTACCTGCGTGTGTTTTACCTGCGTGTGTTATACCTGCGTGTGTTTTACCTGCGTGTGTGTTTTACCTGCGTGTGTTTTACCTGCGTGTGTTTTACCTGCGTGTGTTATACCTGCGTGTGTTATACCTGCGTGTGTTTTACCTGCGTGTGTTTTACCTGCGTGTGTTTTACCTGCGTGTGTTTTATCTGCCTGTGTTATACCTGCGTGTGTGTTTTACCTGCGTGTGTTATACCTGCGTGTGTTTTACCTGCGTATGTGTTTTACCTGCGTGTGTTTTACCTGCGTGTGTTTTACCTGCGTGTGTTTTACCTGCGTGTGTGTTTTACCTGCGTGTGTTTTACCTGCGTGTGTTTTACCTGCGTGTCTTTTACCTGCGTGTGTTTTATCTGCGTGTGTTATACCTGCGTGTGTGTTTTACCTGCGTGTGTTATACCTGTGTGTGTTTTACCTGCGCTTGTGTTTTACCTGCGTGTGTTTTACCTGCGTGTGTTTTACCTGCGTGTGTGTTTTACCTGCGTGTGTTTTACCTGCGTGTGTTTTACCTGCGTGTCTTTTACCTGCGTGTGTTATACCTGCGTGTGTTTTACCTGCGTGTGTGTTTTACCTGCGTGTGTTATACCTGCGTGTGTTTTACCTGCGTATGTGTTTTACCTGCGTGTGTTTTACCTGCGTGTGTTTTACCTGCGTGTGTGTTTTACCTGCGTGTGTTTTACCTGCGTGTGTTTTACCTGCGTGTCTTTTACCTGCGTGTGTTTTATCTGCGTGTGTTATACCTGCGTGTGTGTTTTACCTGCGTGTGTTATACCTGCGTGTGTTTTACCTGCGTGTGTGTTTTACCTGCGTGTGTTTTACCTGCGTGTGTTTTACCTGCGTGTGTTTTACCTGCGTGTGTGTTTTACCTGCGTCTGTTTTACCTGCGTGTGTTTTACCTGCGTGTGTTTTACCTGCGTGTCTTTTACCTGCGTGTGTTATACCTGCGTGTGTTTTACCTGCGTGTGTTTTACCTGCGTGTGTGTTTTACCTGCGTATGTTTTACCTGCGTGTGTTTTACCTGCGTGTGTTTTACCTGCGTGTGTTATACCTGCGTGTGTGTTTTACCTGCGTGTGTTATACCTGCGTGTGTTTTACCTGCGTGTGTGTTTTACCTGCGTGTGTTTTACCTGCGTGTGTTTTACCTGCGTGTGTTTTACCTGCGTGTGTTATACCTGCGTGTGTGTTTTACCTGCGTGTGTTTTACCTGCGTGTGATTTACCTGCATGTGTGTTTTACCTGCGTGTGTTTTACCTGCGTGTGTTTTACCTGCGTGTGTTTTACCTGCGTGTGTTTTACCTGCGTGTGTGTTTTACCTGCGTGTGTTTTACCTGCGTGTGTTTTACCTGCGCGTGTTTTACCTGCGTGTGTTTTACCTGCGTGTGTGTTTTACCTGCGTGTGTTTTACCTGCGTGTGTTTTACCTGCGTGTGTTATACCTGCGTGTGTTATACCTGCGTGTGTTTTACCTTCGTGTGTTTTACCTGCGTGTGTTTTACCTGCGTGTGTTTTACCTGCGTGTGTTTTACCTGCGTGTGTTTTATCTGCGTGTGTTATACCTGCGTGTGTGTTTTACCTGCGTGTGTTATACCTGCGTGTGTTTTACCTGCGTGTGTGTTTTACCTGCGTGTGTTTTACCTGCGTGTGTTTTACCTGCGTGTGTTTTACCTGCGTGTGTGTTTTACCTGCGTGTGTTTTACCTGCGTGTGTTATACCTGCGTGTGTTTTACCTGCGTGTGTTTTACCTGCGTGTCTTTTAACTGCGTGTGTTTTACCTGCGTGTGTTTTACCTGCGTGTGTGTTTTACCTGCGTGTGTTTTACCTGCGTGTGTTTTACCTGCGTGTCTTTTACCTGCGTGTGTTATACCTGCGTGTGTTATACCTGCGTGTGTTTTACCTGCGTGTGTTTTACCTGCGTATGTGTTTTACCTGCGTGTGTTTTACCTGCGTGTGTTTTACCTGCGTGTGTGTTTTACCTGCGTGTGTTTTACCTGCGTGTGTTTTACCTGCGTGTCTTTTACCTGCGTGTGTTTTATCTGCGTGTGTTATACCTGCGTGTGTGTTTTACCTGCGTGTGTTATACCTGCGTGTGTTTTACCTGCGTGTGTTTTACCTGCGTGTCTTTTAACTGCGTGTGTTTTACCTGCGTGTGTTTTACCTGCGTGTGTGTTTTACCTGCGTGTGTTTTACCTGCGTGTGTTATACCTGCGTGTGTTTTACCTGCGTGTGTTTTACCTGCGTGTCTTTTAACTGCGTGTGTTTTACCTGCGTGTGTTTTACCTGCGTGTGTGTTTTACCTGCGTGTGTTTTACCTGCGTGTGTTTTACCTGCGTGTCTTTTACCTGCGTGTGTTATACCTGCGTGTGTTATACCTGCGTGTGTTTTACCTGCGTGTGTTTTACCTGCGTATGTGTTTTACCTGCGTGTGTTTTACCTGCGTGTGTTTTACCTGCGTGTGTGTTTTACCTGCGTGTGTTTTACCTGCGTGTGTTTTACCTGCGTGTCTTTTACCTGCGTGTGTTTTATCTGCGTGTGTTATACCTGCGTGTGTGTTTTACCTGCGTGTGTTATACCTGCGTGTGTTTTACCTGCGTGTGTGTTTTACCTGCGTGTGTTTTACCTGCGTGTGTTTTACCTGCGTGTGTTTTACCTGCGTGTGTGTTTTACCTGCGTGTGTTTTACCTGCGTGTGTTTTACCTGCGTGTGTTTTATCTGCGTGTGTTATACCTGCGTGTGTGTTTTACCTGCGTGTGTTATACCTGCGTGTGTTTTACCTGCGTGTGTGTTTTACCTGCGTGTGTTTTACCTGCGTGTGTTTTACCTGCGTGTGTTTTACCTGCGTGTGTGTTTTACCTGCGTGTGTTTTACCTGCGTGTGTTATACCTGCGTGTGTTTTACCTGCGTGTGTTTTACCTGCGTGTCTTTTAACTGCGTGTGTTTTACCTGCGTGTGTTTTACCTGCGTGTGTGTTTTACCTGCGTGTGTTTTACCTGCGTGTGTTTTACCTGCGTGTCTTTTACCTGCGTGTGTTATACCTGCGTGTGTTATACCTGCGTGTGTTTTACCTGCGTGTGTTTTACCTGCGTATGTGTTTTACCTGCGTGTGTTTTACCTGCGTGTGTTTTACCTGCGTGTGTGTTTTACCTGCGTGTGTTTTACCTGCGTGTGTTTTACCTGCGTGTCTTTTACCTGCGTGTGTTTTATCTGCGTGTGTTATACCTGCGTGTGTGTTTTACCTGCGTGTGTTATACCTGCGTGTGTTTTACCTGCGTGTGTGTTTTACCTGCGTGTGTTTTACCTGCGTGTGTTTTACCTGCGTGTGTTTTACCTGCGTGTGTGTTTTACCTGCGTGTGTTTTACCTGCGTGTGTTTTACCTGCGTGTGTTTTACCTGCGTGTCTTTTACCTGCGTGTGTTATACCTGCGTGTGTTTTACCTGCGTGTGTTTTACCTGCGTGTGTGTTTTACCTGCGTATGTTTTACCTGCGTGTGTTTTACCTGCGTGTGTTTTACCTGCGTGTGTTATACCTGCGTGTGTGTTTTACCTGCGTGTGTTTTACCTGCGTGTGTTTTACCTGCGTGTGTGTTTTACCTGCGTGTGTTTTACCTGCGTGTGATTTACCTGCATGTGTGTTTTACCTGCGTGTGTTTTACCTGCGTGTGTTTTACCTGCGTGTGTTTTACCTGCGTGTGTTTTACCTGCGTGTGTGTTTTACCTGCGTGTGTTTTACCTGCGTGTGTTTTACCTGCGTGTGTTATACCTGCGTGTGTTATACCTGCGTGTGTTTTACCTGCGTGTGTTTTACCTGCGTGTGTTTTACCTGCGTGTGTGTTTTACCTGCGTGTGTTTTACCTGCGTGTGTTTTACCTGCGTGTGTTATACCTGCGTGTGTTATACCTGCGTGTGTTTTACCTGCGTGTGTTTTACCTGCGTGTGTTTTATCTGCGTGTGTTATACCTGCGTGTGTGTTTTACCTGCGTGTGTTATACCTGCGTGTGTTTTACCTGCGTATGTGTTTTACCTGCGTGTGTTTTACCTGCGTGTGTTTTACCTGCGTGTGTTTTACCTGCGTGTGTGTTTTACCTGCGTGTGTTTTACCTGCGTGTGTTTTACCTGCGTGTCTTTTACCTGCGTGTGTTATACCTGCGCGTGTTTTACCTGCGTGTGTTTTACCTGCGTGTGTGTTTTACCTGCGTGTGTTTTACCTGCGTGTGTTTTACCTGCGTGTGTTATACCTGCGTGTGTTATACCTGCGTGTGTTTTACCTTCGTGTGTTTTACCTGCGTGTGTTTTACCTGCGTGTGTTTTACCTGCGTGTGTTTTATCTGCGTGTGTTATACCTGCGTGTGTGTTTTACCTGCGTGTGTTATACCTGCGTGTGTTTTACCTGCGTGTGTGTTTTACCTGCGTGTGTTTTACCTGCGTGTGTTTTACCTGCGTGTGTTTTACCTGCGTGTGTGTTTTACCTGCGTGTGTTTTACCTGCGTGTGTTATACCTGCGTGTGTTTTACCTGCGTGTGTTTTACCTGCGTGTCTTTTACCTGCGTGTGTTTTACCTGCGTGTGTTTTACCTGCGTGTGTGTTTTACCTGCGTGTGTTTTACCTGCGTGTGTTTTACCTGCGTGTCTTTTACCTGCGTGTGTTATACCTGCGTGTGTTATACCTGCGTGTGTTTTACCTGCGTGTGTTATACCTGCGTGTGTTTTACCTGCGTGTGTTTTACCTGCGTGTGTTATACCTGCGTGTGTGTTTTACCTGCGTGTGTTTTACCTGCGTGTGTTTTACCTGCGTGTGTTTTACCTGCGTGTGTGTTTTACCTGCGTGTGTTATACCTGCGTGTGTTTTACCTGCGTGTGTTTTACCTGCGTGTGTTTTACCTGCGTGTCTTTTACCTGCGTGTGTTATACCTGCGTGTGTTTTACCTGCGTGTGTGTTTTACCTGCGTGTGTTATACCTGCGTGTGTTTTACCTGCGTGTGTTTTACCTGCGTGTCTTTTACCTGTGTGTGTTTTACCTGCGTGTGTTTTACCTGCGTGTGTGTTTTACCTGCGTGTGTTTTACCTGCGTGTGTTTTACCTGCGTGTGTTTTACCTGCGTGTGTGTTTTACCTGCGTGTGTTATACCTGCGTGTGTTTTACCTGCGTGTCTTTTACCTGTGTGTGTTTTACCTGTGTGTGTTTTACCTGCGTTTGTTTTACCTGCGTGTGTTTTACCTGTGTGTGTTTTCAGGTGGGCGGGTCAAAACGTGGAAGCGGCGCTGGTTCATTCTGACCGACAGCTGCTTGTACTACTTCAAATACACAACAGTAAGATTCAGCAGTAACATGTATCTACTGTACTTTACTTTAGTACATGTTTATTGTGGATACTTTTTATTTCTGGTTTAATACTTATTTAGTTCTGGTTTAGTCCTGGTTTAGACCTTGTTTAGTTCTTATTTAGTCCTGGTTTAGTTCTGGTGTAGTCCTGGTTTAGTTCTTATTTAGTTCCTGTTTAGTTCTAGTTAAGTCCTGGTTTAATCTAGTTCTTGTATCTTGAGCCTGGTTTAGCTCTGGTTTAGTCCTTGTTTAGTTCTGGTTTTGTCCTTGTTTAGTTCTGGTTTAGTTGTTATTTAGCTCTGGTTTAGTCCTTGTTTAGTTCTGGTTTTGTCCTTGTTTAGTTCTGGTTTAGTTGTTGTTTAGCTCTGGTTTAGTCCTTGTTTAGTTCTGGTTTTGTCCTTGTTTAGTTCTGGTTTAGTTGTTATTTAGCTCTGGTTTAGTCCTTGTTTAGTTCTGGTTTAGTCCTTGTTTAGTTCTCGTTTAGTTCTTATTTAGTTCTGGTTTAGTTCTGTTTTAGTTCCTATTTAGTTCTGGTTTAGTTCCTGTTTAGTTCTGGTTTTGTTCTGTATTAGTTCTTATTTATTATGCGTGTGTTTTACCTGCGTGTGTTTTACCTGCGTGTGTGTTTTACCTGCGTGTGTTTTTTAAACAGAATTACTTCCTGTATGTCTAAATGTTGTGGCAGGATTATGGCTCCAGGTTCTGTGCTTAAATATAAACCCTCCATTAAAGATCTTATATTATGCTATTTTTCCCGTTTTATAGTTTACCTGACTCATCCCAGTTCGTCTGCTCATCCGAGGGGAAGGATAGAGACTGTTCTCTCGCTAAAGACTGATAGAATCAATAAAAAAAAACACATTGGGCACCAATAGCACTGTAAGACGGTTAAAAGCTCTGAAAAGTCGATTTTGCATGATATGGGACCTTTAACCCAATTGTGAAATAACATATCGTCCAAAATAATCCTTTCCAAAAACGACGAATTTGAATGCAAAACTCCGCCCTTCGAAACGAAATGCTGAACCTTTTAGGGAGTCCCGGTCGGAACGCAAATGATAAACTTCTTTTTTGTGAGACTTTTCAGAAAATTATGATAAACGTTTTAGCAAAATGACAACGCTGGAAAAAACATCTGAAAGTGAATACGTGCTTTAAATAAGGAGTGTTCAACCTTGTTTTAAGTGTATTTTTGAACCCGTTTTGCGGCTCTACCTTCGCTTGTGTTCACTTAGGCTCAGATCTACAATCGAGTTAAAGTTCGATTTCTACTTCCTGCAGGACAAAGACCCGATCGGCATCATCCCGCTGGAGAATCTGTGCGTTCGAGAGCTGCAGGACTCCAGCAAACCGGTAAAAACGCTCGCCGCAGATGCCACTTCTGAGCAGCTTGTCTGACGTTTTTCGCTATTTCGACGCTGCTTTTCTGAACAAATTCCAAAGTTCATCTCATAATCAGGTGCACAGTGCCATGAGTTAATGCAGTCGTTTTTGTCCGCGTCACGTTTTTTTGCTGCTTTTAACTGAATAGGAATCAAATAAGGAATAAGTAGTGACTAACGCTGCGACAGAAAACACAGATTTTTCTCTTTTTTTTAGATTTTTAACAAACTAAACACAATCATTTCAATCGCCGAGCCCCAGACCAGACCGTACACCAACATGTGTTTATTATATCACTATAGTATGGTTTCCGCTGACTAAAACTACAACTAAAAACAACTATTTGACCAAATCTTGACTAAAACTTCGACTCATTATTTAGTCGAAACACTAACGGTCGGAAACACTGATCCCGGAGCAGACTCGTCATCTCGCTAAAGTTAAACCTTTTCTTTCACGACATCGCTTTGACATTTTAATCCACGCTCTCATCACAAACCGCCTATATTATTGCACGTTATGTCGGTCTAAACCAAATGTCTTGTACAGAACGCGGCCGCTCGCCTCAAAAAGACGGGATGACATCAGACCTGTTTTAAAGTCTCTGCGCTGACTTCCTGTCTCGTAATCGAGTTGATTTTAAAACCCTTTGATTTGTTTTTAATCCATATTATCTGTGGACCGTGGACTGTGGACACTTTCTGCTTTTTGAGTCAGCTTCTTCTTTGTCGCCTTCTTCTTCGTTGTCTTTGTCGCCGTCTTCGCCGCCGTTTTATGGCGGTTGGTATCCATAAAGTGTTACATTACCGCCACCTACTGCAGCTGTACGTCTTACCTCTTCCTCTTCTTCGTCTTCTTCTTCTTCGTCTTGTTCTTCGTCTTCTTCTTCTTAAAGTGTTACATTACCGCCACCTACTGTAGTTGTACGTCTTCAAAGTATCCGTTTTACGCTATTTACGGCTTTTCATTGAAATGTTGACTTTTATAGTGTACAGTGTATTTTTATTTTTCATATTTTTTTGCATTTCTGTGTCTAATTTTTTCCTTTTTGTTTTTTTTTCCTTCTTTGAATTACTGTTGTGTACTGCACCGTTGTTTTTTTAAGTGCAATCGAAAAATAAAGTTGGATTGGATTGACAAAATTGCTGCCAAATGTAATTATATAAGACAAAACGTACAAGCTTTTCTCGTTTCATTTCATTTATTCACTGTCTTAGCCCATTTGACGGACAATTAAACAAATCAAAACAGCAACAAAAGGCTCAAGCTTGTGCGAACCCAACCGCAAAAAGAAACAAAAAGCGCTCCACTGGACACTCTTCAACCATAAATACACAAACACGACGGACAATCGGTGTGTGTGTGTGTGTTTTTCCCACAGTTTTGCCTGGAGCTGTTCAGTCCCAAGGCTCAGAAGGTGAAGGCGTGTAAGATGGAGCACAGGGGCCGCGTGGTGCAGGGCAAACACCAGTCGTACAAGCTGAGCGCCTCCAGCGCCGACGAGAGGCAGGACTGGGTCAGAGCCATCAGGTCAGAGACACACACACACACACACACACACAGACACACACACACACACACAGACACAGACACACACACACACACAGACGCACGCACACACACACACACAGACACAGACACACACACACACACACACAGACGCACGCACGCACACACACACACACACAGACGCACGCACACACACACACACACGCACACACGCACGCACGCACACACACACACACACACACACAGAGACACACACACACACAGAGAGACACACACACACACACAGACACAGACACACGCACGCACGCACACACACACACAGAGACACACACACACACACAGAGACACACACACACACACAGAGAGACACACACACACACACACAGACACACACACACACAGAGACACACACACACACACACACACAGAGGCACACACACACACGCACGCACACACACACACACACAGAGACACACACACACACAGAGACACACACACGCACGCACACACACACACACACAGAGACACACACACACACAGAGACACACACACGCACGCACACACACACACACAGAGACACACACACACACACACAGAGACACACACACACACAGAGACACACACACACACAGAGACACACACACACACAGAGACACACACACGCACACACACACACACACGCACACACACACACGCACACACACACACACACCGCTGCACCAGGACACCAGCCGCTCCACCTCACTCCTGTAGACAGACTCATCCCCGTCCGAGATGAGCCTGATGAGGATGGTGTCGTCATGGCGATGAGGGTGGTGTCGTCATGGCGATGAGGGTGGTGTCGTCCGTAAACTTCAGTTTTACAGAGTCGTGGCTGGAGGTGCAGCAGTTTGTGTACAGGGAAAAGAGCAGGGGAGAAAGTACACAGCCCTGTGGAGCCCCTGTGCTGATAGTCCGTGTGTCTGAGACATTCTTTCCCAGCCGGACGCACTGCCTCCGATCCATCAGGAAGTCAGTGCTCCACCTGCAGGTGGAGTCAGTGCTCCCCCTGTCAGTCAGGCACATTGGGAGAGCTTGTCCTGGAGCAGAGCAGGGAGATGGTGTTGAATGCAGAGCTGAAGTCCACAAACAGGATCCTGACGTAGGTTCCCGGGGAGTCCAGATGCTGCAGGGTGAAGAGGAGTGCCAGACCTGTTGGTTCTGTAGGCAAACTGCAGGGGGTCCTGCAGGAGGTCCTGCAGGGGGGAGTTGAGGGACTTGAGGTGGGGGAGGGCCAGGCGCTCGAATGACTTCATGACTATTTTGACGATTGACTGACATCGGGTAAAAAGGCTGATGGTTTTAAATCTTTGTGACAAAAAATAAGCAGCGATTTGGAATTTCTAGTGTGGATTGTTTGTTTTTCAATGACAAAGGATCGGGGGGAAAAAAACATAATTTTGACTTCATCTATAATAATCTCGTCTCCATGGAGATGTTCTTGAGTGTTTCAAAGGTCGTCACGATTCTGATTAAGAAAGAAAACCCGTCTTTAAATCGAAACGGTTGGTCTGAGATACAACCTCCCCTCAGTCTACAACAGCCTCATGCGGCCTTTGCCCAAAACAAACCAGTCAAACGCTAATGAGGCACTAGCCAGCTCTGAGGTGGAGGTGGCCGGACCTCAATAGAACTGTCAGACTTGTCCGCAAGGACAGGGCGGGTTTCAGTTATAACTCCTCCCCTTTGGGCTGAACCAATCAGCGCTCTGTGTGCAGATTGAGGGTAACTCTAGAGGAGATGCGCGTTTTTTTTTTTTTTTTTAAGAAATAACTAAGCAGAAAATCCACAAACGTTGAACTTTATCATGATTTGTTTGAGATTGTCTCTGTTAACGACGACACAGAAGACGTTGAACTTTGTGTCGTGTTTTGTCTCCGTGTGGACAGGCGCGGTATTACACTCGTCACGCAATCTTCAATTTGTCATTTCCATCCGATTGAAAACGTCTTTTTAATGGAAGTCAAAACTTCTCAATTACTAAAACCATGACTTTGCCTGGAATTTTTCACACTATTGTATCAAACGAAATTTTCTACATGGAGACGAGCGATACCAGGGCCACGTTACAAGCCAGGTCTGTGGACAGCCGAGCACGTTCACAGTAATACACATTTTTTGGGGGTATTTTTGAGCAATAAAAGCAGCTGCAATGTCAAAAAAAAACAGAGTGCACTTTTGGTTCATTCTTCAAGGTTTAAACTGTTCCTTTTGTGCAAAGTGACGATGAGATAAAGAGATCGACTAATCATAAATTGATGATGGAGAAATATGCGCGGCTTTCATCGACATCAATGTGAATGTTCTTCTTGTTATTCAACTCCCCCGCTCGGCATTCACACACGGCTCATATTCACCACTGATTATTATTAATGTTATTATTATTATTATTATTAAGGGAATTTGGCTGGAGGAAGAAATTATGTTGAAACGAGAACAAAATGCTCCAAACAAATCAATATTCAGGAACTGGGAAAGTCGAGAGAATTATACATGGATTTATAAACAAGAAATATATTCGCTTTTACAAATTAATGCCTTGTTTTTTTTTTTAAAGATGTCGTGTGTGGTGTGTAGAAACTGGCAAATTACAATAAAAAACATTTTCCGACCTGTCCAATGTTTATGTAATTAAGAACGAATCAGCATTTTAATTGTTCTCAGTAAAAGCTCTATTTGATTTGAACATGTTTGCCTCGTCTCTGGAGACACAGAACGGTCAAGTTTATGAATATTGAAGTCTAAATCTTACATCCTTTAATTTGAGTTGAGACCACAATCGTGCAGCTGCCACTTTATAATAGTTACACTTTAATTAGCCTCAATAAAGCATGAACTTCATTCACGATACACTAATTAAAGGCTTATAACTATGTAATTAAGGGGTTTGACTATTGAGTAGTTTATTTAAGCACAGAGACTAGAACCATAATTCCGCCCCAACATTTAGAGAGCCCCGTGACACACAGGAAGTAATTCTGTTTAAAATATAAATAGCAACAACACTGTTACGCAATTGTGTCTGATTTTCCCATTAACCACTTTTTAATCCATTTATCGGAAAACTGCTTTATTTCTTCCCGATTAATCCTTAATGTCCATGTGACGAAGCCTGAATCTTTGTTTTATTAATGCTATTGAACATGTGTCCGTCATGTGTAACGCTCTTAACGTGTATAGGACTGTATATACTATGTACGTGTATTCCGGTTAGGACTGTATATACTATGTACGTGTATTCCGGTTAGGACTGTATATACTATGTACGTGTATTCCGGTTAGGACTGTATATACTATGTACGTGTATTCCGGTTAGGACTGTATATACTATGTACGTGTATTCCGGTTAGGACTGTATATACTATGTACGTGTATTCCGGTTAGGACTGTATATACTATGTAAGTGTATTCTGGTTAAGACTGTATATACTATGTACGTGTATTCCGGTTAAGACTGTATATACTATGTACGTGTATTCCGGTTAAGACTGTATATACTATGTACGTGTATTCCGGTTAGGACTGTATATACTATGTACGTGTATTCCGGTTAAGACTGTATATACTATGTACGTGTATTCCGGTTAAGACTGTATATACTATGTACGTGTATTCCGGTTAGGACTGTATATACTATGTACGTGTATTCCGGTTAAGACTGTATATACTATGTACGTGTATTCCGGTTAGGACTGTATATACTATGTACGTGTATTCCGGTTAGGACTGTATATACTATGTACGTGTATTCCGGTTAAGACTGTATATACTATGTACGTGTATTCCGGTTAGGACTGTATATACTATGTACGTGTATTCCGGTTAGGACTGTATATACTATGTACGTGTATTCCGGTTAAGACTGTATATACTATGTACGTGTATTCCGGTTAAGACTGTATATACTATGTACGTGTATTCCGGTTAGGACTGTATATACTATGTACGTGTATTCCGGTTAAGACTGTATATACTATGTACGTGTATTCCGGTTAGGACTGTATATACTATGTACGTGTATTCCGGTTAGGACTGTATATACTATGTACGTGTATTCCGGTTAGGACTGTATATACTATGTACGTGTATTCCGGTTAAGACTGTATATACTATGTACATGTATTCCGGTTAGGACTGTATATACTATGTACGTGTATTCTGGTTAGGACTGTATATACTATGTACGTGTATTCCGGTTAGGACTGTATATACTATGTACTACCTCTGCTTCCGAAGAGTGCACACGCTTTTTTGCTCGCTCCGCTTGCTATCGCTGCTTTCCTTATTTATTTTGCTTTTTAATCAGTTTTTGTCTTCCAAACATTTTTGCTTTAGACTTTCAAGTAAATCACGGATTTTAAGAACATTTTTCCAGTTTTAACGACATATCTGACGCCAGCGACATGTCCGGGAGAAGAAGGGAGAAAGACTGAATGAGCTGAAAACACGGATATTTGTTTGGAATCTGAAAAAGTTCTTCACGATACCATTCCTGTGTCAACCGACGGTAAGAAGAGCACACTTTTTACAAGAAAAACTGCTACTTTCAACCTAAACCGCAGTGACTCTGTGTCGTTTCCGAAACTGTCTAAAAACCAGAAAGACCAGGCTGTTTCTTGGAACAAACTTGGAGCAAAGCCTAAACGATACAAAGATAACGTGAAGTCACCTAAAATACAGCTCACCAACAGATTTTTACCACTTTCAGAGATGGAATTAAATGAAAAAAGAAAAGATGACGTGGCCAAAATACAGCGAGGAGGATCTGTGCCAGGAGCCAAGGTCACGAAGATTGTTTTAGTTGGGGACGGCGCGATAAGTCACGTGACGCATGAAAAGATAAACACACATTCTTTTCCAAGCGCCACTGTTTCTGAGATAACGTCACTCCTTCCAAATATTATGGCTAAGCATGGAGGAGCTAAACAGCTGATTGTGCAAGTGGGTGCAGTGGACATGCGGCGGGAACAGACTGAAGTTTTGAAAAAAGACTTCTTGAAGTTATTCGACGTGCTTGATAAAATGGAAATCAAAACATTCATCAGTGGACCTCTTCCAAACATCGACAGGAGGATAAACAAGTTTAGCCGGCTTCTTCAGCTGAACACATGGCTGTCCAAAGAGTGTTCCCCGAGAGGACTACACTACATTGAGAACTTCTATCTATTCTGGAAACGAGAGGACCTGTTTAAGAGAAATGGCCCCCACCTATGCAGAGGTGGAGTGAGGGTGCTGACAGAGAACCTGCTCCACGCTCTGAGGCATTGGACTGGGCCTGGACAGGGTCCTGAGCAGATAGTTAGACAAGAGAGGAATGAGATAAGAATTCCTGCTCCATCAGCCAGAGACCGAGCCAATGTTTCAACATCAAAAGCACCACAACCTCAGCCTCCACCAAAGGATTCATCAGCAGCTGCTCCACCACCACCAGCAAAGGATTCAGCTCCAGCTGCTCCGCATTCACCTCCACCGCCTCCAGCAAAGGAACAATCTTCAAAGGCCTTGGACCCATCTGTGACAAGCCCAACAACATCCCTGTCATCGCCCCTGCCTTCACACCAGCCCTGGGTTCCCCCTGCAACATCTACTCCCACTAAAGATTCATCATTCTCCTTCTCATCTCCACTCTCACCCATGGGCCTTCCCAGCCATTTTGAAAGTCTGATCAAATCAGGCATTAAGATGGCTCCACTCACGCCCAATATAGCAAGGGCTATGTCTTCCCTGCACAAGCCGACTACACCAACAAAAGCCCCACCACCCATCCCCCCTCGCCTCTCACCTGGTCCCAAACTCTCCTTGGCTACAAAAGCCACACCACCCATCCAACCTCGCCTTTCACCTGGTATCTCCCATAGCTAGGATGCACTGGGTCTCAGCGTTGCCGGGACTTATTGTCACATTAAAAATCAAACCAACCCGGGGCCCTATGTAAAAAGAGCCCCCCCTAGTGCTATTTCTGTAGTCACATCATCACACAGATGGAAAAACAAAATGCGAGTCAGGCCCAATCTGAGAAATGTGATTCATATTCCCTGTGAAAAGATAAAGCCCAGTCTCACTGAAACTAGTCTGAAACTTGCTGTGCTAAATGTCAGATCCTTATGTAACAAATCTCTCTTAATTAATAATTTTATTTCTTCTTATAATCTTGATTTTATGTTTTTAACTGAAACATGGCTTGACAAAAACACAGGAAATGTAGTTCTGATAGAATCTGCTCCACCCAACTTTAAGTTTGAATCTGAAACACGAGAAAACAATAAAGGGGGTGGAGTCTGTGCTGTCTTTAGAGATGAAATAATTACCCGCAGGTTGTCTTTTGGGGTGTTTTCATCATTTGATTATGTATCCTTTAAAATGGAGCTAAAACGGTCTCCATCCATTCTCTTCATTGTTTTATACAAGCCTCCCCAGCACTGCCAAAGTTTGTTGATGATTTTACTGAGATGCTTTCAGTCATATGCACAGACTTTGATGGTTTGGTCATTACAGGTGATTTTCAATGTGCATGTTGATAATATTTGTGACAGAAACGCTAAAGAGTTTGATGCTGTCCTTGAAACCTTCAGTCTTACTCAGCATGTGAGAGGCCCCACCCACAGCAAAGGACACACTCTAGATCTCATAATTACAAAGGGGGTAAATATTTCAAATGTTAATGTGATCGATGTTGCTCTGTCTGATCATTTCTGTGTCTTCTTTGACCTGTCTGTTTCTCCCAAACCTCCGGTTGGTCCTGCAGTTGTTCAGAGGAGACACATAAGTGATGGCACAGGTGCACTGTTTATGGAAATGATAAACTTTGAAAATGTCTCATGTTCTAATGTAAATGATTTGTTGAACTCTGTTACATCTAGTGTTTTGAATGTTCTGGACACCATCGCCCCTATAAAGGCTAAAATGGTTAAAAATAAGCAGAAGGCGCCGTGGAGAAATGATGATTCGGTCAGGGCACAGAAAAGGGAGTGCCGCAGGGCTGAACGGAAATGGCGCAAGTCAAAGCTCCAGGTTCAAAAAGAGATTTACAAAGAAAAGCTGAACATGTACAACCTAATCTTATGTAGAACTAGGGAAAGATATTTTTCTGAAATAATTGGAAGCTGCAGTAACAACTCGCGTGTCCTGTTTGCCATAGTAAACAGATTAACAAAACCTCCAGCTCAGCTGCCGTTAGAACTCATTTCCACATCCAAGTGTAATGAGTTTGCATTATTCTTTAATGACAAAGTTCAGGGCATTAAAAATGCTATAAATCCCACATTGCAAAAAATTACCCTAAAACCACCAAGACACTTAGAGCTAACTCACTTTGCACCAGTAACTGACAAAACTGTCCATGAGATCATCACCAGTCTGAGTTCATCTACATGCTGCCTTGATGTATTACCCACCAGATTTCTAAAGTCTGTGCTGAACAGTTTGTTAGCACCATTCACTCACATAGTTAACATGTCGCTTCAATCTGGAACATTCCCAATGTCTTTGAAAACTGCGGTCATAAAGCCTCTCCTAAAGAAGAGCAGTCTTGATGCCACAGTACTGAGTCATTACCGGCCCATCTCTAATCTACCATTTTGGGGCAAATTCCTTGAAAAGGTTGTTTACCAACAGCTCACAGATTTCCTCTTAATAAACAACTCATTTGATGTTTTTCAGTCAGGTTTTAGACCTCATCACAGCACTGAGACTGCTCTTGTCAAGGTGACAAATGACATCCGCCTGAACACTGACACGGGCAAAGCCTCAGTCTTAATTCTGTTAGATCTGAGTGCTGCTTTTGACACCGTCGATCATGGGATCCTCTTACAGAGACTAGAGGACTGGGTGGGCATCTCTGGCACTGCCCTAAACTGGTTAAGGTCCTATCTGGAAGACAGGAAGTACTTTGTTGAAATTGGTAGCTGTGTCTCAGACCACATGACCCTGACCTGTGGAGTGCCCCAAGGGTCAGTCCTGGGTCCCCTTCTGTTCAACCTCTACATGCTGCCGTTAGGTCAGTTGATACGCAGTGAAAATGTGTCCTATCACAATTATGCAGACGACACTCAGATCTATGTTTCACTATCGGCAGGTGACTATGGACCAGTAGATTCACTCTGTCACTGCATCCAACAGATCAGTTTGTGGATGCAAAACAACTTTCTCCAGCTGAACTCAGACAAGACTGAAATAATCGTTTTTGGCCCACAGAAACAAGGAGAAAGTGTTAGCGGTCACCTCCAGATTCTCGCTCTAAAACCTACAAACCAAATTAGAAATCTGGGGGTAATAATGGACTCAGACTTGAACTTTAATAGCCACGTCAAATCAATAACATCAGCAGCTTTTTACCATCTAAAAAACATTGCCAAAATCAAAAATATACTGTCAAAACCAGATTTAGAGAGACTTGTCCACGCGTTTGTCTCCAGTAAATTAGACTACTGTAACGGCCTGCTCACTGGCCTCTCCAAACGAGCTGTAAAACAGCTGCAGTACATCCAGAACGCTGCTGCTCGGGTCCTGACTAGAACCAGGAAGTATGATCACATTAGTCCTGTTCTCAGGTCTCTGCACTGGCTCCCTGTGGCTCAGAGAATAGACTTTAAAGCAGCTCTGCTTGTGTACAAGTCTCTCCATGGCCTAGCACCAAAGTACATCTTGGATATGTTAGTGCCATATGAACCATCTCGGACTCTGAGGACCTCAGGGACCGGTCTCCTGCTGGTGCCAGAGTCAGGACAAAACATGGGGAATCTGCGTTTCAGTTTTATGCAGCTAAAATCTGGAACATTCTTCCTGAAGATATGAGACAGGTTCTACTCTGAAAATGTTCAAATCTAAGCTAAAAACAGTTTTGTTTAGCTGCGCATATGACTGAAAGGATTTTTTCTTTGCACTCTTCTCTTTTGTTTGTGATTTTATTAGTTTAGAAAATCAGTTGGATTGATAATTTTTAATTTTGTTAATTTTATTGTAGTTATTTTTTATCTTTGCACTCTTCTCTTTTGTTTGTGATTTTATTAGTTTAGAAAATCAGTTGGATTGATAATTTTTTATTTAGTTAATTTTATTATATTTCTGTAATTTCTTTGTGATTTTAATGCATTTTTCCTGTTGTGTGAAGCACTTTGAATTGCCTTGTGTATGAAATGTGCTCTACAAATAAACTTGCCTTGTCTTGCCTTACGTGTATTCCGGTTAGGACTGTATATACTATGTACGTGTATTCCGGTTAGGACTGTATATACTATGTACGTGTATTCCGGTTAAGACTGTATATACTATGTACGTGTATTCCGGTTAAGACTGTATATACTATGTACGTGTATTCCGGTTAGGACTGTATATACTATGTACGTGTATTCCGGTTAAGACTGTATATACTATGTACGTGTATTCCGGTTAGGACTGTATATACTATGTACGTGTATTCCGGTTAGGACTGTATATACTATGTACGTGTATTCCGGTTAAGACTGTATATACTATGTACGTGTATTCCGGTTAGGACTGTATATACTATGTACGTGTATTCCGGTTAAGACTGTATATACTATGTACGTGTATTCCGGTTAAGACTGTATATACTATGTACGTGTATTCCGGTTAAGACTGTATATACTATGTACGTGTATTCCGGTTAAGACTGTATATACTATGTACAGTAAAGTAAATGCATAAGTTGTTACAGAGCGTTATTGCTATTATTAAATGTGTTATTTCCGTCTTCACAGGGCGAGCATCACCAAAGACCCTTTTTACGACTTGGTCTCGGTCAGAAAGAGGAAAGTCATCAGCCACACTCCGTCTTGAGGAACAAAGAACGTGGAAGTGCAAGAGAAACTGCCACTTCCAGCGCACAGGGGCCGATTTACAAGGGCCGATTGTAGAGACTATTTCCAGCTGCAACACGCGGCTTTAAACGTCACGCTGAAGGAAACGACACCTCAAGTGACAAGAAACTCCTGCTGTTATACGAGAAATGCTGACACGCACCAGCAGGGGTAAACCAGGACTAAAGCAGGACTAAAGCAGGACTAAAGCAGGACTAAAGCAGGTCTAAAGCAGGTCTAAACCAGGACTAAAGCAGGACTAAAGCAGGACTAAAGCAGGACTAAAGCAGGTCTAAAGCAGGTCTAAACCAGGACTAAAGCAGGACTAAACCAGGACTAAAGCAGGTCTAAAGCAGGTCTAAACCAGGACTAAAGCAGGACTAAAGCAGGACTAAAGCAGGACTAAAGCAGGTCTAAACCAGGACTAAAGCAGGACTAAACCAGGACTAAAGCAGGACTAAAGCAGAACTAAACAGGTCTAAACCAGGACTAAAGCAGGACTAAAGCAGGACCAAAGCAGGACTAAAGCAGGACTAAAGCAGGTCTAAACCAGGACTAAAGCAGGACTAAAGCAGGACTAAAGCAGGACTAAAGCAGGTCTAAAGCAGGTCTAAAGCAGGACTAAAGCAGGACTAAAGCAGGTCTAAACCAGGACTAAAGCAGGACTAAAGCAGGACTAAAGCAGGACTAAAGCAGGTCTAAAGCAGGTCTAAAGCAGGACTAAAGCAGGACTAAAGCAGGTCTAAAGCAGGACTAAAGCAGGTCTAAACCAGGACTAAAGCAGGACTAAAGCAGGACTAAAGCAGGACTAAAGCAGGTCTAAAGCAGGTCTAAACCAGGACTAAAGCAGGACTAAAGCAGGACTAAAGCAGGTCTAAAGCAGGTCTAAACCAGGACTAAAGCAGGACTAAAGCAGGACTAAAGCAGGACTAAAGCAGGTCTAAACCAGGACTAAAGCAGGACTAAAGCAGGACTAAAGCAGGACTAAAGCAGGTCTAAACCAGGTCTAAAGCAGGACTAAAGCAGGTCTAAACCAGGACTAAAGCAGGACTAAAGCAGGACTAAAGCAGGACTAAAGCAGGACTAAAGCAGGTCTAAACCAGGACTAAAGCAGGACTAAAGCAGGTCTAAACCAGGACTAAAGCAGGATTAAAGCAGGACTAAAGCAGAACTAAAGCAGGACTAAAGCAGGTCTAAAGCAGGACTAAAGCAGGACTAAAGCAGGACTAAAGCAGGTCTAAACCAGGACTAAAGAAGGACTAAAGCAGGTCTAAACCAGGACTAAACCAGGTCTAAAGCATATACTGCTCAAACACCCCAGTAAAGTTTTAGTTTTGGATTTTATTTTTGGACTTTTCTGGACACAGTTTGACCTTGAAACTTTCCAATGCCAAACACATCCTCACGTGTGCGTTGGTTTCAGCCTTGTGGCGTGTCCGCTTCTACAAAGTAAAACTTGCTTTATTTTAATGTTCAAAACCATATTTCACCGTGTCAATGCAGCCCACAAATGTAAAGTATTTAAATTATTCTCTGTATGTACATATTGAAATA
This sequence comes from Eucyclogobius newberryi, assembly GCF_026437365.1. NCBI lineage: Eukaryota > Metazoa > Chordata > Actinopteri > Gobiiformes > Gobiidae > Eucyclogobius > Eucyclogobius newberryi. The sequence goes on from NW_027315757.1 coordinate 19,854,369, forward strand.
GTATTTTAACATTTATTAAACATAACTTTTTTATGAACCCCTGTGTTGTTATTGATAAGAGTTTGTGTTCACGTTCTAAAATGAGATGCAGACGGACGAGATTTATTATTTTTAACAGAAATATCCAGACTATAATAATGTTCAATCTCATCATTATTTCCACGCGATTGGACGATTAAAATACAATGTTCAAATTGAATGTAATGTAATCATTTTAGACTTTCACTCATCTGTTCTGAGCAGGATCATTTGCTCATTTATGAACTATTCATTCTGTTTTTTATTGCATTATGATGTGTTTCTGGAAAATAAAACCACTTACCTTGTCTGTCTGGGATTAGCTCCACAAACGTAATAATTTCTTAGCGTAAACTCCTGTCAAGTAACAACAATCATGAATTTGGCGTCAAAAAATTTCCCTTTTTTAAGCTACTACAATATCATAATTTTGAATTGTTTTTGTATTTGCCCTGAAAGAGACGACATTGAGCTTTATGCCAGTTTTTGTGTGTGTATATGTGTAAGTGTGTGTGTGTGTGTGTGTGTGTATGTGTATATGTGTGTGTGTGTGTGTGTGTGTGTGTATGTGTATATGTGTGTGTGTGTGTGTGTGTGTGTATGTGTATATGTGTGTGTGTGTGTGTGTGTGTGTGTGTCAGTCCACTAGATGGCGCTGCAGTCTTCCCCTTGGCGCCTTCGCGCTCTCCTATAATTCGAAGCGATGTTAAAGCGATGTTATAGCGATGTTATAGCGATGTTAAAGCGATGTTAAAGCGATGTTATAGCGATGTTAAAGCGATGTTAAAGCGATGTTATAGCGATGTTAAAGCGATGTTATAGCGATGTTATAGCGATGTTAAAGCGATGTTAAAGCGATGTTAATAATAATAATAATAATAATAACTTTTATTTATATAGCGCTTTTCAGTGACCCAAAGACGCTGAACATAATAAAAAAGGGGGGGTATTTACAGACAGGGGGGGACAACACGTACAATACACATTAATATACAGATAAAATGAACAAGACAGAAGAAGTAGAGAGAAAAAGATGGGGATGTAACAGGGGGTAGAAGTGTAGGCAATGGGGTAGAGGAGGCTAGGGGTAGGGGAGGTCATAGGCTTGGGTGAAGAGGTATGTTTTTAGGCGGGATTTGAATGTTGTGAGTGAGGGAGAGTGGCGGACAGGTTGGGGGAGGGAGTTCCAGAGTCGGGGTGCTGTTCGGGAGAATGCTCTGTCGCCAAAAGTTTTGAGTCGGGATGTTGGTGCAGTCAGGGTGAGAGAGGAGGAGGATCGGAGAGCTCGGGTGGGGCGGTGGGGGATGAGGAGGTCAGACAGGTAGGGGGGGGCAAGGTGGTGAAGAGCTTTGAAGGTGAGGAGGAGTATTTTAAAGTTTATGCGCTGCTTGATGGGGAGCCAGTGGAGAGAGCGGAGAACGGGAGTGATGTGATCACGGGACCGGGTGTGGGTGAGGAGGCGGGTGTGGGTGAGGAGGCGGGCAGCGGAGTTTTGGACCATTTGGAGTCTGTGGAGGGAATGGGAGGAGATGCCAGTGAGGAGGGAGTTGCAGTAGTCAAGGCGGGAGGAGATGAAGGCATGGATGAGGGATTCAGCAGCGGGGTGAGGCAGTGTCGGATTTTGGCGATGCGGCGGAGGTGGAAGTATGAGGTCTTGACGATGTGGCTGACATGGGGAGTGAAGGAGAGGGTGGGGTCCATGATGACACCGAGATTGCGTACCAGGGTAGAGGGGGTGATGGTCGAGGTGTCGATGCTGAGTGAAAAGGGACCAGTTTTATTGAGAGTGGATTTGGTGCCAATGAGGAGGAGCTCTGTTTTGTCACTGTTCAGTTTGAGGAAGTTGAGAGTGAGCCATGATTTTATTGTAGAGATGCAGGTTTCGATGTGGCTGAGGGGAGGGTTTTGGGTGGATGTGGTGGTGAGGTATATCTGGGTGTCGTCAGCGTAGCAGTGAAAGTCCAGGTTGAGTTGGCGGAGGATGTGACCAAGGGGGAAGATGTAGCAGATGAAGAGGAGGGGGCCGAGGACTGAGCCCTGGGGGATCCCTGCGTTACTGGGGAGAGGGTGGATGAGTGACCGGAGAGGGAAATGAACTCTTGCCTGTTGGTGAGGTAGGATGTGAGCCAGTCAAGTGCAGAGCCCTCAACACCCAGTTGGCGCAGCCTTTGTAGGAGGATGGAATGGTTTATAGTGTCAAAGGCTGCGCTGAGGTCTAGTAGTAACAGGATGTTGAGGGCCCCGGAGTCTGCAGACGTGAGGAGATCGTTGAGTACTTTGACCAGGGCTGTTTCAGTGCTGTGAAGTGGGCGGAAGCCAGATTGGAGGGGTTCATAGAGGTTGTTTGACTGGAGGTGGGTGTGAAGTTGGGCGGCGACGATGCGTTCCAGCGTTTTTGAGAGGAACGGCAGGTTGGAGATGGGGCGGTAGTTGGAGAGGTTGGCGGAGTCTAGGGTGGGTTTTTTGAGGATGGGGGAGGCCAGTTTGTAGATGGAAGGAACATGGCCGAGGGATAAAGACTGGTTGAAGAGGGTGGTGAGATGGGGGATGAGAGCAGGGAGGCAGGCCTTGGTTAGAGTCGTTGGGAAGGGGTCGAGAGAGCAGGTGGTGGTTTTGGAAGCGGTGATGAGGTCTATGATATGAGAGGAGTTAACAGAGGAGAAGGTGGTGAGGGCAGGGAAGGGTGGGTGGTCAGGGAGAGGGGGGGGGCAGGGGTGGGGGTGGTGATGGAGTTAATGGAGACGGCAGTCATGGAGCTGTTGATTTTGGAAATTTTGTCATTGAAGGCAAGGAGGAAAGAGTTGCAGAGGTCAGGGGAGGAGGGTGGAGTGATGTCCGGTGGCTGGAGCAGCTTGTTGACGGTGGAGAACAGGGTGCGAGGGCTCCGGTGGGAGCTGTTGATGAGGGTGGAGAGGTGGGCAGATTTGGCGGCTTGGAGAGCGTCACGGTAGGAGGAGATGTGTAATTTGAAAGCTTCGGCGTGGACGGTGAGGCGGGTTCTTTTGAGGAGTCGTTCGAGTTGGCGGCCAGTCTGCTTCATGGTGCGGAGTTCAGGGGTGTACCAGGGGGCGGGGTTGATGTATGAGACGGAGGAGGTTTTCCAGGGGGCTAGGGAGTCAAGGGAGTCGGAGAGGGTGGTGTTGAGCATGACAGCATAGTCGTCGGGGGAAGAGGGGGGGGAGTCAGGGGGGAAAGCAGAGGATATGAGCTGGGAGAGCGTGAGGGGGTTGACTGACTTGATATTGCGGTAGGTGTTAAAGCGATGTTATAGCGATGTTATAGCGATGTTATAGCGATGTTAAAGCGATGTTAAAGCGATGTTATAGCGATGTTATAGCGATGTTAAAGCGATGTTAAAGCGATGTTAAAGCGATGTTAAAGCGATGTTAAAGCGATGTTATAGCGATGTTATAGCGATGTTATAGCGATGTTAAAGCGATGTTAAAGCGATGTTAAAGCGATGTTATAGCGATGTTAAAGCGATGTTATAGCGATGTTAAAGCGATGTTAAAGCGATGTTATAGCGATGTTAAAGCGATGTTATAGCGATGTTCAAGCGATGTTAATGCGATGTTATAGCGATGTTATAGCGATGTTATAGCGATGTTAAAGCGATGTTATAGCGATGTTATAGCGATGTTAAAGCGATGTTATAGCGACGTTAAAGCGACGTCAAAGCGACGTTATAGCGACGTTATAGCGACGTTAAAGCGACGTTAAAGGGATGTTAAAGCGATGTTAATGCGATGTTAAAGCGATGTTATAGCGATGTTATAGCGACGTTAAAGCGACGTTAAAGCGACGTTAAAGCGACGTTATAGCGACGTTATAGCGACGTTAAAGCGACGTTAAAGCGACGTTAAAGCGACGTTAAAGCGACGTTATAGCGACGTTATAGCGACGTTAAAGCGACGTTAAAGCGACGTTAAAGCGACGTTATAGCGACGTTATAGCGACGTTATAGCGACGTTAAAGCGACGTTAAAGCGACGTTAAAGCGACGTTATAGCGACGTTATAGCGACGTTAAAGCGACGTTAAAGCGACGTTAAAGCGACGTTATAGCGACGTTATAGCGACGTTAAAGCGACGTTAAAGCGACGTTATAGCGACGTTATAGCGACGTTAAAGCGACGTTATAGCGACGTTATAGCGACTTTATAGCGACGTTAAAGCGACGTTATAGCGACGTTATAGCGACGTTAAAGCGATGTTATAGCGATGTTATAGTGATGTTAAAGCGATGTTATAGCGATGTTAAAGCGATGTTAAAGCGATGTTAAAGCGATGTTATAGCGATGTTAAAGCGATGTTATAGCGATGTTAAAGCGATGTTAAAGCGATGTTATAGCGATGTTAAAGCGATGTTATAGCGATGTTCAAGCGATGTTAATGCGATGTTAAAGCGATGTTATAGCGATGTTAAAGCGATGTTAAAGCGATGTTAAAGCGATGTTAAAGCGATGTTAAAGCGATGTTAAAGCGATGTTATAGCGATGTTAAAGCGATGTTATAGCGATGTTCAAGCGATGTTAAAGCGATGTTATAGCGATGTTATAGCGATGTTATAGCGATGTTCAAGCGATGTTAAAGCGATGTTATAGCGATGTTATAGCGATGTTAAAGCGATGTTATAGCGATGTTATAGCGATGTTATAGCGATGTTCAAGCGATGTTATAGCGATGTTATAGCGATGTTATAGCGATGTTAAAGCGATGTTATAGCGATGTTATAGCGATGTTCAAGCGATGTTAATGCGATGTTATAGCGATGTTATAGCGATGTTATAGCGATGTTATAGCGATGTTAAAGCGACGTTATAGCGACGTTATAGCGACGTTAAAGCGACGTTAAAGCGACGTTATAGCGACGTTATAGCGACGTTAAAGCGACGTTAAAGCGACGTTAAAGCGACGTTAAAGCGACGTTATAGCGACGTTATAGCGACGTTATAGCGACGTTAAAGCGACGTTAAAGCGACGTTAAAGCGACGTTAAAGCGACGTTAAAGCGACTTTATAGCGACGTTATAGCGACGTTAAAGCGACGTTAAAGCGACGTTATAGCGACCTTAAAGCGACGTTATAGCGACGTTATAGCGACGTTAAAGCGACGTTCAAGCGACGTTCAAGCGACGTTAATGCGACGTTATAGCGACGTTATAGCGACGTTATAGCGACGTTATAGCGACGTTAAAGCGACGTTATAGCGACGTTAAAGCGACGTTAAAGCGACGTTAAAGCGACGTTATAGCGACGTTATAGCGACGTTAAAGCGACGTTATAGCGACGTTATAGCGACGTTATAGCGACGTTAAAGCGACGTTAAAGCGACGTTATAGCGACGTTAAAGCGACGTTAAAGCGACGTTATAGCGACGTTAAAGCGACGTTATAGCGACGTTAAAGCGACGTTATAGCGACTTTAAAGCGGCGTTAAAGCGACGTCATAGCGACGTCAAAGCGACGTCAAAGCGACGTCATAGCGACGTCATAGCGACGTCATAGCGACGTTAAAGCGACGTCATAACGACGTTAAAGCGACGTCAAAGCGACGTCAAAGCGACGTTACAGCGACGTCAAAGCGACGTTAAAGCGACGTTATAGCGACGTTAAAGCGACGTTATAGCGACGTTATAGCGACGTTAAAGCGACGTTAAAGCGACGTTATAGCGACGTTATAGCCACGTTAAAGCCACGTTAAAGCGACGTTATAGCGACGTTAAAGCGACGTTATAGCGACGTTATAGCGACGTTATAGCGACGTTATAGCGACGTTATAGCGACGTTAAAGCGACGTTAAAGCGACGTTATAGCGACGTTAAAGCGACGTTAAAGCGACGTTATAGCGACGTTATAGCGACGTTAAAGCGACGTTAAAGCGACGTTAAAGCGACGTTATAGCGACGTTAAAGCGACGTTAAAGCGACGTTAAAGCGACGTTAAAGCGACGTTATTGCGATGTTAAAGCGATGTTAAAGCGACGTTATAGCGATGTTATAGCGATGTTATAGCGATGTTAAAGCGATGTTAAAGCGATGTTATAGCGATGTTATAGCGATGTTAAAGCGATGTTAAAGTGATGTAGAGAAACATTTCGCGCTCGCATGTCGTCGTGGTCGTGGGCGTTTCCTGTCGGCGTGCGATAGTGTCGTTGCGGTGCGTGAGGTTAGCACTTCCTGGGAGCAGATCTGAGCGAAAACCGCTGTGTTAATCATCCGGCGAAGCAAACGAGAGAAGAAGAAGATGAAAACTGTGTCAAACTTCTTTCACTTCTGTCACAGTTGTTCCTTGTTTTACCTGCGGATTCGCTCCAAACATCACCAAAGCCAGAAAAGCTACTGTTATGTTTCAAAAATGTGATTGTTTTATGTTTAATACAGATTTTATAGAACAGTAATCATCATGAAATATAAAACAGAAGCGATTAAACAGACCATGATTTCTTCATTAAGGCTGTGTTCATGTTTGGTGAAGGATAAACGCCCGACAGCTTAATTTGTGAAAGTACTTTTGTTATTTGACCTATCATTATTATTACTGACCGTGAACCTGCTCCTGCGGTTGTAAATGCTATGCTAAAGTCTAAATGCTATGCTAAAGTCTACACAGAGCTAATGTGTGTTTTCATGACTTGACGACTGCGACACAGAAAGTATGAGAAAACATCACTCCAGGATCCAAGGACCACGAGCGCAGCATCATTCTGAGGTATAGACTTACTTTGGTCCTGGTTTAGTCCTGGTTTAGTCCTGGTTTGGTCCTGGTTTGGTCCTGGTTTAGTTCTGGTTTAGTTCTGGTTTAGACCTGGTTTGGTCCTGGTTTAGTCCGGGTTTAGTTCTGGGTTTAGTTCTGGTTTGGTCCTGGTTTAGTCCGGGTTTAGTTCTGGTTTAGTTCTGGGTTTAGTTCTGGTTTGGTCCTGGTTTAGTCCAGGTTTAGTTCTGGTTTGGTCCTGGTTTAGTTCTGGTTTGGTCCTGGTTCAGTCCGGGTTTAGTTCTGGGTTTAGTTTTGACGCCTTCTCTTGGAATCTCTGGAAACCTGGAGAGAATCTTTGGGACACAAATTGACTGGTTTAGAATATGGAAAAAAGGAGGAAAAATGTAATAGTTATAATTTTCTGTTTTCATAATTTAATATTGATCCAAAACAAATACTTTTACATTTGAAGATCTTTATTTTTATTTTCAATATTCATGCTCATGTAACATAAAATCTTTATCTAGCATTTAGTTAATAGCATTATTATTCGAATATGGTCAATATTTATTTCCTTTTTTGATTTATTTTCTTGCCTTTTTATGAATACACAGAGTTTAATAAGATGAACGTTATCCATGTCACACAAAACGATAACAGTAAATCTCCAAAATATAAAAATTCTGCCAATTTCATCTGCAAATTTCCAAAATCGTGTGAAAAGTGTTGCGATATTTGTATTAAATGGGAGGCAATATTTCTGACATTGACGGACAGTTCACGGTTTCATGCCAGACACAGAAAAACCTTCACAATCGTCTTGTTCAATACATTTTATTCATCATTTTAATACAAAAGCATTTACGTCTCAAGTCACAAGGATTCACATTTTTCCATCGTTTTTGAACACGTCACATAAACACAGCGAGGGCAGTTGCATTATTCACGTCTCGTCCCGTTTCCAAGGGTCCCGAGGTAAGACGACACCGCCCCCAGAACCACGCCTGATCACTTTTCCTGTCGCTACGGTAACCGGCGCTCACCTGTCCCACGCGCTTCTGGGCAACACCTGACGCCGACTTCAGCTCTCGACGCTTTGACACCGGCGAGTATTTAGAGTGTCCCGTTACTTCAAACCTAAAGCGCCCCCTGCAGGTCGGACGACTCATTGAACTAAAATTGCAGTTATGACTTGGTATGTTTAAAATGTTATCACAGAAAAGCTCATTTTTTAGGTTCATAATTTCACTTCCTGTTTGTAATTGATGACATCACACTAGGAAATGACCCAGCAGACACTGAGAAAAAACTAAATTTGACAAATTCAAATATGAGGGATTTTATTTGGTTGAATTATTATTATTTTATTTATTATGATTATTTATTATTCATGTATTTTGTTTTAAAATATTGTTTATTATGTGCTTGTTAATATTTAGAATGTCAAAAAAGTTGTTAAGTTGTATAAACTTTGACTGGAGTGTCCCTGGTGTGATGTCACTTCCTGTCATTTTCTACACATTTTTCAACTTTCCTCCACAAATACCTGCTCGATTGGTGTAAAACTATCATTTATATGTACAACAGGTATAATAAATACACCAAATAAAATCAAAATTAGAAAATCTTAAAAACCTGTCATCCATTAAGTAGGAGTAAAAGGAGATGGTCCGAAAACTACTCCAAGAAGTGCAATTTATTTTGAAAAGTTACAGAAAAGAATGCTATCGAGAATATCCTTGTAATCTACCAGAAACTATCTTTGACAACCGTAACACTCAGACTTCTCAGTACATGCCGACACTGAAGGTGTGTGTGGTGGGCGGGCGTGTGTGGTGGGTGGGGCGGGCGTGTGTGGTGGGCGGGACGGGCGTGGCGTGCGGGACGGGCGTGTGTGGCGAGTGTGGCGTGCGTGGCGAGTGTGGCGTGTGTGGCGAGTGTGGCGTGCGTGGCGAGTGTGGCGTGCGTGGCAACTTCATTCATAATGGCGTTCAAGTGTTCCGTGCGGCGCAAACACAGACGCAGTAATCATTTCCAAGGGTCGCAAACGACGTCATAACACCGGCGCGGTTTTAGAGTGCGACGCGCAAAAGAACCACAAACTGAAGGCGCTCTTTGCCGTCAAAATGCGGAGGATGCGCGGAGATGAGATGACATTGTGCGTTTGAATTTCAAGCACTTTATTCCACATTCAAGCGCTCGCTCCCGACCTTGAAAAAGACTCTAAACTTTCAACCACATTCAAGGATTTCAAGCGAGAGAACGAGGGGTTAAATCTGTGTTATGCTCTGTACAGACTGCATGGATGTGCAAAAGACATGGAGAAACAACAAAGGACATGGAGAAACAACAAAAGGACATGGAGAAACAACAAAAGGACATGGAGAAACAACAAAAGGACATGGAGAAACAACAAAGGACATGGAGAAACAACAAAAGACATGGAGAAACAACAACAGACATGGAGAAACAACAAAAGACATGGAGAAACAACAACAGACATGGAGAAACAACAAAAGACATGGAGAAACAACTAAAGACATGGAGAAACAACAAAAGAAAGAAAAACAACATAGAAAAATAACAATAGACAAAAAACAACAACAAAAGATGTGGGAAAAACAAAACAAAAAACAGAAAAACTACAAAAGACAGAAAAACAACAAGACAGAAAAACAACCAAAAAAGACATGGAAAAAAACAAAATACCTGGAGAAACAACAAAATACATGGAAAAACAACAAAACACATGGAAAAACAACAAAGGACATGGAAAAACAATGGCATTAACTGTATTTTCAGATGTGGTGGCGCCTGTCATTAAAGTCATTAAAGTGATTAAACTGGCGATGTAACAGTGCCACGCCCCAAACGCCAGCGAACAGTCTCGTAACAGCGGCGTCACCAGTAACTCCACCGTCTGTGCTCGTAAATCCAAAGAGAAACGTCTCTCACTGCTGGATACAGTTTTTCTTTGAGGGTTTTCGTCCTTTTTTGTAACCTGGAGAAGAAATGATAAATTATTATAGTGTTGTGAAATAATCATAAAAAAAAAAGTGGGTGAAAAAATACAAACAGATAATAAACAAGTGAGATTATCAAAAACAACAATTCATAAGTCAGGAATGTAACATGTGTAATTGTAAGTATTGGAATCTCAAAAAATGAAATGTTGAACTTTAATACATATCAATTGTCTCATTTTTACGTTATAAATTAATGTTTAGGCCAACATTTTAACAAGATTACTTTTGAGAAACACAAAAAGTGACACAGTATATTTATTTAGTCAACATTTCACGTATAAAATTATATTTCTAGTATTACCCAACACCTAAATAACAACTCCTTGATGACTGGGGCTTTTGCCTTTGGTCATTTCCACAGTTACATGGAAATCTGATACAAAATACCCATGAGTCACTGCTTCTTTTCTGCTGCTTATCTTTACCGTGATTCTGATCTGGAGTTTTGGAAAATGACGCAATCGCTCGTAAAAAACAAAAAAACATGTGACTTCTGTAGAGTCGTGACTCAGACGTGACGACGCGTGGCTTTATCTCTCACACAAACAGGACCCGAGATACAAATGTGTTCAAGGGATTATTTTGACTTCTTATCTGAGCTGGTTTAGTCCTGGTTTAGTCCTGCTTTAGGCCTGCTTTAGGCCTGCTTTAGTCCTGGTTTAGTCCTGGTTTAGTCCTGGTTTAGTCCTGGTTTAGTCCTGCTTTAGTCCTGCTTTAGTCCTGCTTTAGTCCTGCTTTAGTCCTGCTTTAGTCCTGCTTTAGTCCTGCTTTAGTCCTGCTTTAGTCCTGGTTTACCATTTAGTGCTAGTTTAATCCTAGTTTACCATTTAGTCCTGGTTTAATCCTAGTTTACCATTTAGTCCTGGTTTAATCCTACAATTTATTCATTATAAAATATACACCTTAATTAGCCAGTGAGCAAATATTTAATTCATAAAGAACACATAGTTTATTAAGAGGCTTAAGAGTCAATTAAGTTAGTTATTAGTCTTATGGTCGTCTGTTTAATCTTGGTCTTTGGTTCAGTCCCGGTGGATAAGTCCTGGTGGTTTAGTCCCGCTGGTTTAGTCCCGCTGGTTTGGTTTAGTCCCGCTGGTTTAGTCCCGCTGGTTTAGTCCCGCTGGTTTGGTTTAGTCCCGCTGGTTTAGTCCCGCTGGTTTAGTCCCGCTGGTTTGGTTTAGTCCCGCTGGTTTGGTTTAGTCCCGCTGGTTTGGTTTAGTCCCGCTGGTTTGGTTTAGTCCCGCTGGTTTAGTCCCGCTGGTTTGGTTTAGTCCCGCTGGTTTGGTTTAGTCCCGCTGGTTTGGTCCCGCTGGTTTAGTCCCGCTGGTTTGGTTTAGTCCCGCTGGTTTGGTTTAGTCCCGCTGGTTTAGTCCCGCTGGTTTGGTTTAGTCCCGCTGGTTTGGTTTAGTCCCGCTGGTTTGGTTTAGTCCCGCTGGTTTGGTTTAGTCCCGCTGGTTTAGTCCCGCTGGTTTGGTTTAGTCCCGCTGGTTTGGTTTAGTCCCGCTGGTTTGGTCCCGCTGGTTTAGTCCCGCTGGTTTAGTCCCGCTGGTTTGGTTTAGTCCCGCTGGTTTGGTTTAGTCCCGCTGGTTTAGTCCCGCTGGTTTAGTCCCGCTGGTTTAGTGTAATCCTGGTTTTGTTCTATTTTTTGTCTGCATATGTAAGGTTTATAACTGATCTGGACCCGTTTAGATGTTTGGTAATGGTTTTGACTAGAAAGAGAAAACCATTGATCACTGAGAGGAAAACAGTGAATACAATAAAATTGGCTGTAAAAATGCGGTCTTTGTAAATTGAAACGTCATCGAGCGTGCGCCGCAGTCGACGGCCTGGAACGGTTATAAGCATAAATAACGATGCGTCATGCCGAGGCCTGTCCGGACGTGCTGCAGCGCTCAGTCTGTCCGGACGTGCTGCAGCGCTCAGTCTGTCCGGACGTGCTGCAGCGCTCAGACTGAGAACATTCGCCTTTCACGTGTGCATATTTCATCAGACATCTACTGCCTCTGGTCGTCAATAAAGTGAACGAGTTCAAACCTCAACCCGAGTTTCATTTTCAAACTAACTGAGGCAAAGGTAATATTACAGATGCCCGCTGGCTGTTTTTTTGAATTGTACACTTAGTTTCTTAAGGTTTAATGTTTTTACACCGCAAAAAACCTGATAGCATTATTGAGTTTCACACAATCAATCAATTTGTATGGTGTAGATAGCTTTTTTTGTTGTCCACTTTTAAAATATTCCTTCAGAAAAATAGAAAAATAGATGAATGGAAAAAAATATGGCATCAAAACAACATGTATCATGTTTCATTTTGTGCTTGTCTAAATAAAATAAATAAAATAAATAAAATAAATAAAATAAATAAAATAAATAAAATAAATAAAATAAATAAAATAAATAAGGGACAAGTTGGCCACTGTCCAGGGTGTACCCCGCCTAAGGCCCGAAGTCACTGGGATAGGCTCCAGTCACCCGCGACCCCGAAAGGGAACAAGCGGTAGAAAATGGATGGATGGAAAATAAAATAAAATAAAATAAAATAAATAAAATAAATAAAATAAATAAAATAAATAAAATAAATAAAATAAATAAAATAAATAAAATAAAATAAATGTGTCGACTGGATGACGCTTTAGAAAACCCTATATAAAGCTGTAATGATTTTGCTCTAAAGTCACAAACTCAACATCACAATCTCAAGAGAGACTGCGCGGCGGTTCGACCTGGTTCAATGAAATAGATTAAGAACTTTGACCGCGAACCCGCCTTCAAAACTCTGTTGACGTCAACCGGATAACGCACATAATTTAGTCAAGAATAACATTAGATACTAGTTTTGTGAAGCGGAATGGTTTTACCGACGAGTTCATGGTGAAGCACAAATTCGTGAAATTTAACACTAGGTCAACTGGGCAACGATTCCAACAAACCCAATTGACATTTATCCAATTTAGTCACGGTATTTTTTAGACTGTTGAAGCAAGATTCCTAGATTTTTCCGTGATTTATCCAAAGTGTATCCATAGCTTTTCCATTCATTCCTACTTGACCAATGATATCAAAACAAGCCGAAACAAGACGAACTGTTGTTTAGCAATTTTTTTTCCCCGCATCAATAAATACAAAGTTTGGCTAAAACGTCTACGCACCATCCTCTCCCGCGCCTACGTCGATGGCCTGCAGCGACTGGCTTCGTTGCGTTAGCTTCCCCAACCTCTTGATCTTGCTCTTGGTTACTCCAGGTCTCTCCAAGATCTCGAACCCATCGTCCGACTCGTTCCCACCGTTTGCGTCCACCAGCAAAACCTTCCCGTTATGGATCGGACTATGCTGCGTTCCCACTTTCCCGTTCTGCACCGGACTGTGCGGCATTCCCACTTTCCCGTTCTGTATCGGGCTGTGCGGCGTTCCCACTTTTCCGTTCTGTACAGGGCTGTGCTGGGTCACAACGCCTTCGTCTATCGTCTCTGGTGGCGCGTGGTGGCCGTGCTTCCCTTTCAGCAAATTCCGGATTGTTAGCTGCTTCTTGCTGTGATGTTTCTTCAAGTTTGGCTTCAGGTCTTGCTCGATGTTCCCCGTGTTCACCGTCGGACTTTGCGTCTCCGTTTTGTCCTCCTTCGCGTTGGGGAAACCGCTTAGCGCGCCGGTCCTCTGAGTGGACGCGCTCACCACGGAGTCTTTAGCCGAGGGCAAATCTTGCAGCGATCTCGTCAAGCCGGCGTTATTCCCGAAAACCAGGGAATATTTGGGATTGTGATATTTGTGCGCCGGGACTTTGAGGCCAGCCTGCTTGGTATCGCTGACGGAAACTTGAAATCGAGACGTAGAAACAGACGTCTGTTTCGTCGACTCCACTTTGGACTTTTTGACGTGGGTGGTGACCGGCGGTTTGGTGATGTTGAACTCGTGATACAAGTCCACTTGCTCAGAAATGGCGTAAAGTTCCCGGAAATCGTGGTCGAAAACGTCCACGATTTGTCCCGACATGACCGTGATGGTGTTTCGGTCCATACGAGACGAACTCCATGTGAAACTGTGGCAGAAAACAAAAGAAAGTCAGAGTTTTGCTGTAGTTTTCACACGCATTTTCAATTTGCAGGCCAGTAGACTTGAACTTAAGGCTTCACAATATGTTACTGATGTGGTACAGTATCGCGTGATCAACATTTACGATTCAATGTTATAGTGTAGTTAAGTTTATTTGCCATTTGTAGGTATAAAAGCTCAGAGTGCCGAGTTAAAAACTATACAAACAATGGATTTACATTGAAAAAGACAAAAAGTACCAAGAATCTACAAAACACGAACAAAAACTAATTCCAAATGAATAAATGGTTTATTAAGCAAGAGTTAGTAACTAATAATTAAGGTTAGGTTTTTCGAATTATGATGTTGTTTGGTGAGATTGTGCCTGTAGTAAATAATTATCATTGTTTTACATCAATAAAGTTGCAGTTTGTGAAGAAAATTTGGCAAATAAGTGAAAAATGACAGGAAGTAGAGCTGAGTTCAACAGAATCCCTCTGTGATGTCATCAAAAAGCGCCATTCCATCAAAAAATGTCGAGACAATTTGCAACTCCACCTTTTTAAGACAATTTAAACAACTATTTAACAAAATAAAAGTGTCGTCAGGTGTAATTATTTGTCCAATCGTAACTATTGTATGATTTGAATGTATTTTGGGCCTGGTTTACAATCCGGTTGCTAAGTAACGATTGTAGAATTATCTCTACCTATGTATTTGCTGGACATGTCAAACCAGGAAGTGATGTTATAAAAGACCAAATTGCCAAATTGGAAAAAAAACAGGCAGAAATGTTTGGTAAAATATCTTTAATCTTCCCCTTGTTTTACTAAAAAGTGCAGTCTAATGCGTCACATGGACTTTAAGCCTGAATCTTTTTAAATAAACAATTTGTTCACTATGAATGAAGTATTTGTTCATACTTTACAAAGGTATGAAAACGTCTTGTTTTCATAAAGTTTTACCCAAATAAATGTGGCTTTCATGAACATAGACAAGACATAAAACAGTAAGTCACATTTCTTTCTCTAAAGTCAGAACTCTGCTCCAAACCACATTTACTAACTGATCATTGAAGATTTGAACTGTGTTTGAAGTGATTTGAAGTGTTTTCGATTAATTTGTCGGAGCCAAGAATTGGTCTTGTCATTCTTAGGCTGCATAGAAATATCATGAAGGTCATTGGCCAAGCAGCAAAAACGTATAAAGAAAATTAGTGACAATCGAATAGTTGAACGTTAGAGACCTTCAACGAGGCATCGACTTGAATAAAGACACTTCAGCAGAAGTGTGTGCAGATGGGTGCGGGTGGTGCGGATGGTGCGGGTGGTGCGGATGGTGCGGGTGGTGCGGATGGTGCGGGTGGTGCGGATGGTGCGGGTGGTGCGGGTGGTGCGGGTGGTGCGGATGGTGCGGGTGGTACGGGTGGTGCGGATGGTGCGGGTGGTACGGGTGGTGCGGGTGGTGCGGGTGGTGTGGGTGGTGTGGATGGTGTGGATGGTGTGGGTGGTGTGGATGCTGTGGATGCTGTGGATGGTGTGGATGCTGTGGATGCTGTGGATGCTGTGGATGGTGTGGATGGTGTGGATGCTGTGGATGCTGTGGATGCTGTGGATGGTGTGGGTGGTGTGGATGCTGTGGGTGGTGTGGATGGTGTGGATGGTGTGGATGGTGTGGGTGCTGTGGGTGCTGTGGATGCTGTGGGTGGTGTGGGTGGTGTGGGTGCTGTGGATGGTGTGGATGGTGTGGATGGTGTGGATGCTGTGGATGGTGTGGATGGTGTGGATGCTGTGGATGCTGTGGATGCTGTGGATGCTGTGGGTGGTGTGGATGCTGTGGGTGGTGTGGATGGTGTGGATGGTGTGGGTGGTGTGGGTAGTGTGGGTGGTGTGGGTGCTGTGGATGGTGTGGATGCTGTGGGTGGTGTGGATGGTGTGGGTGGTGTGGATGCTGTGGATGCTGTGGATGGTGTGGATGGTGTGGATGGTGTGGGTGCTGTGGATGGTGTGGATGCTGTGGGTGGTGTGGATGGTGTGGATGCTGTGGATGGTGTGGATGCTGTGGGTGCTGTGGATGCTGTGGGTGCTGTGGATGGTGTGGGTGGTGTGGGTGGTGTGGATGCTGTGGGTGGTGTGGATGCTGTGGATGCTGTGGATGCTGTGGATGGTGTGGATGCTGTGGATGGTGTGGATGCTGTGGGTGGTGTGGATGGTGTGGGTGGTGTGGATGCTGTGGATGCTGTGGGTGGTGTGGATGCTGTGGGTGGTGTGGATGCTGTGGGTGGTGTGGATGCTGTGGATGCTGTGGGTGGTGTGGATGCTGTGGATGGTGTGGATGGTGTGGGTGGTGTGGGTGCTGTGGATGGTGTGGATGCTGTGGATGCTGTGGATGGTGTGGGTGGTGTGGATGCTGTGGATGGTGTGGATGGTGTGGGTGGTGTGGGTGCTGTGGATGGTGTGGATGGTGTGGATGCTGTGGGTGGTGTAGATGGTGTGGGTGGTGTGGATGCTGTGGATGCTGTGGATGGTGTGGATGCTGTGGATGGTGTGGATGCTGTGGGTGGTGTGGATGGTGTGGGTGGTGTGGATGGTGTGGATGGTGTGGGTGGTGTGGATGCTGTGGGTGGTGTGGATGCTGTGGATGGTGTGGATGCTGTGGGTGGTGTGGGTGGTGTGGGTGGTGTGGATGCTGTGGGTGGTGTGGATGCTGTGGGTGGTGTGGATGGTGTGGATGGTGTGGATGCTGTGGATGCTGTGGGTGGTGTGGATGCTGTGGGTGGTGTGGGTGGTGTGGATGGTGTGGGTGGTGTGGATGCTGTGGGTGGTGTGGATGCTGTGGGTGGTGTGGATGGTGTGGGTGGTGTGGATGCTGTGGGTGGTGTGGATGGTGTGGGTGGTGTGGATGGTGTGGATGCTGTGGGTGGTGTGGGTGGTGTGGGTGGTGTGGATGCTGTGGGTGGTGTGGATGCTGTGGGTGGTGTGGATGCTGTGGGTGGTGTGGATGGTGTGGGTGCTGTGGGTGGTGTGGGTGGTGTGGATGGTGTGGGTGGAGTGGATGGTGTGGATGCTGTGGGTGGTGTGGATGCTGTGGATGCTGTGGGTGGTGTGGATGGTGTGGATGCTGTGGGTGGTGTGGATGCTGTGGATGCTGTGGGTGGTGTGGATGGTGTGGGTGGTGTGGATGCTGTGGGTGGTGTGGATGGTGTGGGTGGTGTGGGTGGTGTGGGTGGTGTGGGTGGTGTGGGTGGTGTGGATGCTGTGGGTGGTGTGGATGGTGTGGGTGGTGTGGATGCTGTGGGTGGTGTGGATGGTGTGGGTGGTGTGGATGGTGTGGATGCTGTGGGTGGCGTGGGTGGTGTGGGTGGTGTGGATGCTGTGGGTGGTGTGGATGCTGTGGGTGGTGTGGATGGTGTGGATGCTGTGGGTGGTGTGGATGGTGTGGGTGGTGTGGATGGTGTGGGTGGTGTGGATGCTGTGGGTGGTGTGGATGGTGTGGGTGGTGTGGATGGTGTGGATGCTGTGGGTGGTGTGGATGGTGTGGGTGGTGTGGATGCTGTGGGTGGTGTGGATGGTGTGGGTGGTGTGGATGGTGTGGATGCTGTGGGTGGTGTGGGTGGTGTGGGTGGTGTGGATGCTGTGGGTGGTGTGGATGCTGTGGGTGGTGTGGATGGTGTGGATGCTGTGGGTGGTGTGGATGGTGTGGGTGGTGTGGATGCTGTGGGTGGTGTGGATGCTGTGGGTGGTGTGGATGGTGTGGATGCTGTGGGTGGTGTGGATGGTGTGGGTGGTGTGGATGGTGTGGGTGGTGTGGATGCTGTGGGTGGTGTGGATGGTGTGGATGGTGTGGATGCTGTGGGTGGTGTGGATGGTGTGGGTGGTGTGGATGGTGTGGATGCTGTGGGTGGTGTGGGTGGTGTGGGTGGTGTGGATGCTGTGGGTGGTGTGGATGGTGTGGATGCTGTGGGTGGTGTGGATGCTGTGGGTGGTGTGGATGGTGTGGGTGGTGTGGATGGTGTGGATGCTGTGGGTGGTGTGGGTGGTGTGGGTGGTGTGGATGCTGTGGGTGGTGTGGATGGTGTGGATGCTGTGGATGCTGTGGATGGTGTGGATGCTGTGGATGTTCGAGTCTTAAATCTTACTTATGATTCACACCAATGGTTTGTCAAATCATTTCAAAAAGAAAAAGTATCAATTCTATTAAAAACATTGCATTAAATATTGTACCGTGAGATTTTCATTTCGTTACATCCCTAAGTGTCAGCAATTAAGAGTCATCGGATCATGAAAATATGAAAGAAAAGAATAAAAAAGTACTTTATAAACACAGATTTTTACTTTTGTAGTAGGTTAACATGTGTGGACTCAACTAAAGTGTTATTGATTTTTCTTTAATTAAAAAAGTCCTACAAATCGAAAGGTCGCCCCTTGTTTCCTTGAAACATAGTAGTGGCTCCGCCCACGCACGAGCGCACACGGCGACTCTGCGCTGAAGGTCAGATCTTTACCGTTTTCACAATGGAACAACACTCTGTAGTTCACGTGTAATTTCGGCATTCAGGCGATGTCACGGCCACTCGCTCTGACCGCCGAAAGGAAGGAAAAATGTGTATCATAAATTAATTTGTTAGATGCTATAGCACCGTATCATCTAATCAGAGCTCTTCACTCTCAAAATACTGGCCTTCTGGTGGTGCCAAGAGTCTCTAAAAGCACAGTAGGAGGTAGAGCGTTTAGCTCCCAAGCGCCTGTGTTATGGAATCAGCTCCTGTCCATGTTAAATATGCTGACAGTCTCTTCATTTAAGTCCAGGCTTAAAACGTTCCTCTTGAAATGGCTTATGGTCAGACCAGTTAGGAACCAAACATAAACCCACAGTTTCAGCTACGCTGCCCTAGGAGCAACTATGGGGGAAGTATGGCAGCTTGAGCTCTATCCTCTGCTTCTGACTACTTATTCTATCAAACAATATTTGACATTTAATTTCACAAACACATTGAACATTGTAACGCCGGGCGAAGCCAAAACGATGATTTAACTGCCGTGTCCCAAACATTCAAATCGGGTTAGGCCTCTCTAAAAACAAAGGATTATAAAGACACTCCTTTTACAAGAAGGTAAAAACATGATCTTAGGTAGAGGTGGGAGCAGTTGTGTCCGACATTTGATTTAAAAACACTGAGAAGTACAAATGATTGGTCAAACAATGGTTTAAAAAGTATTTGGGGAAAGTAAGAGTACTTGTTTGCCACATCTGATTTATAATTTGAAGTTAATTAGAAGGACAAAAACAATAAATAATGCAAAGAATCTGGCGTTTTTAAAAGACAGACAATATGTGTGACTACCAGAGCAGCAGGGGTGGAAAGTGACAAAGTACTAAAGTAACATTTTTAGGTATTTTCACATTACTTAAAGGTTGAATGGACGATTTTTTGGGCACAAATCTAAGCCTCATTTCCTCGTGGCGTGAACTGCTGATTAGTCCTGCCACGTATCAATCATAAAACACCTACCGCTCACCTGCAGCCGCGTGTGGCTCGTCCCCACGTTTCCGCGTGCCTAAGCGCATGGATCTATCATAATATAGTTCCCTCAGTGTACGGGGCAAAATGAAGACGGAGAAAGACAGTTTGAGCTGACACAGAAGTGGACGGAAATCTACAGGAGACGAGAGATGCGATGCGCTCCGTTGCGCTAATAAACAAACGCACGTGTGTGTTGTATCAGTCCGCACGGGGGAGTGCGCATGCGCACTTCCGCCTGCACTCTCAAATCACCGAAAAATCGTCCATTGCGCCTTTAAGTTGTTTTTACAGTGGAGATTTTTTACCTTCACATCGTTGTTTTTCAAGTATCTGTACTTTTTTAACTGGCCTTTGAGCAAGCAAAAATATACACATAAATTCACGAAAAATCCCTTTATTCAAAGCGTGTAATAGTTCTCATCTCTAAATGCTTTTACTTTTTATTCTTATTTTACGCTATTAACATTTTAGTTTATATATTACTATATTTTTCAACTATATATAACTATATTTTTCAACAGGTACTTCAATATTTCTAATTAAGAAGATGTATTTGTACTTTTACTTTACATATCTGTACTTTTACTTTACTAAAACTAGTATCGGAACTGGATACTCTTTTGAGCAAATATTGATACTAAAAAAAAAGAATGATCTGATCATTTTTATTTTTTTGTTCGTTATGGTATAGCGTAAAACACATACTTAAAGACGTACAACTACATTCCGCCGACCGCCAGTAAAAGCAACACAAGACCACACTGTTTAATAAGTATAATTATTCAATGTTGAAAATGTCGGTCTATCACTTTTAATTATCATTGTGGTGTCAAAAAGTAAAAAGTTTAACGAGCATATAGGGAGTTTATACACTTTAAAGAGGATTTTTAGTTTAGTTTAAGTTATAATTTGAGTCTTATTTTCTGTTCAAATGGCTCTGAATGCCTCACTCTTGTTTGGAGCGGTCGCAAACAGCGAAAGTGCAGAGGCGGACCAAATTGCAGTGATTTAAGCCATTTGGAAAGTTCCCTAAAGAGGTATTTTTAAAAATCAAATTGAGCTTTCACAGGAAATGGCTGTAATTGCGTGCGTATTATAAAGATCGGAACAGAACTCGCGGGCAGAACAATCAATAGTCGAGCGTTTTTCGTCAGGTTCGAGGCGGCGCGCTGGTCTTTGTTCGCCAATAATTACTGCTTACAACGTATACTGTGTTAAAGTGTGACCTCAGATGCATCGTGTTACTTTACATAGTCACAATGCATGTTTTTTAAGAAATGTTTGCGCAGTAAAAACTCCCATAAAAAAAAAAAAAAAAAAGATTAATGCAAGGGCGGCACAATGGAAATTTGTTGTTGTTTTTTTTAAAAAGGGGAAAAAAAGAAAAATTAATTGATATACCAAATGATAAAATAATACAAGAATCGTATGAATTATTGTTGCAGTCTTTTCAATTCGATAATGGTTGGACATCTTTAAATTCGATTACGTTTTAAATTCGATTACGATACAATTTAAGTACAATTTTCACTTCATCAAATGTCTTTGAAAGTTCCTCTGTGATGGTTAAATCTGTATTTTTGGGTCATTCGAAGTGTCGATCGTCACCCTCACGATCTGCAGTCTCTGGGAGGAAAACCAGCCTCGCAACACGTCCCGAAGACAACTCTCCTGAGAAACCCTGGCCCTTTTTGAAAATATGTTTGGCAACGTTAAATGTTTTTGTATGTGTTTATACCTTCTTGTTGCAATAAAAAAAAAAAAAAGAAGGAAAAAGCCTCAGAACTCCTGCCATGGATGCAATAAATGAATATCTTTGTGATATAATTTTGGCAGAGGGAGAAAAAAGCAAAAAAACAACAACAATAAAGGTCTGGACTGACATAATAACAACATTAATTAGACCAATGGGAAAAATTTACAAATTTGATCAACTTTGGGCGAGATGGGACAAGTACGTTGGACTTGTTGTGCCGTCATTTTATTAATATTTTATCTAATCGTGCCATTATTATTTTTTATTATTTGCATTATTATTTTTGTTTTCCAGTTGTGGTTCTTGGGTTTCTTGTTTTTTCCTGTTTTGTGTGATATTAAGTCGAAAAATGTGAAGAAAAAATAGTGATCTGCAGGGGGAGCTTTACTTAGTTTAGCGCTTTAATGCCGAGTCAGACCCGTTTGGAGTTACATGACATTCGACAGACGCAGATTTACTTTTCTATTCCAGTTGTTTCAGGCGTTATATCCAATGCATCCACTTATAATGCCGTTTGTTAAATTATTCATGCCTACAAGTTTCTCACACAGAATGAACAAGAGGATATATTTGTAGATTCATCAGAATATTATTCGTACACAGCGTCTCTGTACATTCAAGTCAATGTTATGTATATATGAATGTTTGCATTATGTTGCCACAAGGGGTAATCAAATAAAATAATAAAGTGCTGTAGTCAATAAAGAAGTAATTAGGATTTTTTTTATGTGACTGTTCAAAACAACACAAAAAAGTGTTTAAAAATATTCCAGTCAAACATGTACTAGAAAGGTTACATAGTGCACCTTTACTGTACCTAATGGAGTGTGTTGCAAAGTCTCGGATTAATTCATAACAACCACTAACGTACAAATAATTATTTTTAACGCAGTATATACCGTATTTTCCGGACTATAAGTTGCACCTTTTTTCATAGTTTTGGCCGGGGTGCGACTTATACTTATATCTATACTTATACTTATATACTTACACTCTGAAGCGACTTAAATGTGACATTATTTGTTATTTTCATACTTGCAACTGCATTTCATACTCCAGTGCGACTTATATATGTTTTTTTCATCTGTATAATGCATTTTTTGGCTGGTGCGACTTATAGTAAGGAAAATACGGTACATTGGCAACTGGACTTGAGTGTTTTTGTTGTTGTTGTTGTTGTTGTTTGTTGCTCACCTGTAAGACCCGAACATGACCTTCTCCCCGTCCACGAGCATGTACTTGGAGCAGAGTGAGCCGGGCAGCTTCCCGTGGGACAGGGCCAGACCGGAGCCTCTCACCAGACGCACACGCAGGTTCTGTCGGGACGGAAACGCACACGCTTCAGCAAACACGCCAACTATTACTGCACACCATTCGACAACAGCGCCCCTCCAGCCATGTGGGAGCGACTGCGCTGACGTGATGGTTGTCGCCGCGGGGGCTTTAGTTTGCTGGAAGATTTCTCATGGGAAAATGGTCAAATTGCTTAAGAAACAGATTTTTGCGAAATGTCAGTCACTTTTTAGAACAATGTATGACTTGTCGGTGTAATCCCTCATTCGTCCAGGCGTGTTCCATAGTAGAAAAAGCTTCAGTTGTAGTCATCTGGACTCAGTTTGAAAAAATAGACGTTTCGACTCTCATCCAAGAGTCATTGTCAATAAAAGAATTTAGATCGAGAACTCCGATATTAAGTCAAGGAAGCTATTTTTGTTAAAAAAGAAAGACCTTCTTTAAACAGAAATGGAGGGCTAAGGTTTAATCTTCCTGTTATTTATAATGGGTTACTGAACCCCTGGAAAGGTAGAGGACCAGGACCAGGACATTTATATGTTAATCAGGTACTCAGGGTGGTTGAGCCAGGGTCTCACAAAGACAAAGAGGATTCTAATAGCCCATTAAGATTCTGAATAGGCTAGCTCGGTAGATACAAGGGGGGAGTTTCTGTTGAAACAAACAACTCTTTCTACTTCAGGAAGGCTCCTCCCAATGGGCGGGTCTTACCACAGAACAGTATTAATATCGGAGTTCTCGATCTAAATTCTTTTATTGACAATGACTCTTGGATGAGAGTCGAAACGTCTATTTTTTCAAACTGAGTCCAGATGACTACAACTGAAGCTTTTTCTACAATGTATGACTTGATTGAACATGTAGCTCAGTCTGTAGCGTGCTCGTCCTCTGATCCGAAGGGCGGAGGCTTCTAATCCGCTCCAGATGAATAGTATTTAAGAGTTTGAAGTTTGCATGTTTCTCTTTGTATACGTGCGTCTGGAGTTCAACAGTGACGGCGCATCTGGAAGTTAATGTCCCATTTCTTCCATAAACTGTCAAAGACTAAATGTATACGGACGATTAAAAGCTTGTTCTGGGCTAGTCGGCTATTTGGAACGAACACAAAATCCATACTTCTATTTAAAATATGTTTCTGAAGCTGCTAACTTGCTAAAACTGAATTAAACTGAATTGAAGTTTTAAATGTGTGCTTTTTGACCGAAAAAGCGCATATCGGTTTAGCCTTCGCCGATCCTTTAATATTTCCGTTTTTCAAATTATAACCTTTTTTTTTATTATTATTATCACTATATTATTCAGGTCCATTTCCTCCAGGTATTTCTCCACCAACTCAAAACACGCACAATAAGATGAAATCCTCCAGTTACGTTAGCCCTGACCCAGGCTCCTGACACATTCTCCAGCGAAAGGAAGGATGACCGGTGGAAATGACTGGTCAGAGCACTCAACCACCAACATGAAGGTAATAAGAATAATGTCACATCGGCGCTTTGAAAGGCTTCGATAAGTGTATGGCATTATTATTATTCATTACTATTATAATTATTACGAGTTTTGTATTATTATATTACAATTCAGTATTATTATTACTATGATTTGTTGTGATTTATTATTATTATTACTACTATGATTTGTTATGATTTACTATTACTGTTACTGTTACTGCCGTCGTCGTTATTTACTATGATTTGTTGTCATTATTTTTGTGGTTATTTTTGTTATTATTATTAGTTATTATTATGATTTATTAGTATTACTATGATTCGTTATTATTATTATTACTAGTTGTTGTTATTATCATTATTATGTATTATTATTATCATAATTAAATCATTATTTATTATTATCATAATACATCTACAAGTATCAATACTAATACATTTGTTATGATCTCAATAAGAGAAAATGTCCTCTGAATCTCGCTGACTCGTGTCTTTTCATTCCCCGCTTGAATAAACGTCTGTCAGTGCATCGTTTATCACGGTTGGAAATACGACGTGCCTTGACAAACACGGCAGTCACGCCTTCGGCTAAACACACGGATTAAATACACGGATTAAACACACGGAGCCCTGTTTGCTTAAAGGGAAGAGACCGGGACGAGCACAACACGTGTCACGGGGAAACTTACTCATCGTTATCCACCGCTCCGGCTCATGTTTTGATGATTCAGAAGACATTAACGCTATATCAGCCTTTTCTCTCACACGTGCAGCTAAATATGATCAATCTGGAGTTTTGTCCAATCACAGCAGCCAAAGTCAGACGGAAAAAAGAAGGAAATGTTTTTAAATCTAAATGCTTCTGTAGCTTCATCCCTACCATTTCTTACGCTTTGCACTGAGTTAGCGAACGTTAACACTGTATTTTCTGGACAATAAGTCACACCTTTTTTCATAGTTTTGGCCGGGGTGAGATTTATACTCCAGAGCGACTTATGTGATATTATTCGTTATTTTCACACTGACAACCACAAGAGGGCGCTCTAGGCTCTAAGCGACGCAGAAGAAGAATCTGCACTTCCTCTACCTCCAGAGTTTGTGTCAAGAAATGAGACATACACCGATGCTATTCCTTAAAACATAGAGAACACATTTCAACTTAGAATATGAAACGACAGAGAAATATCAGACATTTGTATGGCATGCATTGGAGAAAACGCCGGGACTGCGTCAGCCAGGCTCTTGTAAGCAGCCTGGCTGACCCTCCTGCGTCTCACACCGTTTTTTCCCATGCTGGTTGGTTTTATTAGATATTCTGGAATAGGCGGGTCACATTTCTCATTGGTCAGCTTCACATCAAGGCACTTGATTTACAGCTGGTATTTTTCCTAGAGATCAAGCCTTGGGTAAACATTACCCAAACTCCTCTGGGCTGTCACACCCCCCCTGGGGCAACATTCTTTACGACACCTTCACAAACAAATGCTGTCACACACCCGTTTTTCTCTTACTAATGATACAGATAAAATATCACTATTATGCAGATAAAATACATCACAGAAATATAATCATATATTCACATTTTATCACAGTTTTTGGAATTGTTTAGAAGTGACACAGAGGAAGAAGAATTCAATGGATTTAGTGATTTGGGGTAATACTGATGCTTTGGTAAACTTGTTAGCATGTTCTTTATGCTATAGTTCTCTGAATAACTGTTAAGGCCCGTACACGCCGCGACGGCCGAATCGCGCCAGACGCGCGTTCTCGACGCCCCGGACTCCGTAAAATACACCCGAGTGGTCCTGCCACTTATAGTCCGGAAAATACGGTATTCATATTTGATCGTTTGAGTAATGACAAGCCATTTAACTAGTACTTCTACAATAATATGTCTACTATAACTACTAAGTTTTACTGCCCTCTCAGCCTGTGTTACCCCGCTTGGGCTCTCAACAGAGTGAAGAGAACCAAGAAGCAGGACAAAAGGGAAACTGAACAGAGAAGGAAGGGTGTTTCTATCCCTTATGTGTCTGGCCTGTCGGAAAAACTGCAGAGAATTTTTAGACAACACGAAGTCCCTGTTTATTTTAAACCAGGAAACACTTTAAGACAAAAACTGGTTCACCCTAAGGACAAGTTGCCGACTCAAAAACAGAGCAATGTAGTTTATTCGATCCAATGCAGTAAAGAAAGTTGTAAAGAACGGTACATAGGTGAGACCAAACAGCCTCTACACAAGAGGCTCTATCAGCACAGAAGAAATACAAGTTCAGGACCTCAGAGCGCCGTGCATCTCCATCTTGAAGCCTCTAATCACTCGTTTGAAGACGGTGAGGTGAAGGTTTTAAGCAGGGAGAAAAGATGGTTTGAAAGAGGAGTCAAGGAAGCTATTTTTGTTAAAAAAAAAAAAAAGACCTTCTTTAAACAGAAATGGAGGGCTAAGATTCAATCTTCCTGGAATCTATAATGGTTTACTGAACCCCTGGAGAGTTAGAGGACCAGGGAATTTAGATGTTAATCAGGTACTCAGGGTGGGTGAGCCAGGGTCTCTCAAAGACAAAGGGGAGACTAATAGCCCATTAAAGGGTTGAATAGGCTCGGTAGATACAAAGGGGGGAGTTTCTGTTGAAACAAACAAATCTTTCCTCTTCAGGAAGGCTCCGCCCAATGGGCTGGACTTACCACAGAATAGTACAAATATCAGAGTTCTCGACCTAAATTCTTTTATTGACAATGACTCTTGGATGAGAGTCGAAACGTCTAATTTTTCTAACTGAGTCCAGATGACTACAACTTAAGCTTTTTCTACATTTACTTGATATACTCCAACCATTTATCATACAGCATCAAACGTGACATTTTACGGAAAACGTCTTTGTATTTTGCCTCCTAATTGTCCACTTCCTCTCCCTGAACAGAGCCATTCTTACCAGAAACACTCACTCTTTTTGTCACTTCACTGAGTATACGGTTACCCATAAGCACTAGGGGCCTGCTCCCGGACGCTCTGAATGTGCATTTGGAGGGCAGTGAAAAGGGCCCGTTTACAGCGCGATCGGGTGACACGGCGGGGTTAGCCTCGGAGTCGCTAACCGAAGCTAACGGGAGATAAGCTGTGTCACAAGTGCAGGTGGAATAACATCTGTGCCTCTGATCTAGGCCAGTGTTTACTTACACTTTCTAAAAGGTGCACTGCGAGAAGTTCCTGTCGCCGCCGGTTACGGGTCGTCATTATCATTTTTTATAAATATCGGATTTAGATTGATTAAGCGCTGCAAATTATTTTCAACATTTTGGCTGATTTACTGCTCTATTCTATTCTAGTTTAGATCTAATTTATTTATTCATATTTTATTTTAGTTTATGTTTTAATTATATTTTAGTTTTATTTTATGTATTAGTTATATTTTAGTTTTATTATTGTTATTGTTTTAAATTATTATTTATTTCATTTTATAATTTTATTAATTATAAGTTATCACAAGAGGAGCATCATACAAACTAGTCTGAGTCAAGTTTAGGACATTTATTATTTGCCCGTTAAGTTATTACCGTATTTTCCGGACTATAGAGGAAGTGCAGATTCTTCTGCGTCGCTCAGAGCCTACAGCGCCTTCTTGTGGTTGCCAGTGTGAAAATAACTAATAATATCACATATAAATCGCACCCCGGCCAAAACTATGAAAAAAGGTGCGACTTGTAGTCCAGAAAATACGGTAGTTAGTTTATTTGTTTGTTTATCTGTGTAATATTTAGCATTTGAGGGACGGCGTGTTACAAAAAGGTCATGGCAAAACACTTTGATACCAGCATTGTCCGTTTTATCCGTCTGTATAAAATAAATATACCTTCCCAAAACGAGGAGAATATGTTTGTTTCTCAAACTTTTCACACCAAGTTCCACGGAAGAATATAGAAGATAAAAACGCTTTCAGTTTTTTCTTCTCTATTGTGCATTTTTTGGCTGGTGCGACTTAGTCCGGAAAATACGGTAAGCCAATAAGTGACATGCATCCTCAAAGTCAATTCGATACATTTGAGATTGAGTGTAAAGATCTCCAGCGTCTCTTTGGGGGGAACACTGAACCAAAGCCCTCGT
This sequence comes from Eucyclogobius newberryi, assembly GCF_026437365.1. Taxonomy (NCBI): domain Eukaryota; kingdom Metazoa; phylum Chordata; class Actinopteri; order Gobiiformes; family Gobiidae; genus Eucyclogobius; species Eucyclogobius newberryi. Next base: position 19,882,251 of record NW_027315757.1, read on the forward strand.
GGCGTCTCACCCTCAGGTGCACAGCGTTGATCTGGAGCCTGGAGCACATGTCAAGGAAGTGAGGGACTCCGCCCGCGTCCAGGACGATGTAAACGGCCACCGAGCGACGCGACGAGGCGTCCAACAGGTCCTGGAGGATCTGCAGGTCTGTGAGCAGGTCCATCGCGATTGCCAGCACCTGAAACAAACAGTATTTATTATATTTACAGTGATACGGGCTGCAGTTTCAGGTATTTATCAGTGTTTCCCCCAGCCCTATTTAGCGTAGCGGGCTGATACGCCCATATCCTGAATCAATCCAAAGTCGCGACACTGCCCTAACGACGTATCAGCTGTGCGTCGCGGCCGATAGTTCGGTAAAGTTAGCGTCATATTCACAGATTTGGACTTCCGAGGTCAGCCAAGCAACTACAACCTTGTTTTTAAAAATCAAATGCGTATTTTAGGCGCAGCGAATTACACTGCTCCGAATGTGCAGCCGGAGCCAAAACGAGTGCTTAAGGACCGTCATCCAATGTGCATTCAGAGACGAGACGAGTGCTTAGGGACCGTCATCGAATGTGCAGCAGGAGCGGAGACGAGTGCTTAGGGACCGTCATCAAAAAGCAAAACCAAAACTGGAAACGTTTTATAGCTGGAATGGAACGTCAAATAGAGCGATACAATTTGAATAAGAGTAAATACACCATGATGGACGCCACGAAAACCTTTATTTTTCCATATGAAGCTTTATTTGTGTTTATTTATGGAATATGATGTAATATGAAAATTAATCTTTAATAGCTTTTTAAATATTTAATGTAGGGTCACCAAATTCACAGCACTTATCAATAATGGTAATATCTATCTACTACCACCTTTATTTTACCCATCAGAAGCATACTACATGTTTTAATGATGAAATATGATAAATTATGGATATCAATCTTCAATAACTTTTTTATTGTTGGAACACCAAATTGTGTTTTCAGTAGCATTATTTTTTTCTTCTGTTGTGTGTTTTATAAATCACGTTTCTCTTGAATAGTTAAATACATATTTTTTTGTATTTATTTATGTATTTTCTTTTGTTGTTGTGTGTTTGATAAATTACTTTACAAATTGGACTACGTTGGACCTTCCCTGAATAGTTAAATAAATGACAAATTAGTCGTTTTTTGAAATTGTTATTTTGTTTTTCTTCTTTGGCTGGTGCGACTTATACTCCAGCGCGACTTCTATATGTTTGTTTGTTTTTCTTCTCTATTGTGCATTTTTTGGCTGGTGCGACTTATATAAATACGGTATTAGCTTAGAATATGTTTTTGTTCTCATTGTTCTTTAGAAATCCACAGAACAAAAGGTTGTAAAGATTAGACTCGAGTCATTGTCGCGTCGCTGTCTTATCTCCTTCTGTTTGCTTTGCGTCTTAAGGCAATAACTTAGCGTCTTAACGTCCAGGAGCAGCAGATTCAAAAGGTTAATAATGTTTTACGAGCTCTATAAGCGTCACAGAGGAACATGTTTGAGTAATGAAAGCTCTGTATGCAAATCCAACCGCCCCATTACGAACAGACAAGGAGGTTTTACCAGTTTGTACTCGTGCCAAATCCAACGCGGCCGATTCGCTTCCAGAGAAAAGGTGAAAAGTGGGTCACGGGCTCGGCGGCGGTGGCCAACGCTCGCCCGATCGGGTGTCGGGTCAAGGGTTTTGATGTCATTATAGGAAATTGATCAGATGGACTGTCAAAAACTGATCAAAAACTGGTTTGAATCGATGCTTGATTTTTATATATTTATTTATTTTTAACTGTAAATTGGACAAGGATCGTTTTTTGATAGTTTTATCAACGTGATCGATCAGAACGACAGTAAGATACATAAGACGAATTCTGATTTCCTGACTATAAGTCGCACCAGCCAAAAAATGCATAATAGAGAAGAAAAAATCATATATGTAGGTCGCATTTTTTGGGTAACATTAACAGTTATTCAGATAACTATAGCATAAAGAACATGCTAACAAGTTTACCAAAGCATCAGTATTACCCCAAATCACTCAATCCACTGAATTCTTCCTCCTCTGTGTCACTTCTAAACAACTCCACAAACTCCAGAGGAAGAGGAAGTGCAGATTCTTCTTCTGCGTCGCTCAGAGCCTAGAGCGCCCTCTTGTGGTTGTCAGTGTGAAAATAACGAAAAATATCACATACAAGTCGCTCTGGAGTATAAGTCGGTCAAAACTATGAAAAAAGGTGCGATTTATAGTCCGGGAAATACGGTAATTTTTGTTGAAAATGAGTTTTCTACGTTGATTTTTTAAACTACTCCTTTCTTTTTAATAAACAATTACAAAACAAGCAGTTGTTTACATTTTATTTGAATTTAGTTCATAGTATTGATGTTTATTATAACATTTACATTTTAATCAAACTCTTTTTACTTTTAATGTAAGCGTCGGAGTCGACAAAAAAGTGATTATTGTTTTAACGTGGTATCGTAATGTTTTCCTTGGTATCAACGTTGCAGTTTATCTTTCTGATCAAAGCTTCATCCACAGAAGATATAAATATAACTGCGAAACTGATAAATGTTTAATGCTATAGTTAATCACATGTACATTCTCGTTTACATGTTTATATCGTGATAGTTTGAACCGTTTGCGACGCTTTAAAAACCCTGGCTTTCGTCCCGTGTCTTTGGAGCGCTCGGACCTGCCCAACACGTCGGACTGGCCCGCCCACTGAAGCCGTGACGTTTCAGACTTTCAAATAAAAACAAAAGGAAGTTCCTCCCGAGTTCTTTTTTTTTTTTTAAACCCTACAACCGTTAAAAAGATAAGCCACGCCCACAATCACAAAGACTCGATTCGTAAAAAAGCCCAAGGTGTAATTAGCCTCGGCTCAAGAACTCGTTTTTCCAGGCGAACACAAACGCAGAGTCAATATCAGCCGCTGTAAATGAATTATAAAAATGAATCATAAAGACGTTTTACTGCCTCTGAAAGTGACTGTAAAGTGGGACAAAAAAAAATCTATGGAGACAAATCTGATATATATGTTTTTTTCTTCATTTTGTTGACATTTTAGAGCAGAAATAATACAGATATCGTATTAAGCATTCGAGTAAACTAGATTTTTTACAGGCAAATGGTGTAAAAATTCAAATTACGCCTAATTTGTTTTTGCAAATAAAACTGTAATGAATCAAGAATAGAAGTTTTAATGTCCAGAATAAATCTATGAATTATTATTTCATTTATTAAAAAACGCAAACAGCTTTGGGCGCAGGTTCAGTTTAAATGGGGAGAGAGCAAATGAACCAAAAGAACAAACAAAAGTAGAAGTTTTGTGCTAGTTTACACTTGTACTCTGCTTAATCTTTGACAAAACAGTCTCGACCTTTGTCTTTCATCACAAACACGTGACACTCGCTTTGGTTTCCGGGTAAAGACAGTTAAGTTGGCACCGATCCCAGAATGCTTCACTTCACTAGAACCTGGCACGGAGAACGATGACATCACAATCAAATATACAGCGTGATATTGACTTCAGTGCCAGGACTAAATGGTTAAAGCACATTCATAATCATAGTAATAGTAATAATGATGACAGTAATATTAACAACATGTGCAGTCAATGATAACAACGTAATGCACTATTATAACAAATCTTTATTATATTTAAGTTTTTTTTGTTTTTTTCAATGCCACGTTTAAATTGACAAGACAAGTGCAGTTTCCCAGTTCAAATCAATCACTCTTGTTATGGGAGTTACACTTCAGGGTGTTGTGACCACAGCAGACTGAACCAGAGCTGACCAAAACCAAGACTGAAGCAGGTCTAAACCAGGACTAAACCAGGACTAAACCAGGACTAAACCAGGTCTAAACCAGGTCTAAACCAGGACTAAACCAGGTCTAAACCAGGACTAAACCAGGTCTAAACCAGGACTAAACCAGGACTAAACCAGGTCTAAACCAGGTCTAAACCAGGACTAAACCAGGTCTAAACCAGGACTAAACCAGGACTAAACCAGGACTAAACCAGGTCTAAACCAGGACTAAACCAGGTCTAAACCAGGTCTAAACCAGAACTAAACCAGGTCTAAACCAAGACTAAACCAGGTCTAAACCAAGACTAAACCAGGTCTAAACCAAGACTAAACCAGGACTAAACCAGGTCCAAGCCAGGTCCAAGCCAGGACTTAACCAGGTCCAAACCAGGACAAAACCAGGACTAAAGCAGGTCTAAAAACAGTTACTATGGTGAGATTTGACAATATTTCCGTTTTCAGTTTAATTTTTTCAAACAAAATAATTTGCCTCGACCCAAAGGTCTAAAAACCCTGGTCTAGATATTGCTGTACTCTAGTACAAAAACGTTAAACCTGAAGCAGACTTTTTCTTCACATAAATGTTTGTACTTTAATGCATGTAAGGCCTCCTTCTTACTTCTCCACATGTACATTTCCCCTTTGATATAGTTTTTCTATTTCAAATGGACCAAAAGTACAATTATGTTGTCGAGCATCGCAGCACACAGCGGGAGGTCTGGAACATTAACGCACTTTCTCTACAATTAATTGCAAGTCACACTTTTCCTTTTATATCAGTCAAACCTTATAGCTTAGTTTCAAGGAGAACAGAAGCGCGCAACAAACGGGCAGATATTCAGAGAAATGTGTTATAATCTCAGAGTCTATTGTAATATAAGAGACAAACTGGCCAGATATTGTGTCAAAAAGGACATAAAAGTGACATTTCTGAGTTTAACTGGGCAGTGTTTACATTTGTGTGAAACTTGAACCTCAACCAGGACATTAATTCCACGCGTTTGTCTCCAGTAGATTAGACTACTGTAACGGCCGCTCACTGGTCTCTCCAAACGAGCTGTAAAACAGCTGCAGTACATCCAGAACGCTGCTGCTCGGGCCTGACTAGAACCAGGAAGTATGATCACATTAGTCCTGTTCTCAGGTCTCTCTGCACTGGCTCCCTGTGGCTCAGAGAATAGACTTTAAAGCAGCTCTGCTTGTGTACAAGTCTCTCCGTGGCCTAGCACCAAAGTACATCTTGGATATGTTAGTGCCATATGAACCATCTCGGACTCTGAGGACCTCAGGGACCGGTCTCCTGCTGGTGCCCAGAGTCAGGACTAAACATGGGGAATCTGCGTTTCAGTTTTATGCAGCTAAAATCTGGAACAGTCTTCCTGAAGATGTGAGACAGGCTTCTACTCTGACAATGTTCAAATCTAAGCTAAAAACTGTTTTGTTTAGCTGCGCATATGACTGAAACAATTTTTTCTTTGCACTCTTCTCTTTTGTTTGTGATTTTATTAGTTTAGAAAATCAGTTGGATTGATAATTTTCAATTTAGTTAATTTTATTGTAGTTAATTTTTTTCTTTGCACTCTTCTTTTGTTTGTGATTTTATTAGTTTAGAAAATCAGTTGATTGATAATTTTTAATTTAGTTAATTTTATTGTATTTCTGTAATTTCTTTGTGATTTGAATGCATTTTTCCTGCTGTGTGAAGCACTTTGAATTGCCTTGTGTATGAAATGTGCTCTACAAATAAACTTGCCTTGCCTTAATGTCATGTTTTAGCACATTTCAGCACATTTTATTGGGATTAGAGCTGAAGTCGACCCAAAAATGATTCATTGATGAGTTGACAATAAAAAAAAAGTTGTATTTTGAAAAAACAAAAAACAAAAACTTTATAACAAAGACAGTGGCATTATTAAAGTGCCCCCTACAGGTCGGAGGACTAACTGAACTAAAACGCAGATAGATATTTTGAATTTAATGTTTGTAATTAATGACATCACACTAGGAAATTACCCAGCTAACACTGGGTCACAATGTTTTAAAAGTGTGACTAGTAAGGCAAGGCAAGTTTATTTGTAGAGCACATTTCATACACAAGGTAATTCAAAGTGCTTCACACAGCAGGAAAAATGCATTAAAATCACAAAGAAATTACAGAAACAGAAATACGATAAAATTAACTAAATAAAAAAAATAATAATAAAAAAACACCTAGCCACAAAGGGTAACGTGTTTTCGGAGTCCAACTCCTTTTTAAATCAGTCCAACTGATGGTACGTACTATTACAAGTCCAACGTGTTTCGGAGTCCAACTCCCTTTTAAATCAGTCCAACTGATTGTCTAAACTAATGAAATCACATAAAAGAGAAGAGTGCAAATAAAAATCCTTTCAGTCATATTCGCAGCTAAACAAAACAGTTTTTAGCTTAGATTTGAACATTGTCAGAGTAGAACCTGTCTCACTTCAGGAAGACTTTTCCAGATTTTAGCTGCATAAAACTGAAACGCAGATTCCCCATGTTTAGTCCTGACTCTGGCACCAGCAGGAGGCCGGTCCCTGAGGTCCTCAGAGTCCGAGATGGTTCATATGGCACTAACATGTCCGAGATGTACTTTGGTGCTAGGCCATGGAGAGACTTGTACACAAGCAGAGCTGCTTTAAAGTCTCTTCTCTGAGCCACAGGAGCCAGTGCAGAGACCTGAGAACAGGACTAATGTGATGGTACTTCCTGTTTCTTGTCAGGACCCGAAAAATTCGCTCTCAAATAGTAAAAATATTTGAGAGCGAATTTATTTTGTTGAATTGATGTTAAGAATGTCAAAAAAGTAGTTTCTTTGTGTAAATTCTGCATACACTTTGACTGGAATGAGTCATGTCCCTGGTGTGATGTCACTTCCTGTCATTTTCTACAGATTTTTCAACATTTCCTCCTCAAATACCTGCTCGATTGGTGAAAATTATCATTTGTATGTACGACGATGACGGGAATCACTAACTTCTTGCGTTACAACAAAAATCTGCATTTTAACACTATTAATTTTAGCTTTAACGTCTGCTGCAAATGTTAATGGAGAATGACATCTGAAACCCAACATTTATTTGGACGATTACAGCGTAATCCGACACTAATCCAAAAATTCACCTTTTCCCAATTAGTTAGACTGATCTTGACCTTTATTAGAACTATCATAACAACACATTGAAACATAAAGAAAGCACTATAACTTTGTGTTGAAAAAAGTGTATTATTGTCCATATTATTATTATTATTATTATTATTGTTGTGGTATTGAAATCTGTATCGAGCTTATTCCCATTCCCATTATTGTCTTAGCTTTTTAATCACATTTTTGTTTAGCTTGTTTTGTTCATTGCACATGAGATTCTAATTTACATATCTCAGAAACGTTGCTAAAATATACATTTTTTGTACATCTCGCTCCTTTAGTTGTAAAAGACGTGCTTTCCTTTTGCGTGCAGAGTTTTTTCAACAGGAATTCAGTCCCGTTTTAAAGTAAATCCTCGTTCCAAACCTCCAATGAACGAGCAATGACAGATTTATACAATTTATTAATACATTTGACGTTTGAAGATAAGATAATAAGGTTGTTGTGGGTGAACAGGTTAATATGTTGATAAAGTCAGTCTGATTTTTTGACATATTTCTGGAATTCTAAGACGCTACGGAGCCACTTTCCTCCTCTTTTATGTCAGCGAGTCACTGTTTAAGAAGGTTGACGAACAAAAACAGGATTTTCCAAACTTTTCACACAACAAATGTCAAAAATCAACAACAACGTGAACAAGAATCTCCCTAAAATATAAATCGTATTCATAAAACGTGTGCAAACTAGTGGAATAATATTTGAATTGTTCATTTTAAAGGCGCACTTTGTCTGGAGATGTGGTATTGCTTGGCCCAGAATCCTCCACAATATGACATTAAACATATTCATCTCTATGGAAAGAAGTGGGAAAAGTCAGATCTGCGGAGAGGCGAGCGTGTTCGCACAGTGAGTAAGCATGATTTCCAAGGGATATTTGAGTGACGAAAAGGCCAGATATAAAATAAAAAGTATTTAAATATGATTTGATAAATAAACAAACCTTCGCTAACAACATTAATAACATAAACAGTGAGTATTTATAAATAGTTTATTATTGATGAATTTTTTTAAAATTATTTGTGGATTTTAATTTAAAGCAAAACTAAGTAACTCTGGCGATAGAGCTCCCCCTGCAGGTCCTTGTGAAAATACATTGTTTTCTTACGGTATTTATGATAATAATAATCATATAATCACACACAAAAACATTTCACGTTGCCAAACAGAAAAAAAAGAGCCAGGGTTTCTCAGGAGAGTTATCTTGGGCTGGTTTACCGCTCAAAAACAGCAGGGGGCGACGACAGGCACTTCAAACGCCCCAAATTACATACTTTGTTCTGCTTTAAATAATACCAGTTTCTTTGTTATGAATGTCTTGTTTTATGGCCTGGTTATGTTAATTTAATTCCGATTGATTATTGCAGCCCTAGAGACAAGCAGTTAACTTACCCCGCCCCTGAAAAGTTACAGCGCACCCCTTAATTTGACACAACGTCCCACTTTTAGTCTGCGTCAAGTGTTCAAATGGATTAAAAAAAGTTCAAAATGAGTGCCGTAAGTCATTAAAATCACCTGGTGTTGATTAAATGATAAAAAGCTGACATAAATATTCGGAGCCTAAACAAGGTCTTGCACAACAAAAAACAGGACTTTAATAATAACAGGACTGACCGTGTTGCACACCTGAACCGACCACGACCTTCAACACGTCACACGAGCCGCGGTTTATATGCAAATTCAGAGCAGATGAAGTACATAATCTATCGCTCACTTTTCCAAATGGTACAAACAGAGAAGGAGAAAAACGTGTCATAAATCTGGTGTAATCAAGGTGTCAAAACTCCGACTCAGGTTTAGCGATTAACTGAGCATAAACAAGTCAATTAAACCTGACGCGGACGAAATAGAAAGTGGAAAACTGCGGCAAAAAGTTAAACGTGTCCACGCAGCTTTACGGAGGGTTCAGACTTGTCGTTATTTGGTGCTAAATCGAGCTCTTTTCAGTCTCGGTGCGGACTTGGTTTTGGTTCTGTTATAGTCTAGGTTTGGTCCTGGTTTGGTCCTGGTTTGGTCCTGGTTTGGTCCTGGTTTGGTCCTGGTTTGGTCCTGGTTTGGTCCTGGTTTGGTCCTGGTTTGGTCCTGGTTTGGTCCTGGTTTGGTCCTGGTTCTGTTATAGTCCATGTTTAGTCCAGGTTTAGTCCTGGTTTGGTTCTGTTATAGTCCTTGTTTAGTCTAGGTTTAGTCCTGGTTAAGTCCTGGTTAAGTCCTGGTTAAGTCCTGGTTAAGTCCTGGTTAAGTCCTGGTTAAGTCCTGGTTTAGTCCTGGTTTAGTCCTGGTTTAGTCCTGGTTTAGTCCTGGTTTGGTTCCAGCTTTGATGCAGTGAACACGCCCAAAACTAAGATAATACCAACATTTTTGCTTTGCAGAAATCATGGGCAATTCAGCAAAAAACAAATTCAACAAATTGAAAAGGATTAATTTGAATAAGTATTGACGATCTGAAACCATTGAATTATGTTAAGATGTGATCAAAAATCCGAATATAGAAATATTTCAACAACAAAACATTCCCAAAAATAGTCGTGCCATGTCGTCTTTCTTTCCACACCGTTTGACTTTTTAACTTTTCAAAACTTTAACTTGTGCATTCTTCTATTAAGACGGAAGTTTTTTTTTTTAATCTATCATTCATGAATCACGTTTATGTTATGATTTCATATTGTGTTCTTTGTATTTCGTACGCACAGACCTTCAACAGGGACGAGGGGGCTTTTACCTTCACTCGCTCCTCCAGAGACCCTTTAATATTAAAAAGAAGACATTTCCAGACATCATAAAACAAACTAACTTCCTGCATCCAAATGGATCATAAAAGTACAAACACCATTTATTTACATTCAACTCACTCATTTGACACTTATTCATGTGTTATTATATTCTAAAGCGTCAGCCGCCGTGTCCAAGTCGTTTCCCGTGTGGATCAGTAAAGTTTGTGGATTCACAGTTTGAGACTAAACCCAAAACTAAACCCGGACTAAACCCGGACTAAACCCGGACTAAACCCGGACTAAACAAGGACCGGAACTGGACCAAACCAAGTCTGGACTAAAAAGACTCAATTTAGGACCATATAACGACAGATGTGAAGCCCAAGTCTAACAAACCCAACATTTAAACTGTAACTAAACTTGGACTAAACCTAGAACTAAACCAGGACCAAACCAAGTCTACATCCGAACTAAACTGGGCTTGAACCTGGACCAAACAAGTGTGAACGTGTGTGAGGTCTCATTTATTAACATTAATGTTTCTCCTCCTGGAAATAATAATGCTAATAATATTAATGATGATAATAATGATAATAAATATAATAATAATAATAATAATAATGATGATAATACTGATGATGATAATAATAATAAAGATAATAATAATGATAATAACAAATATGATAATAATAATAAAGATGATAATAATAATAATAATGATAATAATAAATATGATAATAACAACAATAAAGATAATAATAATAATAATAAAGATAATAATAGAAATAAAACAAGAAGGACAAAAAAGCTAGGTCTAGATACATTTCCCTTTACAATTCCATTTAAACACAACGACATATGCATAATCGCTCGTAGTTTTATAAGAGCTTTTCTAGCAAGAGTGTTTTTGTTTTTTTTACATTTTTTATAAGTTATCCGTTCTTTTACTTCTGTATCTACTTTGTGTTGCAACACTGGAATGTCCCTATTGTGTGGACAAATAAAGGCTTATCTTAGTAACAGTAGTATCTGGGTACGATCACTCGACTGTCGCTTGAGGCGAGTGCCAAAAATAGTCTACGCTCGTTTTTTTAAGTGAGCTACATCTTGCCAAGACAAACGGAATGCCTTATTTGGCTTCCTTTTACTTTATATTTCCTTCTCCAGTGCAGAGGTGTGTGTGAAGCTTGTACCGACCTGCCCGTCAATAATCAACTGATAAATGCTTTGTAATTATTTGCACGAGAGAACACGAGATGACTCATTTCAAATACAACTCTGTACAGGTTATAAAACACACACACGGTCTTTTGAAAATGTTAAATACAATGACCTAAAAGCCATTCAACATATCGAAACAGGTCGAGAATAGATATAATACTGTTAATCTAAAGACATTCTTGGTCAATTCTTTACTTCTGATCGTGTATTTGACCCAAACTGCACAAGAGTTCATTCAAAACAACAAATTATGCTGGAAAAGTACTCAGAAACTGCGTATTTATGTGTGAAAATATCAAGATTAACTCATTGTTCACTCTCAAATCGTCAGCCGAGTCCGGTATAAATCCTTTAAAAACAAAATGGTTCTGAAACATTTTCCAATAAGACAAGATTCTGCTTTGTGTACAGTAAAGTGTAACATATGATCCTGTAGTTTAGCCCTCAACTTATACAAGAGTCACGTGTATTTGCAAAGCAGTTGTACAGAAAAATCTCACAAATATTTCCCACCAAACAGACCTTGTACTGCATCTTTACCCCCAGAAAAAGTCATTCAAGTGTGTACTTAGGTGGAAGTATTTTTATATTTGAGTAAGCTACTTCACTTGATATTCAGTTTCCATGACAGCTTCGGAGATGGTCACTGTCTGTCCCCTTCACTGAAGTCACCTGACCCTCGGGGGCCAATCACACTCACCGTTTCAGACAATTGACTGCGATTGGCTAAAGTAGGTCAGCGAGTGTGAGAAGTGACTGACACTGTCCTGCTTTCCAAAGGGGATTCAGTTTAAAAAGAGGGTACAATGTGAAAGTGGCCTCCTCATTTCCTCGGGTCAGGGTTCGAGAGCTGCTCTTTCTCTTTAAAGAATGTCATGGTCCACCAAAACACTTCAACATATTAATTAAACTGTGAAGAGGTGACATTTAACACGTGTGGAATGGGAAATGAATGTGACAAAAAGAAGAGCAAGAGCCCAGAGCCACGCGCGCTCCAGCAGCATCAGGCTGTATCTTTAGAAAGGTGAAAGGTCATCAGGAGCCCGTGAGGACCAATGAGATGCTCGTACCTTGTGCGCGTCCTGGATGAGTTTGCGGACCACCTGCTTGATGTGGGGTCCGGGCTCTTTGGGCGGGTGGGTGTACACGTGCACGCGCGTCACCCCCTTGTACAGGCCCGTGCTGCCGGACCAGCCCAGGTCCAGCGCCGGGACCTCGGTGTCGGACATCTCCGGCCAGTATGTGGAGTGGACCCCGGAGTCCGCGCTGCTGGAGCCTTTGGAGCGCTCGTGCGCCGCGGCCTCGCCGTCACTGTCCGTGTCGTACTCGTGGAAGACCTTCAGCAGCGTCTTGACCTCTCGCGCGGACAGGAAGTCTTTTATGTTGTCCTCTTTAAGACGCATCTTGAAGGCGCCGTCTCCGTTCCGCAGCAGCTGCTCCAGAGCCGCTCTTTGCTCTTCGCTGTAGTAAAACTCGGGCCGTGACTCCGGGATCTTCTCGTTCACGTGCTCGTCATCCATCACCGTGAGCTGAGACTCCGCCATGGCCTCGCGCTGGTCTCCTGCTCCTGCTCCTGCTCCTGCTCCTGCTCCTGCTCCTGCTCCTGCTCCTACTCCTGCTCCTGCTCCTGCCCCTGCTCCTGCTCCTGCCCCTGCTCCTGCCCCTGCTCCTGCTCCTGCTCCTGTCCAGAGCTCTGAACTGCCTTTGCTCTACCTGTGCGTCAGCCTGTGCTCTACCTGTGCGTCAGCCTTTGCTCTACCTGTGCGTCAGCCTGTGCGCTACCTGTGCGTCAGGTGCGCGCGGGGCTCAGGTAACGCAGGGGGCGGGGCTTAGGCTGTGCTTTTCATAATAAACCAGTCAGAACTTTGTCATGAATAAAGTTTCATGCGGCCGCGTCTTTATTAATGACACTTCTTCTGAAGCGCGCTCAGTATCTTCAAGTGGCAGAGACAAAGCACTTATAAATGTGAATCTTTACATTAGGATTATTGTGGTTCAATCAATGTGTCTTTGTCACTTCATCAAGAGCTTTTCACATAAAACCTCTCGTGGATGGATCAGAGAGTGCAGTGTCGGAAAAGCCTCACTCGTTCATTTATTTTTATACTTACAGCATCCGAGCAGTGACAGGATGAAACTATATCTGACCCAGGTCCAAGTTTAGACCTAAACCAGGTCCAAGTTTAGACCTAAACCCGGTCCAAGTTTAGACCTAAACCCGGTCCAAGTTTAGACCTAAACCCGGTCCAAGTTTAGACCTAAACAAGGTCCAAGTTTAGACCTAAACCCGGTCCAAGTTTAGACCTAAACCAGGTCCAAGTTTAGACCTAAACCCGGTCCAAGTTTAGACCTAAACCAGGTCCAAGTTTAGACCTAAACCCGGTCCAAGTTTAGACCTAAACCCGGTCCAAGTTTAGACCTAAACCCGGTCCAAGTTTAGACCTAAACCAGGTCCAAGTTTAGACCTAAACCCGGTCCAAGTTTAGACCTAAACCAGAGCTGGATTAGGTCTTGCACAAGGAAACAACTGGCTTTAAATCAGGAATAGTGATGTTTTGTATGCAAATGAACAGATAACAATGAACAATCAGAGTAGAAACTTGGCCTTTTTGTCTGTTTTATCTGAACTTTTCTTGGTGAAATGTAGTTTTTTTTAAAGTAACTCCAAAACTACAACTGTTCGAATGTAGTATTTTATGAGTATAAAGATCATTATGTTCTCTCTGAGTGAAAAATACACTGTCTTTTCAAAAAAACTGTACAAATCACCGCATGAAGGCTAAAAAAGCGTGTTTGTTCCAAGCGTGTGAGAGACGGATTCTGTTTTCCCGTCACTTCAGAGGCGTTTGTGATCCGCTGCTGTCGACTTTCTTTAGTTCAGCAAACACGGACACAGAGAACGCTTTGTGTCTGGTTCTGTCTGTGAGGCTGCTCGAAGAATAACGAAGGTTTACAAAAGGTCAAAGGTTCAAAGTCACCTGGAAACGCCTGGTTTTCACTGCATTTTATGTTATGTTATAGTTTTAATTTTTTATTTATTGAAAGGCAACAGATGAACACATGGAACAACATTTAAAACTGTGAAGCCACAAATGAACTGTAGCTCCTTAAAAAGAGTGAAATGTGCAGATGTTATTCTTGAGCTGGATTTTTAAATTATTTTATTTTCATGTTTTAGACCTCTTACCAAATGGCCCAATTTCCATTGAATAAATAAATAAACTAAGAAAATTTTAATTAAATGAATGCGTTTTTTGTTTTTAAACTAATGCCATTAAAAATAAAAAATAGATTAATTAAATCAATGGGGTTTTCCCCCCACTAAATTACCGTTAATAAAAAATCAAAAAGATGAATACAGTACCATAACAATTGTTGTCAATAAAAGCTATATTTGATTTGAACATGATTACCTCAAATGTCTGGACACATATAAGTCATGAAATTCAAAATAAAAATTCTACATTCCTTTAGTTGAAAAAAGCACACTGCGTAACATTTCAGATGATACATTAAAGGCCGATTTGAGAACTCAAGTGGAAGTGCGCATGCGCACTCCCCCGTGTGGACGCACAAAAAAGCGTCACTGCTAACACGTGCGTTTGTTTATTAGCGCAACGGATCGCATCGCATCTCTCGTCTCCGTAGATTTCTGTCTCTTTTGAGCTCAAACTGTCTTTCTCTGTCTTAATTTTGTCCTGTACACTGAGGGAACTATATTATGATAGATCCATGCGCTTAGACGCGCGGAAACGTGCTGCTCTCCTGGGGACGAGCCGACGAGGCTGCAGGTGAACAGTAGGTCTAATCGGCAGTCCACGCCAGGAAAGAAGAGGGCCAAAAAATCGTCCATTCCACCTTTAAGCATTTTTTTTTATGAATGGTGTTTTCTTTTGCACAAAAATACCTGGCGATCGATTGGTTTAAGCCATTCAAGAAACCCGCATGAGAATAAGGTTTTAATGAGGTGAAACTTACACAGTGGGGCTTTAGCACTTTTAATTTAATTCAACCCTTCAGTTGCGCTGGAGGTTTTCCAAATGAGTCGTGTTCCCTTAAGCACAATGTTTTCAGTGGAAACCTTTACAAACACACGGAGAACATGCAACATACTCAACATAAAAGGTCCCACGTGCTCTGGAGATCGAACCCTCAACCTTCTTGTGGTAAGAGCTTAAAGTGCCCCCTACAGGTCGGACGACTCATGGAACTAAAATGTAGTTAAGACTAATATAATCAGAATTTTGATATTTAAAGAAATATAAAAATCTGATCTCAGAATTTTGGAGGTTTATAATTTCACTTCCTGTTTGTAATTGATGACATCAAACTAGGAAATTATCTAGCAAACACTGAGAAAAAATGAATTTAATGTCAATGTTTCAAAATTTTACAAATAAAAATATACAATAGCGACTTTATTTTGTTGAATTCATTATTAGAATATCAAAATGTTGTTTTCTTTGTGTAAATTATGTACAAACTTTGACTGGAATGAGGGTCCCACGTGTGATGTCATTTTCCACAGATTTTTCTAAAAATTCTGCCCAAATACCTGCTCGATCGGTATAAAACTATCCTTTATATGTAAAACAAGTAAATAAATAAAGTTAAAATTGGAAAATCGTAAAAACCTGTCATAGGCACTTTAATGCACTAAACACTAACACTAAAAAGTACAGTTTCTACAAAATAGTTAATAAAAGTACTTATATATTAGTACTCTGTTCCGCTTCAGCACTCGCTTCTATTGCTGCAGTTTTTTTTTTTTTTTTTTTTGTGCTATTTTATTTTATACTCCTGGTATGTACCGCAACACCACATTTTCTATAATTTTTTACGTTTTTCTTTATATTCCTACTTGTTAAATCCAAACTAGATACTTCCACAGCAGTGCGATGAGTAAATACAGTACAATTAATCTGGAAAATAATGTGCCACCGTCAGCAGTTGTCAAATTATAGTGATCTTATTTTGAAAGGCCGCGTGCCGTTCCCACTTCCTGCACCAACAATAGCCTCGGACTGACCTCGTGCGGCTCGTTAAAGTGACAGCTTCTGTTCACGCGCGTCTGCCGTGAAGTTTCCCCAAATGACGCAACTGTGTGTGCATAACAACTCAATGCAACGAGTTTTACAGCAGCTTTTTCCAGTTATGATGACAGTAACTTTTAATTTTTGCTTCTCCACAGATCTGACTCGTAACTTGAGCTAGCGCGACTAGCAATAACGTCTACGTGATAACAAGTGCCGGAAAAGTTACATAGTGCACCTTTAATCACATCAGCCTAATAAACAAAATAATAAACATAATAATAACGCTCACAAGGACCTATAATGAAACGCTTGTGTGACATTTGTATTATAGTTTCAGCAGCAAACGCTTCACTGAAACTAACAACAAGCTCAAAAGTATCGATACTCATCAAGACCGTTTGCACTTCGTCAAGTTTTGGAAAATCCTAAATCTGACTTTTCCTGAACAGTTTTAGCACGATCTTGAAGATAAATGTGGTCGACTAATAAAATGATCATATTTCGATAATCGTCATCGTTAATTGGACTGAACAGACTCTAAAACACGTGGTAAAAATACCTTTTTATAACAAAGACACCAGCATTATCAAATCAAAATGTCAAAAAAGAAAAAACAATTTAAAAAATGTTTATCTTTGATACACTTTATTCGTAAATATTCTCCGCCCAGAAGCCTTCAATCACCAGAGTTAAACCTGTATTTGGTTTATTTAAAGTCCCAAATGTACAATAAAAAGAAAAAAAAGAAAAATTGACACTTACCAACTTTATGTGCCTTTTTTATGCCTTTATTTTTTGCTAAACTCTTTGGTCCTGTCCTGTTTTGTCTGTTTTTGTGTTTGTTTAACGACTGTGTCCGTCGTTAAAGATACAAAGCGCCACACATAAGGTGGAGGCGTCGACAAGAAAGTCGTCGTAAAAGATACATACGCTCAGCACAGACGTGTGCAGAGGCAGATAGCGCGCTGATATGGGAAAGAATCAATCTAAAAGTGATGTGTCCATCCCGGAGACGCCTGTCATGCTGCAATGTCAAATAAATATGGGAAAGAGAGTCTGGAATGCTATGTTTGTGGTCTGTAATTTTTGTGTGATTTTAATGCAATTTTGTTCCTGTTGTGTGAAGCACTTTGAATTGCCTAGTGTATTAAATGCGCTCTACAAATAAACTTGCCTTGCCTTTTTTATTTTGAAATATAAAAACATTTAAAAAAAAAAAAAAAAGTCGTCAAATCTAAAAAATAAATAATCGGTGACTGGTCGTCTACTAAAATAATCGTTAGTTGCCAAACCCTTCTTAACTCAAATTACATAAAAGCTCACAAAATTCAAAATAGTATAAAATGTCATTCTTTCTGTTCATATTCCTCAAGTGCAGATTGACCCGATGGTGCGTTCGTGGCCCCCCGATGGTCCGTTCGAGGCCCCCCGATGGTCCGTTCGAGGCCCCCCGATGGTGCGTTCGAGGCCCCCCGATGGTCCGTTCGAGGCCCCCCGATGGTGCGTTCGAGGCCCCCCGATGGTCCGTTCGAGGCCCCCCGATGGTGCGTTCGAGGCCTCCGTCACAGCTGCTCCGTGTAGTTGGCGGGGAACAGGCCGCTTTTGCCCCGCAGTCTCCCCTTCCACCAGGAGGGGTCGCTGCGGTCCAGAACCTCGATGACGTCTCCGGCTCTGAACTCCAGCTCGTCGTCCTCTTCGGCGGTGAAGTCGTACAGGGCCCTGACCTGCGGCGCCGACGCCCGCTGAGGGAGGCGGTCCTAAAGCAACGGTTAAAACAATAAAAGCGTACTGAGTCCAAGCGTTGAGTATAATAATGTAATAAAGTGTTGAGTATAATAATGTAATAAGGTGTTGAATATAAGAATGTAATAAAGTGTTGAGTATAATAATATAATAAAGTGTTGAGTATAATAATGTAATAAAGTGTTGAGTATAATAATGTAATAAAGTGTTGAGTATAATAATATAATAAAGTGTTGAGTATAATAATGTAATAAAGTGTTGAGTATAATAATGTAATAGTGTTGAGTATAATAATGTAATAAAGTGTTGAGTATAATAATGTAATAAAGTGTTGAGTATAATAATGTAATAGTGTTGAGTATAATAATGTAATAAAGTGTTGAGTATAATAATGTAATAAAGTGTTGAGTATAATAATGTAATAGTGTTGAGTATAATAATGTAATAAAGTGTTGAGTATAATAATGTAATAAGGTGTTGAATATAAGAATGTAATAAAGTGTTGAGTATAATAATATAATAAAGTGTTGAGTATAATAATATAATAAAGTGTTGAGTATAATAATGTAATAAAGTGTTGAGTATAATAATGTAATAAAGTGTTGAGTATAATAATGTAATAGTGTTGAGTATAATAATGTAATAAAGTGTTGAGTATAATAATGTAATAGTGTTGAGTATAATAATGTAATAAAGTGTTGAGTATAATAATGTAATAGTGTTGAGTATAATAATGTAATAAAGTGTTGAATATAGTATTATAATAACTGCGTACAAATAGTTCAAGTGTTTCAGTCGAGCAAACGTTCACAAAGGGACGTGTGTTGTATGTTTGGTTGTGTGTGGTTGTGTGTGTTGTATGTGCTGTTGTGTGGCTGTGTGTGAGGTTGTATGTGTGTGGTTGTGTGTTGTTTCCTTGTGGTTGTGTGTAATGTGTGGTTGTGTGTGGTTGTGTGTTGTGTTGTATGTGTTGGTTGTGTGTGGTTGTGTTGTATGTGTGGGTGTGTGTTGTGTGTGGTCGTGTGTGGTTGTGTGTGTTGTGTGTAGTTGTGTGTGGTTGTGTGTTGTGTTGTATGTGTGGTTGTGTGTGTTGTGTGTGGTTGTGTGTGTTGTGTGTGTTTGTGTGTGGTTGTGTGTTGTGTTGTATGTGTGGTTTTGTGTGTTGTGTGTGTTCATGTGTGGTCGTGTGTGTGGTTGTGTGTGTGGTTGTGTGTGTTGTGTGTGGTTGTGTATGGTTGTGTGTATGGTTGTTTGTGTTGTATGTGTGTGTGGTTGTGTGTTGTGTTGTTTGTGTGGTTTTATGTGTTGTGTGTGTTTGTGTGTGTTGTGTGTGGTTGTGTGTGTATGGTTGTTTGTGTTGTATGTGTGTGTTCGTGTGTGTTGTGTGTGGTTGTGTGTGTATGGTTGTTTGTGTTGTATGTGTGTGGTTGTGTGTGGTTGTGTACCTGAGGCAGAGGTTCAGACGGTCGTCGGGGCAGAGCTGCACTCATGGGGCTGTGACTGCGAGCTGTGTGTCCGATTGTGTGAGCGCGCTCCTCCAGACCAGGACGCCCCACCTCCAAACACACAGACAAACACACAAACAAGCAAACAAACAAACAAACAACAAAAACACACAAACAATATTAACCAATACAACTGCAGAGACTATCTCATTACAAATACTTTTATGAGTAGATGTGTACTTGTACTTGAAACTAAGTAGAATGATTCTAACCATGTAATTGGAATTATTAGTTACATTCAAACTCATAACGAGAACTGAGAAGAGCACATGTCACACTGCATCGCCCGCTCTGATTGGCCAGAGCTCAGAGAATATGCAAATTGATTCATTAATCTTAAAAAATCTAAATTTGTATTGTTATTAAAAAAAGGTTCAAAAGTAAATACCGGTAGAAATTACTTTTCACACGTACTTTGTAACTTTCAGTCGAGTTAAATAGTGGCAACAGTACTTGTACTTGTAATAGAGTACATTACCAGTACTTTTACTTGAGTACACATGTTTAGTACACTTAAAGGTGGTATGGAAGATTTTTTTCAGCAAATTTTTTATCATATTTCCTCGTGGCGTGGATAAATCATTTGTCCTGCCACGTATCAATCATAAAACTCTCCTATCGCTCACCTGCAGCCGCGTCAGGCTCGTCCCACGTTTCCGCGTGCTTAAGCGCATGAATCTATCATAATATAGTTCCCTCAGTGTACGGGGCAAAATGAAGACGGAGAAAGACAGCTCGAGCTGACGCAGAAGTGGACAGAAATATACGGGAGACGAGCGATGCGCTCCGTTGCGCTAATAAACAAACGCACGTGTGTGTTGTATCAGTCCGCACGGGGGAGTGCGCATGCGCACTTCCGCCTGCGTTCTCAAATCGCCGAAAAATCGTCCATACCGCCTTTAATATAAGCTTTCTTCCGCATGTAACAATTTTTTTTTTTAGTTTTGTTCCTGTGTTTTCAATGTTCAGCTGAGACCAATGAACTCCTGTGTTTCTAAACTACAGCAGAGTTGTACCATGTGACTGTGAGGCTGGTCCGACGCTCTCCGAGGGGCCGTGGAGGTGGGACTTGGAGAGTTTCCTCTCTCTGGAAGACTTCCTCTTTTAACCTGCGAGCGAGAAACAACGGAGCATAAACACATCGAAGGAAACGTGTAACTTATAATAAATGTGCAATAAACATGTGATAAAGTGTAACAAACGTGTAGTAAACGTGTAATAAACATGTAATAGATGTAATATAACATGTAATAAATAAACGTGAAATAAACGTGTAATAAATGTACAATAAACGTATAAAACGATGTAATAGATGTGTACTTAAGGTATAATAAATAAACATGTAAAATGTGCAACAGATGTGTACTAAACGTGTAATAAATAAATGTGTAATGAGCATGTAATAAAAGTGTAATAAACATGTAATAGGTGTAATAAACGTTTAATAAATGTAACAATCGTGTTATAAACTAGTAAATGTAATAAATGTCCCAGGTCTCTGTCTCAAGAGTTTATCGAGTGTTTTCTTCTGTTTACGTTTTAGTTTCTATGGCAATTTAGAGTGAAATCCGATTGACGTAAATCTAAAGTTTCAAATTCGTTACAAACAAATCAAAGTCCGAACAATGAAGCGAGTCGTTACTTCTACAAACAAACTGTTTACAAGACTTTTTTACTAAATAAGACATAATTTTGTCAGAATCAAAATCAGAAGGTATTTGTCATTTCAGAATAAAAATAAATAAATAAATAAAATTGCAAAATAGTATTGTAAATATGTTTGGGTTAAAATACTGTTGACATAAAATCAGTGTCAATTAATAAGTTCATGTTTTTAAGTTATGTACATGTTGTAATTTACTTTTCTGCTGGCTAAATATTCACTGTCCAACCTAAATGATTAAAAAACTTAAATTAAAATATTAAGATTTTTTTTTGAGTAGTGGGTCTCATACTGTAATAATATCATAAATATTACCAAAAAATCTCGTTTATAGTAAAAAAAAAAAAAAAACGAGTACAAAGTCTATAAAAAGAGTGTATAAGGTCATATTTTTGCATTTTTGTGTAGTTCACATTTCTCTGATAATTAGACCTCAATTAACACGTTTAAAGGCTGAATATTGTTAACGTGACAGTCGAGAATCTCATTTTTTGGCGGACGTCCTGCTTTGGGATCGTGACCGCGACAGGGACAGCGACCGCAACAGTGACAATGACCGCGACAGTGACAATGACCGCGACAGTGACAATGACCGCGACAGTGACCGCAACAGTGACAATGACCGCGACAGTGACAATGACCGCGACAGTGACCGCAACAGTGACCGCGACAGTGACCGCAACAGTGACAATGACCGCGACAGTGACAATGACCGCGACAGTGACAATGACCGCGACAGTGACAATGACCGCGACAGTGACAATGACCGCGACAGTGACAATGACCGCGACAGTGACAATGACCGCGACAGTGACCGCAACAGTGACAATGACCGCGACAGTGACAATGACCGCGACAGTGACCGCAACAGTGACCGCGACAGTGACCGCAACAGTGACAATGACCGCGACAGTGACAATGACCGCGACAGTGACAATGACCGCGACAGTGACAATGACCTGCTGAGCGGCGGCGGAGGAGGGGCTGCGCGTCCCCGTCGTCCCGTCGTTGAGGTAGATCTCTCTAGTCTTGGAGATGCTGGCGCTCTTGTAGAACTCCACCAGTTTGTTCAAGGAGGTGAACTTCTCTGACCACAGGAAGTACTGGCCCTTGCAGTCCCGCATCACTTTGAAATGTTGGACGTCGTTCTCGTGCCTGGGGGCGGGGACAAAAAACACACATAAAATGACTTCCTGTTCGTTTCAGACGTGATTAAACAGGTGAAAAGGAAAAAAAAACAGCGCGATCAAACGTGCACTTGAGGCCGTGAAACACCCGTCTGCACATAGTCACTTAAAGGCTCAGTCTGTGGTTTTTTTTATCTTATATTGGAGCGTTCATCGTGCTTTCTTTCTGTTAAAGCTCGGCGTTTAAGGGATTACCCGTCTAATTAGGCGAGGTGAGTTTTTTTGTCGTGTTTATTTCATTCATAAGAGGTTTAAAAGCCGACAGGAAAAGACGCCTTAAAGTCACAAAAACAAAAAAAATACGTCAAAATGCACTTTAAAAGAGAAGAAGAAGAGTGCACAGCTAAACACAACTGCCCTTGAATGAAATAAAGCCATCACGTTTTCTCATTTTATCCACTTTTGCTTGTTTGTCCGTGAAGACTAAAGTAGGTTGTTTTTACCGTGTTTCGGCGAGCGTCGGTACGAGTAAAAACAATCTACATTTGTCTTCATTAACGAGCAAAAGTATTTACACAGAACTATAATTATAACGTTTCTGAAGAACACACCTTCATCTGTTTAAACATGCGTACGATTACTTCAGAAGACATGACAGAGCCAACTGGAATATTTATCCATCTATCTACGTATGTATCTATACTCCATACTTTTGACAACACTAAGAGTACAATTACTTCAATTAAAAAAAAAAACATTCCTCAAGTTTGGAGTAAAAGTGTAGCGTCAGAAAGTACCTACAATAAGTAAATGTAACTACCCAACTCTGCTATTGGTATTGGTATTAGTAGTTGTAGTAATAGTAATAGTAACAATAACAATAAGCATAAGTGGTGGTAGTAGTAGTAGTAGTAGTAGTTGTAGTAGTAGTAGTAAATATAAGTGGTAGTAGCAGCAGTAGAATACAATGTAACTGCATACTACCCAACTCTGGTATAGGTATTAGTAAAAGGGTAATAGTAGTAATAACAATTAGTGTGTGTTTAAGTGGTAGAGGTAGTAATAAGCACAAGGAGTAGTAGTAGTAGCAGTAGTAGCAATCGTAGTAGCAGCAGTAGTAGTAATATTAAGTATAAGTGGTAGTAGTAGTAGAATACAGTGTATTAGTATTTGCAGTATGTATTTGACTGTTTTGTGCCTTTAGCGTGCCGTTTGCCTCCCTGCACTGCCCTCTGCTGGCCGACTGCACTATGGAACGTTTCCACACACTGCTTATACTATTTGGATTGAAATTGATAGAAACAATTATTTTACAAATTGATTAAACCAGAAATTATTCAGTTTGTTGTTTAAGACACAAAATGCCAGAGAATTTGAGTATTTTAAAATTAATTTATGTCCAGATGAAGCTGCAGTGTTTTTTTGTTTTTAAGACGCCAGGATCCACTCACTCGATTGTTAATGCGGAATTTACTGTGATTTTTTTATTTAGAATTTTTACACAGAGAAAAACACTGAAAGCGACCGCAAGACTCAGCGACGGAAATTCCAAATCAAAAAAATTCTAAGTGAGATATTTTCCTGCTTTAAAAATTCAAAATCTGACGAAACAAATTATCTCAGTTAATTTATTTTATATGGACCATTTTTAAGCGATTGGATTCCCACATTATGATTTCCATAAACCATCCGACGGCTGAACTTTACGTCTTCTTATTGTGATTTTTCTGTATTGTTCCGTGTTTATTCATTATGTAAAAAAATATATAATAATAATAACAATTTTAAATAAAGAACCTTAGAGCTGAGTGATTTTGACCGAAAATAATATAAAATTTTTTGAACAATATTCAGACCATGTCAAGCCAACAAAAGATGTATTAAAAAATTAAAACATATAAAAAAAATGATGTCTTTAAAGTCCATGTGACACATTAAACAGCACTTTACAGTAAAACAAACAGAACATGATTATGTTTCAGATTTGACCAAACATTTGACCTGTTTTTCTCCAACTTGGCACTTTTGGTGACGTTTATAATGTCACTTCCTGGTTGGACATGTCCAACAAATATGACATATATGCTACATATATACTACAGCTGTTACCTAGCAACTGGATTGTAACCAAAATCCATTCAAATCATACAATAGTTATGATTTGATAAATAATTTCACCTGACAACACGTTTATTTTGTTAAATAAAGTCATAAAAAGGTGTAAGTAATGGTGCTTTTTGATGACATCACAGTTAAACTCAGCTCTACTTCCTGTAATTTTGAACTTTCAATTGTCATATTTTCTAAAGGTGTGATCATTATTTACCAAAGGGACTATTTCCCTAAACGACTTCATAATTAGAAAAACACGAGAACCTTTCACAGGGACATTTTTGCAGACTGTGCTACTGCTACTAATACTTCTACAACTACTGCTACTTATACTGCTACTACCGCTACTGCTACTTATACTGCTACTACTGCTACTTATACTGCTACTACCACTACTGCTACTGCTACTACTACTCACAGTTACTGACAGAGTACCGCCTTCTCAGTTGGGCAAGTAGTGACAGTGGTTAAGGTGAGGAGGAAATGAGTGTAAGTCTGTGTGCGTGCGTGTGCGTGTGCGTGTGCGTGTGTGTGTGTGTGTGTGTGTGTATGCGTGTGTGTGTATATGTATGCGTGCGTATGTATGTGTGTGCGTGTATGTATGTATGTGTGTGTGTGTATGTATATGTATGTGTGTGTGTGTTTAGTGTGTGTATGTTTAGTGTGTGTGTGTGTGTGTATGTATGCGTGCGTATGTATATGTGTGTGCGTGTATGTATGTATATATATATATATATATGTGTGTGTGTGTGTGAGTGTTTAGTGTGTGTGTGTGTGTGTGTGTGTGTGTGTGTGTGTGTGTGTATGCGTGCGCGTGTATGTATGTATGTATATGTGTGTGTGTGTGTGTGTGTGTGTTTAGTGTGTGTGTGTGTGTATGTGTGTTTAGTGTGTGTGTGTGTGTTTAGTGTGTTAGTGTGTGTGTGTGTGTTTAGTGTGTGTGTGTGTGTGTGTGTGTGTGTGTGTGTGTGTATAGTGTGTGTGTGTGTGTTTAGTGTGTGTGTGTGTGTGTGTTTAGTGTGTGTGTGTGTGTGTGTGTGTGTGTGTTTAGTGTGTTAGTGTGTGAGTGTGTGTGCAGTTTGCTCCAGTGTGATATGAGTCACACACACTGTGGTACGAGCTGCAAACGTGCAAAGCCGGAACTCGAGCGGCACAAAAGTGGAGCGCGAGCGAGAACTGCAGCGCGAGCGAGAAGAACTGCAGCGACGGCAGAACAAGCGACGCGCTCAATCACGTCTTACGCAGCCCACGGTCACGGATTTAAAGACACACTACGAAACTTGACTCCCGCTGCGCCTGTGTCGCTCCACAGCTTACACAGTTTAGGTTTGGACTTATGCGTCTTATATTTGAGTGTTTTATTAGGTAAAAAATGCCTTGATATTCAGACGATGTCATGTACATTCAGCAGAAATGTCAAACACGTCTTTAAATGTGTTAGGTGTGAAATGTGAAATATCTGTCAAATTAATCACACAATTGCAGTAAAATTATTAGAAAATTTTGCAACTTGTTTTTCATTTTTATTTTTAATCTGCTCTATTTGTAGCCTTTTCATTTACCATAAATGATACACTCGATATTACATTTTTGCACATAGTAAAAAAAAGAAAGAAATGTCTGTAAAATTAATCACAAAAATGCCGAAAATTATTTGAACATTTTGTAACATATTGATTTTTAATTAAAATTTTTAATCTGCTCTTTTTTCTTTTTTTTTTTAGCATTTTTGCCCATAAACGATACACTTGATATGACATTTTTGCACAGTCAAAAAAAATTATTAAATGTCTGTCAAATTAATAACAAAAATAAAAAACATACTGTTTTTTAATTTCATTTTAATCTGTTCTTTTGTATAATTTTTTTTTAAAACCATAAACGATACACTCGATACATTTTGTAACATAGTAAAAAAAAAAAAATAATAATAATACTATGAAATGTCTGTAAAATTTATCACAAACATGCAGAAAATTATTTAAAGTTTTGCAACATCTTGGTTTTTTATTTTTATTTTGAATCTGCTCTTTTTGTAGCATTTGTTTTTTCCATAAACAATATACTCGATATGACATTTTTGCACATATTCAAATTAATATTCACGATATTATTGCAGTTTGAGGCCAAATACTCAAAAAATCTTAATCTTTTAATATTATAATAATAATAATAATAATAATAATAATAATAATAATAATAACAATTTAGGATGGACAGTGAAAATTTTGCCAGTAAAAAAATCACAAAAGTGCAGAATATCTTTAAACATCCTCATTTGAATATTTTTTTATAAACATCTCCACAATAAAATGATAAATTCAATATTAAAATTTGGCACATCTTCAAAACAACATCCACAGTATTTTCTACTTGATCGGACGCCCTTTTTTACTTTTCAATTTTTAGTTTTAATGTTGTTGTTATTCGTTATCAATGTTATTCCTCCAATAAAATACAACTCGACGTGCACGTCTCACATAGTTTTAGATTTATTTCTCACTGTTTAGTATTTTTAACAAAGAACACGCAAACGTCACGTGGCGTAAATGGCAAAAGGCACAAAAACGACACATTTATCTCGACTTTCAATGGGAAGTTAAAAGTATGAGAAGTGTAAACGCTGCGATCCAAAGTGAAAAAACATGAAAAAATACATTTAATAAAGACAGTTCTTCCCTTCACAAGTTATAAAGTTACACTGTGCGACTTTAAAGCTTCAACGTCATTTAAAGTGACGACAAAGATTCTTCTGAGTTTAGAGGGAAATATGTGGAAGAATGTTGTGAATGTCGTTCTGAAAAGATGAATATTGTTGTATATTGTCCGTGCAGTTTTTCAAATGTGATTCATAACGTTAAGTTTGTTCTCTTTTGTGGGTGATTTTAGAACACATTTCACATTTGACTAATACTTAAACCTCAACATTTAAGCAACTAATACAGGACCAAAGAAAGAAAGCAGGACTAAAACAGTATTAAGCCAAGATCTAAACCAGGTCTAAAGTAAGACTAAACAGGACTAAACCGGAGACAAAAAAGGACAAAACTAGTATCTTGCTTGCTTTACTCTCTCGCTTTAGTCTCTATTGCTTGCTTTAGTCTCTTGCTTTAGTCTCTCTTACTTTAGTCTCTTGCTTGCTTTAGTCTCTTACTTTAGTCTCTTGCTTGCTTTAGTCTCTTGCTTTAGTCTCTTGCTTTAGTCTCTTGCTTGCTTTAGTCTCTTGCTTGCTTTAGTCTCTTGCTTGCTTTAGTCTCTTGCTTGCTTTAGTCTCTTGCTTGCTTTAGTCTCTTGCTTTAGTCTCTTGCTTTAGTCTCTTGCTTTAGTCTCTTGCTTTAGTCTCTCTTACTTTAGTCTCTCTTACTTTAGTCTCTCTTACTTTAGTCTCTCTTACTTTAGTCTCTTGCTTTAGTCTCTTACTTTAGTCTCTTGCTTGCTTTAGTCTCTTGCTTTAGTCTCTTGCTTTAGTCTCTTGCTTTAGTCTCTTGCTTTAGTCTCTTGCTTTAGTCTCTTGCTTGGTTTAGTCTCTTGCTTGGTTTAGTCTCTTGCTTGGTTTAGTCTCTTGCTTGGTTTAGTCTCTTGCTTGGTTTAGTCTCTTGCTTTAGTCTCTTGCTTTAGTCTCTTGCTTTAGTCTCTTGCTTTAGTCTCTTGCTTTAGTCTCTTGCTTTAGTCTCTTGCTTTCGTCTCTTGCTTTCGTCTCTTGCTTTCGTCTCTTGCTTTCGTCTCTTGCTTTCGTCTCTTGCTTTCGTCTCTTGCTTTCGTCTCTTGCTTTAGTCTCTTGCTTTAGTCTCTTGCTTTCGTCTCTTGCTTTAGTCTCTTGCTTTAGTCTCTTGCTTTAGTCTCTTGCTTTAGTCTCTTGCTTTAGTCTCTTGCTTTAGTCTCTTGCTTTCGTCTCTTGCTTTCGTCTCTTGCTTTCGTCTCTTGCTTTCGTCTCTTGCTTTCGTCTCTTGCTTTAGTCTCTTGCTTTAGTCTCTTGCTTTAGTCTCTTGCTTTAGTCTCTTGCTTTAGTCTCTTGCTTGCTTTAGTCTCTTGCTTTAGTCTCTTGCTTTAGTCTCTCTTGCTTGCTTTAGTCTCTTACTTTAAAGCAAGCAAGAGACTAAAGCAAGCAAGAAAGTAAGAGACTAAAGCAAGAGACTAAAGCAAGAGACTAAAGCGAGAGAGTAAAGCAAGAGAGTAAAGCAAGAGAGTAAAGCAAGAGACTAAAGCAAGCAAGAGACTAAAGTAAGAGACTAAAGCAAGCAAGAGACTAAAGCAAGCAAGAGACTAAAGCAAGAGACTAAAGCAAGAGACTAAAGCAAGAGACTAAAGCGAGAGAGTAAAGCAAGCAAGAGACTAAAGCAAGAGACTAAAGCAAGCAAGAGACTAAAGTAAGAGACTAAAGCAAGCAAGAGACTAAAGTAAGAGACTAAAGCAAGCAAGAGACTAAAGTAAGAGACTAAAGCAAGAGACTAAAGCAAGAGACTAAAGCAAGCAAGAGACTAAAGCAAGAGACTAAAGCAAGAGACTAAAGCAAGAGACTAAAGCGAGAGACTAAAGCAAGAGACTAAAGCAAGAGACTAAAGCGAGAGAGTAAAGCAAGAGACTAAAGCAAGCAAGAGACTAAAGTAAGAGACTAAAGCAAGAGACTAAAGCAAGAGACTAAAGCGAGAGAGTAAAGCAAGAGACTAAAGCAAGCAAGAAACTAAAGCAAGAGACTAAAGCAAGAGACTAAAGCAAGAGACTAAAGCAAGAGACTAAAGCAAGCAAGAGACTAAAGCAAGAGACTAAAGCAAGAGACTAAAGCAAGAGACTAAAGCAAGCAAGAGACTAAAGTAAGAGACTAAAGCAAGAGACTAAAGCAAGCAAGAGACTAAAGCAAGAGACTAAAGCAAGAGACTAAAGCAAGAGACTAAAGCGAGAGACTAAAGCGAGAGAGTAAAGCAAGAGACTAAAGCAAGCAAGAGACTAAAGTAAGAGACTAAAGCAAGAGACTAAAGCAAGAGACTAAAGCAAGCAAGAGACTAAAGCAAGAGACTAAAGCAAGAGACTAAAGCAAGAGACTAAAGCGAGAGACTAAAGCGAGAGAGTAAAGCAAGAGACTAAAGCAAGCAAGAGACTAAAGTAAGAGACTAAAGCAAGAGACTAAAGCAAGAGACTAAAGCGAGAGAGTAAAGCAAGAGACTAAAGCAAGCAAGAAACTAAAGCAAGAGACTAAAGCAAGAGACTAAAGCAAGAGACTAAAGCAAGAGACTAAAGCAAGCAAGAGACTAAAGCAAGAGACTAAAGCAAGAGACTAAAGCGAGAGAGTAAAGCAAGAGACTAAAGCAAGCAAGAGACTAAAGCAAGAGACTAAAGCAAGAGACTAAAGCAAGAGACTAAAGCAAGAGACTAAAGCAAGAGACTGAAGCAAGAGACGAAGGCAAGAGACGAAGGCAAGAGACTAAAGCAAGAGACTAAAGCAAGCAAGAGACTAAAGTAAGAGACTAAAGCGAGAGAGTAAAGCAAGAGACTAAAGCAAGCAAGAAACTAAAGCAAGAGACTAAAGCAAGAGACTAAAGCAAGAGACTAAAGCAAGAGACTAAAGCAAGAGACTAAAGCAAGAGACTAAAGCAAGAGACTAAAGCGAGAGAGTAAAGCAAGAGACTAAAGCAAGAGACTAAAGCAAGAGACTAAA
Source organism: Eucyclogobius newberryi (assembly GCF_026437365.1). Classification (NCBI taxonomy): domain Eukaryota; kingdom Metazoa; phylum Chordata; class Actinopteri; order Gobiiformes; family Gobiidae; genus Eucyclogobius; species Eucyclogobius newberryi. Next base: position 19,912,001 of record NW_027315757.1, read on the forward strand.
GCAAGAGAGTAAAGCAAGAGACTAAAGCAAGAGACTAAAGCAAGAGACTAAAGCAAGAGACTGAAGCAAGAGACTGAAGCAAGAGACTAATCCTGTATAATAGGGTCTTCTGCAGCAGACTTAGCACTTCCTCAAACACAAAAATTGCTTGCACATGCACTTTTACTTTCCATATTTCCTCTAAACGGATGAATGAACTTTTTTTTTTTAAATACTTTTACTTTTGCACATCCTGGTTCTAACCTCTGAATACTGTCAACACAAGAATACACACTGGTCTACGCAAAAGAAATGTGCACGCCACCGCAACATATGTCGCTCCATCAAACAAGCCACTGTTTATCTCACTATTTCATTACAAAAAGCCAATAATCTCATTCCTTAGAGTCAAAAATGATGCCAGCAAAGTATGAGTATTTAAAAACGTAAAGATGCAGTACCTGTATAGAGAGATACTGCACGTACTGTAGAACAAGCAGGCAAAGGACTTTAAACTGTCCCGTGTCTTCTGAAAAATGTCCTGTTGTTCGGAAGTTTTGGACTGAAGTTAAGGATAAACTGCAGAAAAGTTTTTAACATTTCTATACCACTCGATTTTGGAACCATGTACTTGGGCCTAGAATCTCCTGCCGTGGACACAGTGCATTTGGACCTTTGGATTGTGCTTTTGGCAGCGGGAAAAACAGCCATAGCAAAGAAATGGATGACGCAAAACCCTCGACGACCAAGGACTGGACTGACATAACGACAGGAATTAGACAAATGGAGAAAATAACATTCGAATTTGTTTTGGAAAAGGACAAAATTTAACTGACTCTGGACTCGTTTGGACTGTTTTTAGACTTGTTTTTTGATTGATGAAAAAAACATTTTAAAATAAATACAATAAATACAAATAAAAAATAAAAATAAATTTCAAAAAAGTAAAAATACATAAGTAAAAAACATTAAAAAATAATTAAATTAAAAAGTAATAATGAATTAAATCAATACAATAAATCCAAATAATAATAATTAAAAAAAAAAAAAAGTTAAAAAGATTTCAAAAAAACATGAATCAAAAAATAATAATAAACAAAATAAAAAACCTGTTCCATACATGTTTCTTTAAGGCTGGACTCACTTGACGGAGATGGAGAACTCTCCCGGTGAACTCTGGCAACCGCGGATCACAAACTCTCCCACTTCCCTGTTTCGGAGCAGCTCCTCGGCTCTGCTGCGATTTGCACTCTCCTGGAACCACCTGCCATCGCAAAAGTCAAACGTCAAAGAGCGGTGTCTTTAAATGCTAAATTAATATAAATAAATGAAATAAATAAATAGCATAAATCAAATTAAATTAAATTAAACACTTTAAAAATGTCAAATAGCGGTGTCTTTAGATGCAAAATAATAAATAAAATAAATCAATTAAAATAAAATAAATACATTTGAAAAACGTCAAAGAGCTTTTATTATTTTTTTTTGAAGAAAAACACAGTTCGATCAAAAAGTATACGTATAAATAAAGATACAATAACTTCAACAGCAACGACAGAAAAAACAATTAATGTGTGTCATTCATTGTATTGTATTAAAATAAAATAAATAAAGATTACTTGACAGTGATTGACTGTTGTGTAACCTTAGAACTGTCTGATAAAACAATACAAAAAAAAGTATAGTATAGTGTAATAAAGTCATTTTTAAAAGTATATATATTGGATTATAAGATCAGAAATAGGTATAACACGTGACATCATCATCGTCAGACGCAGATCGGACGTGAACTTTACACGTCGCCTCTGCTGCCGTCTGTTTGAGATGAGGTCGAGGAACAGGAAGTGTGATACAGTGAGTGGGACGATTCTTGAACTCGGCGTTTCCTACGCGCATCAGTTATCCTACGCGCATCAGTTATCGAATAACTTTTGAAATTAAGTGATTCAGGTCACATTATAATCGTAAGTACCAAAAAATAATAATCGTGACAATTTTAGAAGCGAAATGAAGTCTTTTTACAATTTAAATGTACATCAAAACATTTTATCTGGCTGTTTTTGACTCGTTGAGCTAAAATGCAGGTAAGATAAATATATTTAAAAATTAGCTAACATTTTTATAATAGAATAGCAACATTTTTAGGTTTATAATTTGACTTCCTGCTTGTAATTACAAGCAGGAAGTCAAATTGACATCACAGGAAATTACCAAGAAAACACTGGGCCAAAACTCATCTAATTTCACAATTGTTTTTATTTGCCAAACAAAAATATATGAGCGCGACTTTGTCTGGAATGAGTGTCCCTGGTGTGATGTCACTTCCTGTCATTTTCTACAGATTTTTCTACAGAAATTTTTGCCACAAATACCTGCTCGATTGGTGTAAAACTGTAATTTATATGTTCGACAGGTATAAAAACACCAAATAAAGTCAAAGTTAGAAAATCTTACAACCCTGTCATACGCACTTTAACTTTAGTTTGTTTTTGAGAAAGTTAAATAGTGTAAAGCCGCTCACGAACTTAAGGAACGCTAAGAAAATGATAGATTTCACTGGTCACAGTCTCAATAATCGCGAATAATCATTAAATTGTGATATATTTCCTCAAAATAATCGCAACACTAACATTTGATATTGTGACGTCCCGAGTCGTTATAAATCCTTACAATCCAAATAAAACAATCGGCCATTGACCACTTCATCGACTAAACGAGTAAAGAACCTCTGTCTTGTCCTGAATGTGCTCGGTTACCGATCGGTTACCGCGCTCGGTTACCGCGCTCGGTTACCGCACCTGGGCACGGTCATCTCGATGTAGTTCTGAGGCACGAATCCCTCCTGACCGTTCATCTCGGCCTTGAACCAATCGTCCTGTCGACTCAGGATCTGAAACGAGGACAACTTCAGACACAGAAAGCATTTGACCACATCAGGATGGACATGTTAGCGCGACGCATGAAGGTTCACATCGCCTCCAAACGACCGGGTGCAGAAGAGCCGCAAAAGAAACTGGAATTGCACAGGAATTTTTCAACTGGCCGGCAGTTTGATGGCGAGTTTGATTCCTCGCACATGAGCAGAATAATCTCTCTGCTGTAAAGCCGCACAAAAGAACAATTACAGTCACATTTTTAACATTAGAATTCCTGAAGGCCTTAAATAGGGATGTCAAGATTATTAGGATAATCGATACAATTTTGATTATTTAGGTCACAATATAATTGTAAAGACTAAAAAAGTATAATAGTAAGTTTATTTAAAAAAGTAATATACAAAAAAAACAACGAAATTACGGTAGGCCTTTTTTAGTACAATTTGATGAAATGTGACGATTTTAAATGTAAATTTGTTCTGCTCAGCCATTCCTCATTAAAGTAAACCTAAATGTAAAACTAGTAAACAAAGAGGGTAGTTTCAAGTCAAACCAAATACTCTTTATCAGGAGGTCCCGGATGAGTGTTTTACTTAAAAACAAATACAGATTTAATAACTGAATCTTTTTCTACAACGTGCTTTCTTTAGCCAACAATCCCACGTGTGAGTCCGACCTTCAGTATGTCTCCTTTCCTGAAGCCGAGCTCGTCTTCGTCGGTGGCGTTGAAGTCGTACTTTCCTTTGGCCTCCATCGCGAAACTCCAAAAGCCAGCTCCAGCTCCAGCACCAGAACCAGCCTCTTCTGCGGAGGAAGAGTCCAGCCAATCAAGACGTGAAACATACAGGAAACAGAAGTGAAAGAGACAAGAAACAGACTTGAAACAGGCGGGAAACATGCAAGAAAAAGACGAGAAACATGCAAGAAACAGACGTGAAACAGGCGTAAAACAGGCGTGAAACAGACAAGAAACAGACGTAAAACAGAAGTGAAACAGATGAAAACAGATGTGAAACAGATGAGAAACAGACAAAAAACTACCGAGAAACAGGCGTGAAACAATCGTGAAACAGACGAGAAACAGACGAGAAACAGACAAGAAACAGACAAGAAACAAACCAGAAACAGATGAGAAACAAACGAGAAACAAACGTGAAACTGATGAGAAACAGACAAGAAACAGATGAGAAACAGATGAGAAACAGACAAAAAACTACCGAGAAACAGGCGTGAAACAATCGTGAAACAGACGAGAAACAGACGAGAAACAGACAAGAAACAGACAAGAAACAAACCAGAAACAGATGAGAAACAAACGAGAAACAAACGTGAAACTGATGAGAAACAGACAAGAAACAGATGAGAAACAGATGAGAAACAGACAAAAAACAGATGTGTAACAGATGAGAAACTGACAAACAGACGAGAAACTGACGAGAAACAGGCGTGAAACTGACGTAAAACTGACATGATACAGGCGTGAAAATGGCATGAAACAGACGTGATACAGACGTGAAACAGGTGATAAACTGACATGATACAGGCATGAAAAAGGCATGAAACAGACGAGAAACAACGACTTTGTGCCCATTTTTGTTTAATTTATTTAAAGCAATATGAACTATAAACCTGCAATCTGACAATTTAACACAACATTAAAGGGCAAAACAGGTCAATAAAATGACTCTCAATGCCAAAAATATCAGAAATGTGAAGATTTGTGAATATTAAGAATTGTTTGATCATGTTTTGTACACGTTATAACATGACGTAGAAAGTTACACAGAACCTGGAATGATCACGGCAAGAAAACTCTCAAGAAAACTGCATAATAATTACACAGAAAAAGACCACAAAGACCTCAAGTTTAGACTCTTTAAAAAACCTCAGCGATGCACAAAGCGGAGAATAAAGTTGAAGAAAACGTCCTAAAACAGATAAACTGATGACAAAATTGGACGTTTGGGGTTCTATCACTCTATTCTAGGCCTAAACTGGACTAAAAACTCTCAAAATAATTAGGAAAAACTAAATTGACTCCCAAAACTCCACATAATTTACACCTTTTCTGCAAAAATCCTTATAATCCTGCTAAAATAATATGTAATAAGAACAAATGAATACAACTCTGCTTTATGCATGTAAAAAAAGAATATGCAATAGTGTTTATGTAGTTTGTACAGTATGACGAGGCAGTAAAAGCGGAAATATGGATAATATTGTGATATTTTAATGATGAAATCGTTTCAGTTGTGTTAAAACTCTCTAAATCAAAGCTAGTTTAGACTTAATGTGGAAAATCATGTGGAAAATCAACTTTTACATTTGATAAAACGGTACATTTCTGTCCTCTGCGTTTAGTTTAGTCCAATATCGAGAGTCGTGTCTGCCAATATTGCAATATCGATTCATTTGCAATGCATTGTGAAGTTTAGAACATTAAATACTCGTTTGTGCAAGAATCGATACCAAAAAAAGGCCCTTGAAATGTGAAAAAATAGACCTTTTCAGAGCAGTTTTTGAAGGCTCATGAGCTTTGCCGGAACCAGTACAAACTCACACGGAAACGTCAAGAAAGTCGTCTCATTTTGTGTCGAGAATGTCAGTCTATTGTTTCAAACCTTGAGCTAAAAATGCAAATGAAGCATGAGACTTTAAGTAACTGGAAAAGCCCTTAAAAAAACTGAAAAACAGAAGCGGTGACTTCCCTGCCGGTCAGTGCTCGCCACAATCCTTAAATAAGAGCGGCAGAAACAGAGGAAAAAATATTTGGGGGAAATACAAAATGACCACAAACCACTAAAATAGCAGTGGTTCATAATAATAATCACTAATGAATTGAATATTCAGTGGATGAAAAGGAGAAACACGATGTGAACACAGGGAAGACGTGCAAATCTATACGTTTAAAGTGACAGGTTAAACTGCACATTTCACTAAAACGCAGCGAAAACACAATTATATTTCAGATTTTACTAAACATTTTGCACATTTGTCCCCAGTTTGACCGTTTTTGTGAAGTTTACAATTGCACTTCCTGGTTGGACACGAGCAGCAAATAATTATGACACCGGTAGAGGCCATTCCACAGCTGTTACCTAGCAACCCGACTGTAAACAAGAGCCGAAATCCACATAAATGACAACAGTTCTGATCTGACCAACAATAACACCTTTATTTGGTTGAACGATGGTTTAAACTGTCAGAAAAGTGTCAGTTAAGTGTGAACTGTCTTTGTGTCGCACACTGATGACATCACAGAGGGACTCAGCTCTACTTCCTGTCATTTTAAACTCTTATTTTTCAAAATTTCTTCTCAAACTGCAACTCAACGGATGTAAAACTGTGATACATATTTACCACAGGTTCTATCCCGCAAAACTAAGTCATAATTAGAAAAACATTCAACCTTCATAAAGCTCAAAAACACCGTCAATAGAGATTTAATTAATAGAATTTAAGTTATTTTAATTAGAGTACCGGTAATTCTGTGTCAGTAAAAGCGATATTCTGCGTCAGGTTTGTTCCTCCAAAACTACAAAAAAACCACACTTGCTTTTACTGAACTGGCCGGACTTCTTGATAGGACGATTTTCCCGTTCACGTTGTCTCTTCCGAAGGTGAAATAAGAAGGGTTCAGGATCATAGCCGTTTACAGACTTGAGTTTATGTTTATCTCCTGGGTGCTTGGAATCCTGCTTGAAATCCTTGAAACTTCTTGGAAAAGTGCTTGAAATTTGGAAGAAAATGCTTGAAAATGCTTCAAATTAACCGTTAATGACCGGCTACATGAAATTTAAGACAAAATAAAGTCAAATGTGACAAAAACATCCAGATAAAAAAAAAACAAAATGACATTTGACGATAAATTGAACACAAAAAAAAATAACTTTGCTTCTAAAATTGTCATGATTATAATGTTCTGGTTCTCACGATTACATTGCGACCTGAATAATCACGATTATCGATTAACCCGATCATCTTCACATCCTTGGTCTATGTTTGATTGTATTTTCAGGCTCGGATTAATGAACGTTGCACCTTCTGCTTAAGACGATCGCACACTTTTTCTGTTTTCACGCACAACATCTGAAAAAATAAAGAGTAAAGCTACGCAAGACAAAGAAACAACATTTTTCCCGCAAACGTATGATTGTTTTATATCTCTTTTTTTACGCAATCCTTAAAAATCTACAAGAACTTCTTATTTTTCTTCTTCTTCTTCTTTGGCGTTTTACGGCGGTTGGTGCTACATTACCGCCACCTACTGCAGTTGTATGTCTACAAAGTGTGTGTTTTGCGCTGTACCATAAAAAATACTACAGTTTTGGCGCAATATCGTAAAAAATACAACAGTTTTTTTGTTATACCGTAAAAAAAAAAGAAGAAAAAAAAAAAGAAGAAAAAAGACCGTAATCTGTAACTTTACTACAGTTTTTGCTACACATTGCTGCACATTTTAAAATCGTTACATTGAATGAAAAACCAATCAAATCGAGATATTTCAATTGCGTGTGAAGTTCCTGTTGCATTTCGCCGCGACGACTGCAAAACAGTCCTATTACCTGAGGCGGTTGAATAAAAACAGTGCACGTTGCCGGGACAGTACACTTCATTTACAGCCACATCAGCTTTTAAAAATACACCGCATTTCGGTTCCTGGTACAGTAGATATTGTCATGAACTGCTGACAGGGCGGTTGGGTCCAAAAATAAAGAAAGAGGAATTTGCTTTGTCTGTGCGCTCGACTGTAAATTCACCTCCAGTTTATGAAGTACAGGAGGAAACATTTCACTTTCCAACTCTGAAGACGATCGAGTGAAATACAAAAAACTGTGCAATCGTTTTTGAGAAGAATTTGAGATAAACGCGCAACAATCTCGGGCAAACTAAAAACAATTCGGGGTGAAAAAAAGAGGCAAATTTGTGGGATGAAACGCACACATTTGCTACGACGTGAGTGAACGTCGCCTGTCGTGCAGCAAAAGCGTCGCTATTTTAATCGAGAGCACATCATTTTAATGCTCAATATTAGCAAAGGTTGCGTGTTCAGGGTTTTATAATGAAGTGTATTCCTCACAAACATCTCCAGAGACACTTTTTGATGACATTAGAAGGTGGAAAACGACTCAGACGTTCAGATTTTGCCAATTTCAGGCTCAATCTACGAGACTTATGTTTAATCTGATTTATTTTTCAGATGTTTTGTCATTTACGGCTTCATTTAACGATAAAGATGAACTTCTAAACAGCTAAACATCAGTCTTGTTCCCTTTCAGTTTCTTCCAGAGATTTAGTTTGTGCCGACCATCTACAAAACGAAAGACGTGAGCTTTATTTGAAATGCAAAACGGACGCCAAGCTAGATGCGACGCCAGGTTTGTAGTGAAACGAGGCGGTGGAAGTGTGAAAATCAATGATATTTTCCCTTATTATACTTTTCTTTTGCAGAGTCGCACAATTCACGGGTTAATTGAGTTTGCCGTGACTTGAAATCAGTTATTTTTACATCCTTCTTAGGCAGTGCGTGCTTTATGTTTGAGACTATTGCACTATTCCTGTCGTGGACACAGTGGATGGATACATTTGGAGCGTGCTTATGGCGGCCCGGGAAAAAAGACCATCACGAAAAAATGGATGACACAAACTGCACCGACGACGAACGATTAAAGAATACAGACTAAATGGGACAATTATCTGGAAACTTCTGTGCTTTTTCATGGGATGCCCCTTTTTCTTTTTTTTCTTTTTTTTGTCATCTCCAAAATTATATTTCTGGACCTGCCCTTTTATTTTATTTAATTTTAATTAGTTTTATATATTTTTTCTATTTTTTAATTTCTTTTCTTTTATTCAGTTTTTTTTTAAATGTATTTATGTATTTATTTATTGTCTTTTTGTTTTCTTCTCTCTTTTCATTAAAAAAATAATCTAGTGTACTAAACATTTCCCGACATTAATTTAAAACGCTCCAAAGAAGTTTAATTCTGCTGAAAGCCTGATATATTTAAAGGTTATTGCAGCATGTTTAAGCCTGTACTTTGGATCCGTTGAAATTACCACAGCTATAAATATTTTTTTTTCTTTTTTACCTCCATAATTCAGCTAAACAAGGCACAATGCACATGAAGTTGTGTTTGATTTAACTGACATTTGAACAATGAAACCACTAAAATGTCCTGTGGTGTGACTTTTCTTCAAACTTCTCTAAAGAGTCACTGTCAATAAACGTGTTTGTGTAATAATCTTTACTAAAATACTACCTTTACCCCCATTATTCATGCTGTAATAATCTGTGGTGTGACACAAAAAATGCACAAAAAATCTGAGAGTTTAAGCTACAAGTTTAGGGATTATTATTACTGTTTTCAAGTGTATTAGAATTGCAAAAATGAATCTAGTTTGATTTTGCTGCATGCGTCGTCTTCATCGAACCGTCTTTTTTGGTGATGAAAGTGCAGCTGCGGCGACAGTTTTGCTCCTGCAGCTGCACATCCTGCACATCCTGCACACCATAAACACATGAACTGTAAAGAGAGAAGTACTTTGGGCCCAAGGGAAGTATATCTGAGAGCGCGGGCAGTGTGGAGAAAAATACTCTCAACACATATTTAGTCACGAAATACAGAACTCCTGCTTTGAGATGGGTTTTAAAAGTTTAAACCCAAACTAGATTATTCTTCTAAATATGTCACAATTTGTAACAATAATATAATATATATATATATATATATATATATATATATATATATATATATATATATATATATATATATATATATATATATTGGGACCCAAACAATCACGTTTATCGATTAACCTGATAATATTGACATCCTCACTTGCCATAATTTACCATTACACAACATATTAAACCCAGGCTGAGAAATAGATTTTCAAAGTTAGGGGCCAGGGGGGCAATTTCAGGGGCCCACAAGCGCGCGCGGCGTCATAAGAACAAGATAAATGTGTTGTTTTAAACCTGGTTATTAGCATGCAAAACAATTTAAAGTACTTTTATCTTTTATTTGATATGACGAGCACAAATACTGAATCATATAAACCAGAGATCACAATCTTTAATACTGTTTAATTCAATATAATAATGTTTCTTATATATAAAATAAATACTGTTTACAGCATTTGACACAAGGAGATCTTGTGGAATATATAAAATCACAGCCTACAAAATAAACTACTAACATATACATTGCCCCGATGCTAACAACTCCAAAGGGGGCGGGGCCCTTGGGGCCCTTGGATACTTCCACATTGACATTGTCCTTAATGTGCAAAACTACAACTTTAAAAAGACTGAATTGTGGACTGAGTAGAGATTGACGCCCGCCAACCTCGATATCACTTTTGGGGCCGGGCATTTCCGTGGACACCCGAACGCGACCGAACGCAGCGACCAATCAGATGCCCGCTTTCATCGAAATTAGATCACGGACAACGCTCGGCCAATGAGAAGCGAGAAGACTGCGAAGTGGCATGTCTGTCAAAACGAAACTTAAGCGATGAAAATGCCCCGAATATGGCCAAGTTACAAGTTAAATCTTGATTTTTTTTTTGAGGAATTTCGATACAGGGGCACGGCGGGCCCCCTCCTAATTCAAACCCTGTGCCCGCCGGAGATTTGAGTGTTCACGGGCCCCGGGCCCCATCTATTTCGCGGCCTGAAACCTGGTCATAAGTGACCATTACACAACATATTAAACCTGGTCATAATTTACCATTACACAACACATTTACGTTACACTTTTCCTACTCTGGTTCCTTTGGCCCCTGGTTCCTCTCCTCCTCTCTCTTTCTCTCTCTCTCTCTCTTTCTCCCTCTTCTCTCCTCCTCCTCCTCCCCTTCTCCTCGTCCTCCCTCTCCCTCCTCCTCCTCCTCTCTCTCCTCCTCCTCTCTCTCCTCCTCCTCCTCCCCTCCTCCTCCCCTCCTCCTCCTCCCCTTCTCCTTACTCCTCCCCTTCTCCTTACTCCTCCCCTTCTCCTTACTCCTCCCTTCTCCTTACTCCTCCCCTCCTCCTTACTCCTCCCCTCTTCCTTACTCCTCCCCTTCTCCTTACTCCTCCCTTCTCCTTACTCCTCCCCTCCTCCTTACTCCTCCCCTCTTCCTTACTCCTCCCCTCTTCCTTACTCCTCCCCTTCTCCTTACTCCTCCCCTTCTCCTTACTCCTCCCCTCCTCCTTACTCCTCCCCACTCCTCCCCTTCTCCTTACTCCTCCCCTCCTCCTTACTCCTCCCCACTCCTCCCCTTCTCCTTACACCTCCCCTCCTCCTTACTCCTTCCCACTCCTCCCCTTCTCCTTACTCCTCCCCTCGTGAACCTCCTCCGCTGCACTAAAACTAAAAGTGAGCAAAACTAAAACCACTTCCTCAAACTGAAACTCAAGTCAAATACCGCTGCGATCGACAAACACGATTGAGTTCACAAAGTAACCGCGAGCGATGAATGATTAACTGAGTGTGAAAAATACGCATAAAGGAAGTGAAATGTTTCAAATGTGTCGGTTTGAAAAGTCGAGAAATGTGCAGAAAATGAGCAGGAAGAAGAAGAGCGCCACTAAAGAGCGACTTGTGTGTAAAATTATAACATAATCATCATAAATTATGTGTCAAAAACATACAATTTTCTTCTCATATCGAGTTATCACAATGTTATTTATATTTTATTGGAATTGTTTGAATAAAAAAATAATTAAAAAAAAAAAATCACATTTCTCCAAACCACAAGTTTTAACTGACTGAATGACCTTATTATTTGCACAGCTTTTACATAATCAATAATTATAAAAAAACAATTATAGTATTTTTTTTTGCCTGGTATTTCTTAATAAGTCATGCCGTATTGTGCTTTTTTTTTTAATATTGTGCAGAAAATGCATCTCAGACTGATGTTTTTTGTCTTAATTCCAAAGCAATAGCTACATTTTAATCACTAAAAACTACATTTTCACCACGTTTTATTTTGAAATGATAATGTAGTTTTAACATCATTAGCACGTTTTCTCACCTGATAAAGCTCTTTTGACAGCAGTTTATCCTCTTTTCCAGCAGCAGAGGAGAAGCAGCAGCAACATGATGACACGATGAAGAGTAAAAAGAGTAAAAAGTCTTCAAAGGTTGTGTTGTTTGCAGATGTGCGCAGGGACACGCCGCTCCAGCCGCTGCGCTCGTGCCACTGACGCTGCGCTGAAACTTTACCGCGCTGATCAAACTGACACGCGCAGAACGTGACAACTGACGCGACCAGGCCTGACTTCCTCTGGACTCTTCAGAATAAAAGGGCCATTTCTGCTTGTCTACTCCAAGACCGGAAGTTTGATCGCAGCCACCACCAATTATAGCTGACGTCACCCGCAATGATTAAGTGTTTGTTGTATTATTATTATCATTATTATCATCATTATTCTTATCATCAAAGTTTCTGAGATCTTACCCTGGTTACATGTTGCTCTGAGGTGGAGATGGCGTGTTACACGCTCTTCACGTGTCAAAATGAGAGTCAAATGTGGCTTTGCAGAGGTTATTCTGGTAAAAGATCTCACTCACACGGCAAACCTTCATCACGATGAGCCACAAAGCAAACGCAGAGTGACAGGCTTGAGCCGCTCCCTATAATCTATATTATCCAGGGGTTTCAGAGTGATGAAAATGTAGTTAAATATGAAATATTTTTCTGTCAAACTGTGGCCTTTAAACAGGAAGATGAAACCCATGAAAGTAAGTCAGTTTATAGCTTTGTATTATGTAAAATATAAATAGAAAATACACAATTTTGTTATAGCAGCGGTTCTCTTTTTTCAGCCTTGACCAAAAAATAACATCCCTCATATGAGACCCCCGAACATTAACAATGTCTTTAATAATGAATCTTTGTGTTACAGAACATTTTAAAACACAATAATGGTAAATTTAACAAAGAGGAAAAAACTTTCCTTCTGATACTTGTAATAATACAGACATTGTTTATCCAAAAGCGTGTTTCCACATTTAGCAGCGAGCAGGGAAAGACATTAATAATCAACATGTTTCACACAGTGAGCCCTGAAGCTGCAGCTGTGAAGCCAAACATCCTGTGAATGACCACAAAACACCAGAGAGAAGATGAGGAGGAGAGGAGGAGGAGGGGAGGAGGAGGAGGGGAGAGGAGAGGAGAGGAGGGGAGGAGGAGGAGGGGAGAGGAGAGGAGGGGAGGAGGAGGAGGGGAGAGGAGAGGAGAGGAGGGGAGGAGGAGGAGGGGAGAGGAGAGGAGGGGAGGAGGAGGAGGGGAGAGGAGAGGAGAGGAGAGGAGGGGAGGAGGAGGAGGGGAGAGGAGAGGAGGGGAGGAGGAGGAGGGGAGAGGAGAGGAGAGGAGGGGAGGAGGAGGAGGGGAGAGGAGAGGAGGGGAGGAGGAGGAGGGGAGAGGAGAGGAGAGGAGGGGAGGAGGAGGAGGGGAGAGGAGAGGAGGGGAGGAGGAGGGGAGAGGAGAGGAGAGGAGGGGAGGAGGAGGAGGGGAGAGGAGAGGAGGGGAGGAGGAGGAGGGGAGAGGAGAGGAGAGGAGGAGAGGAGGAGGAGGGGAGAGGAGAGGAGGGGAGGAGGAGGAGGGGAGAGGAGAGGAGAGGAGAGGAGGGGAGAGGAGGAGAGAAGAGGAGGGGCGAGGAGGAGAAGATAGGAGAGAAGAGGAGGGGAGAGGAGAGGAGGAGGAGAGAAGAGGAGGGGAGAGGAGAGGAGGAGGAGAGAAGAGGAGGGGAGAGGAGGGGAGGGGAGAGGAGAGGAGAGGAGGGGAGGAGGAGGAGGGGAGAGGAGAGGAGAGGAGGGGAGGAGGAGGAGGGGAGAGGAGAGGAGGGGAGGAGGAGGAGGGGAGAGGAGAGGAGGAGAGGAGGAGGAGGGGAGAGGAGAGGAGGGGAGGAGGAGGAGGGGAGAGGAGAGGAGAGGAGAGGAGGGGAGAGGAGGAGAGAAGAGGAGGGGCGAGGAGGAGAAGATAGGAGAGAAGAGGAGGGGAGAGGAGAGGAGGAGGAGAGAAGAGGAGGGGAGAGGAGGGGAGGGGAGAGGAGAGGAGAGGAGGGGAGGAGGAGGAGGGGAGAGGAGAGGAGAGGAGGGGAGGAGGAGGAGGGGAGAGGAGAGGAGGGGAGGAGGAGGAGGGGAGAGGAGAGGAGGAGAGGAGGAGGAGGGGAGAGGAGAGGAGAGGAGGAGGAGGAGGAAGAGGGGAGAGGAGAGGAGAGGAGGGGAGAGGAGGAGAGAAGAGGAGGGGCGAGGAGGAGAAGATAGGAGAGAAGAGGAGGGGAGAGGAGGAGGGGAGAGGAGGGGAGAAGAGGAGGGGAGAGGAGAGGAGGAGAGAAGAGGAGAGAAGAGGAGAGGAGAGGAGGAGGGGAGAGGAGGGGAGAAGAGGAGGGGAGAAGAGGAGGGGAGAGGAGGGGAGAAGAGGAGGGGAGAAGAGGAGGGGAGAGGAGGAGGGGAGAAGAGGAGGGGAGAGGAGGAGGGGAGAGGAGGGGAGAAGAGGAGGGGAGAAGAGGAGGGGAGAGGAGGAGGGGAGAAGAGGAGGGGAGAGGAGGAGGGGAGAGGAGGGGAGAAGAGGAGGGGAGAAGAGGAGGGGAGAGGAGGAGGGGAGAGGAGGGGAGAAGAGGAGGGGAGAAGAGGAGGGGAGAGGAGGGGAGAAGAGGAGGGGAGAAGAGGAGGGGAGAGGAGAGGAGGAGGAGAGAAGAGGAGGGGAGAGGAGGAGAGAAGTGGAGGGTATTTTTTCTTTTTTAGTTTTTCCTGGCTGAGAAGGAGGGTCTAAGGACAGAGGATGCTGGGACATCGTCCCTCGCCACCACAGACATTGTTGATTCATTTTTCTGTTGTGATTTTGGGCGTTACAAAAATAAATTCAATTGAATTGAAGAAGAGGAGAGAAGAGGAGAGAAGAGGAGGGGAGAGGAGGGGAGAAGAGGAGGGGAGAGGAGGGGAGAAGAGGAGGGGAGAAGAGGAGGGGAGACGAGGAGAGAAGAGGCAGAGAAGGGTAGAGGAGGAGAGGAGAGAAGAGGAGAGAAGAGGAGAGAAGAGGAGGGGAGAGGAGGGGAGAAGAGGAGGGGAGAGGAGGGGAGAAGAGGAGGGGAGAAGAGGAGAGGAGGGGAGAAGAGGAGGGGAGAAGAGGAGGGGAGAGGAGGAGAGAAGAGGCAGAGAAGGGTAGAGGAGGAGA
The DNA here is from genome assembly GCF_026437365.1 of Eucyclogobius newberryi. Taxonomy (NCBI): domain Eukaryota; kingdom Metazoa; phylum Chordata; class Actinopteri; order Gobiiformes; family Gobiidae; genus Eucyclogobius; species Eucyclogobius newberryi. The sequence continues at coordinate 19,927,024 of NW_027315757.1, forward strand.
GGAGAGAAGAGGAGAGAAGAGGAGGGGAGAGGAGGGGAGAAGAGGAGGGGAGAAGAGGGGAGAAGAGGAGGGGAGAAGAGGAGGGGAGAGGAGGGGAGAAGAGGAGGGGAGAAGAGGAGGGGAGAGGAGGAGAGAAGAGGCAGAGAAGGGTAGAGGAGGAGAGGAGAGAAGAGGAGAGAAGAGGAGAGAAGAGGAGGGGAGAGGAGGGGAGAAGAGGCAGAGAAGGGTAGAGGAGGAGAGGAGGAGAGGAAACTATATATATATATATATATATATATCAAAAAAGAAAGATCTCAACTTAATTTCAATGGACGTCAAGAATTGGTACAGAATGTCTTCCCCCTGACCGTAGGTAGTGCCTGTTCCATAACCCTGGGTTACAAATCTTCATATGTTTGCTGCCCAGCACCACGCCAGGGTTGCACCTGTCCCCTGTCCCCTGTCTCCCAGCTCCACATGTTTTGCAGGTGAAAAAGTTCGAAAATGCTCACAGCACAAGTGCTAACCAGGCCCAACCCTGCTTAGCTTCCGAGATCAGACGAGATCGGGCGTGCTTTTTTTTTTTTTTAATCTTTTATTATCAAAAACATCTTACATTTTTTTACATGTATTTACAAATATTAGGGCAGGGGAAGACACAACCAAAAATTACAAGTAAATCAAACGTGCAATCATTATCAAACTTTCTTCACAGTGATGGGGGGTGATGCCGTGGTTGGGGGGTTGATGCCGTGGTTGAGGGGTTGATGCCGTGGTTGGGGGGGTGATGCCGTGGTTGGGGGGTTGATGCCGTGGTTGAGGGGTTGATGCCGTGGTTGGGGGGGTGATGCCGTGGTTGGGGGGGTGATGCCGTGGTTGGGGGGTGATGCCGTGGTTGGGGGGTTGATGCCGTGGTTGGGGGGGTGATGCCGTGGTTGGGGGGGTGATGCCGTGGTTGAGGGGTGATGCCGTGGTTGGGGGGTGATGCCGTGGTTGGGGGGGTGATGCCATGGTTGGGGGGGTGATGCCGTGGTTGGGGGGTGATGCCGTGGTTGGGGGGGTGATGCCGTGGTTGGGGGGGTGATGCCGTGGTTGGGGGGTGATGCCGTGGTTGGGGGGTTGATGCCGTGGTTGGGGGGGTGATGCCGTGGTTGGGGGGGTGATGCCGTGGTTGAGGGGTGATGCCGTGGTTGGGGGGTGATGCCGTGGTTGGGGGGGTGATGCCATGGTTGGGGGGTGATGCCGTGGTTGGGGGGGTGATGCCGTGGTTGGGGGGGTGATGCCGTGGTTGGGGGGTGATGCCGTGGTTGGGGGGGTGATGCCGTGGTTGGGGGGGTGATGCCGTGGTTGGGGGGTTGATGCCGTGGTTGGGGGGGTGATGCCGTGGTTGGGGGGTGATGCCGTGGTTGGGGTGTTGATGCCGTGGTTGGGGGGGTGATGCCGTGGTTGGGGGGGTGATGCCGTGGTTGGGGGGTGATGCCGTGGTTGGGGTGTTGATGCCGTGGTTGGGGGGGTGATGCCGGGGTCAGAAGTGGATGTCCAGGTTTCCAGAGGGTGTGAGGTGGATCAGGGTGTTGTGGGGGACGAGGTGGGTGATGAACCGGTGCTCTGCTGCCATGTGGAGGTGTCGGAGGTGTGCGGCAAAGAGTCCTTTGAAGATGGGCCAGCGTTCTGCTGTTTTATGATCACGGAGATGAATGTTTCGGTTAAGATATAATGCATACCGGGCTATGGAGAGGGTTAGTCGGGCGAGATGGGTGTTGGCTCCAGAGCGACTCTGTCCGGGACCAAAGAGGAGGAGCCATGGATCCTGGTCGTCCCCTCCTAGAGCCGCGGAGGCCACGGAGAGTGCATGGTTCAACATGGACATGCACAATGAATTTACAACTAGAACTTTACCTTTTAATGTCAGATTACGACGCCTCCAAAAATTCAAACGCGCTGTAATTTTATCGCATAAAGACGACCAGAGTGCAGTCCGACACGCCTCCTCGTCTCTGCCCAGGGGGACACCGAGCACCTTGTAGGAGTCCCCGGCCTCCCGGAGCTGGACAGGGAGAGGAACAGGCGTGACGCTGCCGCAAAACTTAACCATGGTTTTATCGAAATTGATTTTGGCCCCTGAAGCGAGGCCGTAAACATTGAGCACGTGGAGAGAGGCGTTCGGGCTCTCCACATCTCGGAAGATCAGATTCGTGTCATCTGCGTACTGAAAAATGTTGATTTCCCTACCCGCAGGCGTGGTCAGTCCCCTCACCACCGCGTCCGCCCACAACATGGCCGCCAAAGGCTCAGCGGCGATGCTGTAGAGGAGAGACGAGAGGGGACAGCCCTGCCTGACTCATCTTTTTAAGGGGAAAGAATCAGTTAAAAACCTGTTGACTTTCACCTTACTGACCGCAAATGAATAGATGAGCTATAGCCAATTAACAAAACGTTCACCGAAACCTAACTTACCTAATACAGTCCAGAGGAACGAATGCTCAACTCTGTCGAACGCCTTGTTAAAATCTACACTGACGTGAATACCACCTGTCGCGTGCATTTGCCGGAGGACATATCTCAGAGACAAAACTGTGTCTGAGATGTCTCTCCCGGGGATTAAAGTTTTAGACTTCCCTGCCCTCCGGTGAGGTCAGCCCGTTTTGAGGCTGTTGCTATCCCCTTTGTTCCCATGAAGGACCAGTCTTGCGCTGTTGCTTTTCCTGTCTCATGGAGGAACAGTCTGAGGCAGCCAGGTTATGTCACCTGGTATTACTAGTTTTCGCCATGTTCAACCAGGGAGGACCAGTCTTACGCTGCTGCTGTTCCTTGTGTCATGGAGGAATAGTCTTAGACTGCAAGGCTGCTGCTGTTCCCTTTGTTCCCATGGAGGACCAGTCTTGTGCTGTTGCTGTTCCTGATCATGGAGGAATTTTTTGCTCACAGCACCTGGTATTCCCAGGCGGTCTCCCATCCATGTACTAACCAGGCCCAACCCAGCTTAGCTTCCGAGATCAGACGAGATCGGGTGTGCTTTTTAAAAAAAAAGTCTTTTATTATCAAAAAAAGTGTGATGGTCTAATTGTTATGACCCCGAAGAGAGTTTTAACATATTTAAACGGACACGGAGACGAAGACAAGTTTAAACAAGTTTATTAGGTTTTCACCAAAAAATAAATGCCAAATTTCGAACCCCCGTGCCCTAAAAATCACCCCAAAGTTATAAATAGAAAGGTGGACCTGGTGGGCCAGCCAAACAGAAATAAAATAGGAGCGACACCGGGCCAGCCCCGTATAGGGCCGTCGAAGCCGGTGCCGACACCTCTACCTAAAGCACAAAAATAAGGACACACCAAACCCCCCCTATCTAGCCCCAAACAAAAGCGAAAATGGGACTACCGGTCCCACCAGGCCAAACAAAACAGGCTAGTGCTATTGCTAGTGAGAGCCAGCTGGGAGCAGGCGAGCCGAGTGCGTCTACGAAGCGGGACCGTAGCGGGATGGGCGGAGCCGAGCTGAGAGAGAGCGATGAGCCCATCCGGTCTCCATTTAAGCTCCAGGGCGCGCACCCGCGGCCGGGAGCCAATCTAATAAAAAAACTAAACAGATCATTAGACAAAAACTGAACAGACAAAATATTATTATAACCAATAGGGAGGAAAAGTGCCCAAACCTAACACTAATTACGTATAACTTTAGTCCAGATGCTTAAAACATTTAGATGCAATATATATATATATATATATATATATATATATATATATATATATATATATATATATATATATATATATATAGAAAAGAACACATAGTTTGTTTCATTTATTTATATATATATAGATAGATATTTAGATTATATTATTAAAAAACTCAAATATATAGTACAGTTACTGTGGTATATTTATTATCATAATTATGTATGTCACTAATGGAACTAAAATAATATCTGTTATCATTTTAACCATGGCAAAACTGCGCATGAACTTGAAATATGTTGCATTTCAAAATATAAAAAATGCTGTTATTGTTTCACCCAAGTGTCAAGTAAAAAGTACTGCAATATTTGTAACGGTGAGACTTAATTTAACTTGGAATTCTTGTTGGTACTCTAACCGTAGTAACGTAAACTCAATGTGCCCGTGTGTGTGCATTGATAAGCGAAGCTACTTTATAAATGGCTTTGTAAATGGATGGACTTCCCAGACAGGCTAAATGTGATATACATTCGAGGAATTTTAATGTACATAAAAAAATGACTTGAGATGATTGGACAGCACAATTCCTACATTTGGTCCAAATGTCCATATCATGGTTCACAAAAACAGGATGCCGCTGAGCTCCTGTCACGGATGTACTAAAATAAGGCTCGGTGGTGGGTGGGGGGTGAGGTAATAAAGTCTGAAGAATAAAATCTGAATTTGTGTGCTTGGAACTCCTGTGCTTTGAACTCATGGGCTTTGAAACACCAAAGTAGTAGAAGAAGAACTCAAGAATGGAGTCTATAAGGTAAAGTTTAAAGAATACAGTCACAGGCGTGGGAGAAGGCCTGCTGGAATAAAGTCTAGGGAATAATGTCTGGCGGTAATGTAACACTTGGATACCAACTGCCATAAAACACCAAAGAAGAAGAAGAAGAAGAAAACGAGGCTCCAACTCACTTCTGGTTTCACGTGTTCAGTCACTTCCAGCTTCAAACTGTGCGGATCATTTTCAACCCAAATTTTACAGCCACGGTACAAAAAGCCAAGTGCGTCACTTGCCTTCAACGGAGCCATGTCGTCCACCTCCCAAAAGCATAGGAGATTCGTGGCAGAGCCCATGGCAGACAAGGGTGTGACTGCTATTGCTGGCATTGGAGATGCCCTGGGTCGAAGACTGGAGAACAAAGGGTTTGGCTCGGCATATGCTGTCCTGGGCAAGTTTCTAGCGCTAAAGAAAAAAAAAAAGCTTTTTTTATGATTGGTTGGAGATTGCCTGTGGAGCCAATAACAAACAGCAACAGGACTGCTACAACTGTCTGAAGGAATGGTGTGATTCCTTCCTATAAGCTGTGCTCATGATGTTTTCTAACTTTGCCACAATGGTTGTCACAATGGTTGTCGGGAGGTTTTGTGGGGGTGGTCCCAGTTGTAGGACGGGGAAGTTGAGTTGTTGAGTTGCTGTTACTGACTGTTCTAGAGAATGTTGTCGTCAAACATTAAAGCCTAAAATGAGCAAACTTGTTTCTCGTGACTTTTTCACGCACAGCTCGTTACAATACATTACCTCTTCTAATATTTTAATTCACATTAGCTACTACTACACCCTAAATATGAAGTAAAACACTTGCTCAAAGGCATACACAAGTTGCCAAGGTTAATGTACACAAGTATTCACATCTCAAATGTAAAATTGGAAGCCTTTTAGCCTTTTGTAATTGTCATTGAAATGTATTCAACTTCTGCATGTTTGAATGGAAAGAAGTGAGGCTTTGTTTGTTCACATTTCACTAGGAATTTTAAAACATGGTATACGACAAACAATTGTCAAAATGAAAGTAACTTTTTAAACTTTCTTTTTGTAGAATGTTTTCAATTAGAACACTTAAATGTATTCCCCAATTTACAATTTGCCTTGTTTTCATTTACTCTTCATGATCACAGAAGAGCGGGTGTTAATGCTGTACATGTTCATTCACAGATTATTTAGTCACCCTGTGCATCACTGTTTTATTGATGTGTTGTAGGTTTTGGGAACCCTAAACATAATAGATTATTTTTTTTTATATTAAATGATTGCCTCAACACTTGAAACACTGGTTGGTTTTGTGTCTTCATTTTAACTTTTGGTGCAAATAAAGAAACTGTATAACCTGAAAAAAAGAAGAAAAAAAGGCTTCAGTCACTTCACGTTTAGGGATTCAGGATTCAAGATTGCGACGCAAAGTAGTGTGGGAGGGTAATGGAGGTGCAAATGGAGTCGGATAGTGACGAGAGCGAAATTCAAAAAGGTTCATAAACTAAAAAGAAAAGAAGCAAACAGAAATTGAGTTTGAATGAAGCAAGTAGAGGAGAAGGTGAATTTACGGTCGGTATGGTGGCAACTGATACCAGTGAAGGAATATTTAATGACCCACATAAGGTTGACAAGATTGTGATCAAGGAGATGGGAGACATACATTACATCAGGATAACCAGGAAAGGAATGGTCATAATAAAGTGTAAAACAAAGGGTCAGCAGGCAAAAGTACTGGTTTTGGAAAGATTTAAAATGTGGTTTGTCAAATGTTTTGAACTGGATGGAGTTGTAGAGGACGAAAGAGATGTGCAAATTGTGGAAAGTATGAATGTGATTTTGTCCAAGAAGAAAACTAGAAGATCAGATTGATAATCTGAGAAAAGAAAAGAAAACCTCGTATTCTGAAGCTGTGAAGAGGGTCAAGACATCATGTGAGGAAACATTGTGTGAGGAGGCAGTGAACGGGGAAAGAAGAAAGGAGGACTTGATTTGATTTATTTGATTTGATTTATTAGCCATAAAGTGCATGAGCATCTAATACATAAACATAACATAAGAAAATGGTTGTAAACATATATATATATATATATATATATATATATATATATATATATATATATATATCACATGTAAATACAATTTAAAAAGCCAGGATAACACAAAAAAGCGCAAGCACTTATTTCCATTGTGGTCCTTGTATAATAAAGTAAAAAGAAAACATCCATCCATTCATCCATCCATTTTCTGCCGCTTATCCGGGGCCGGGTCGCGGGGGCAGCAGTCTAACCAGGGACTCCCAGACTTCCTTCTCCCCAGACACTTCCTCTAACTCCTCCGGGGGGATCCCGAGGCGTTCCCAGGCCAGCCGAGAGACATAGTCTCTCCAGCGTGTCCTGGGTCTTCCCCGGGGCCTCTTCCCGGTGGGACATGCCTGAAACACCTCCCGAGGGAGGCGCCCAGGAGGCATCCGGAACAGATGCCCGAGCCACCTCAGCTGGCTCCTCTCGACGTGGAGGAGCAGCGGCTCTACTCCGAGCTCCCCCCGTGTGACCGAGCTCCTCACCTTATCTCTAAGGGAGCGCCCAGCCACACGGCGGAGGAAACTCATTTCGACCGCTTGTATCCGCGATCTTGTTCTTTCGGTCACTACCCAAAGCTCATGACCATAGGTGAGGGTAGGAACGTAGACCGACCGGTAAATAGAGAGCTTTGCCTTTCGGCTCAGCTCCCTCTTTACCACAACGGTCCGATGCAGCGACTGCATCACTGCAGCCGCTGCACCGATCCGCCTGTCGATCTCACGCGCCATCCTTCCCTCACTCGTGAACAAGACCCCGAGATACTTGAACTCCTCCACTTGGGGCAAGGACACCCCACCCACCTGAAGAGGGCAAGCCACCTTTTTCCGGTCGAGAACCATGGCCTCGGATTTGGAGGTGCAAAAAAAAAAGAAAACATGTTAATTAAATACATACAAGTTTGATTCCTGGCTATTTAGACATTCAAATAAAAAGGTTTTGACTAGAGATTTAAAATGAGACTTATTTTGAGCATTCTGTACATGACTAGGTCATTGATTCCAGGCTTTTATTCCAGTATATAAAAAAGTGGATTTTCCAAACGATTTTACATGTGGAATTTGAAGAGATGGTGTGCTGGAACGTGTGTTCATGTTATGCTGGCTACAGTGAATATTATTTGATAAATAATTTGGAGCGTTACCATTAAGAATGTTGTGAAAAAGATTAAATTTCAGTTGTTGTACACGTAGTTCAACCGGTAACATATTGACCGTCTCAAATTCCGAAGCACCAATACGAGTTCTGGCAGGTGCATTTAAAAGAAACCGAATTATTTTGTTTTGTGTACATTGTAACCTAGATTTGTATTTCTTTGTTAATCCAGAGTACCATGATGCACTGGCATAGTCAAAATGACATTGAATTAAGGCCGACACAAAAATTTTTTTAGTCTCCAAGTTGACATTACGAATCTGCCTATAGAGAAATTTTAACCTTGCATTGGATTTGCTAATTATTTGATCTGCATTTCCTTCTCCAGTAAGAGATTGATCTAATTCGACCCCCAGGTATTTTACATTGGTACGACAAGCCAATGCATTACCAGCGCATTGTACCTCAATGGAACTATATTTACTGAGTTTCCTCTTCAGTTTTTCCTAGATGTAATGATAACTTATTATCAATCAGTCATTCTCTGATTGATTCAAGTTCCATGGACAGTTGGCGTTGAATTTCCATGGGGTCGCTACCAGCAACAATTAGGGCAGAGTCGTCCGCGTACAAAAGGAGCTTGCATCGGACGGCTGAAGGTACATCATTTATGTAAATGAGAAAGAGTAAGGGCACAAGGATCGAGCCTTGAGGCACACCACAAGTGATAATTGCGGGTTTGGAGATAGTGTCGTTTATCTTCACTGATTGTTTGCTCTCCTGTAAATAGGACTGAAACCAGGTTAAAGCTGTTTTTTGACATCCTAGAGCTTGAAGTTTTCTAAGTAAGATCCTATGATCCACTGTATCAAAGGCTTTCTGGAGATCAAGTAATACCATGCCAATATAATTGCCCTTATCTTGCTCCAGCCTAAGATAATTCGTTAGATGTACCAGACAAGTGTCAGTGGAGTAAGCGGATCGAAAACCTGATTGATACTCATATAAGACTTTATCAAACTGGAGAAAACATGTTTCTTGGCGTTTATTACAATGATCCTTAATTGTTCAGTTGGTCTGAAAAAGAAGTCTGACAGAATTGACATGGTCCTAGATGCTACCAAAAGATTCCTAAAGGTGGATGATATTACTGGGGAAGATCTAAACAACACGCTTAAGGAGAGCTTTTGTACGACGGAGTATAAGGGCCAACCAAGAAAAAAAAATGCGCTGCACTACGAGAATAAAGTCATTAATTAATGAGAAAAAAGACGTTAATTAATGAGAAAAAAGTCGAAGTCAGAAAAAAGTCGTAAATTAACGACTATAAACTCATTAAATAACGAGAAAAAAGTCAATAATTAATGAGAAAAAAGTCGTTAATTAATGAGAAAAAAGTCGTTAATTAATGAGAAAAAAGTCATTAAATAATGACTTTTTTTCTCGTTAATTAACGAGAATAAAGTCGAAATTTTAAATGAAGCCGGTCAGTGGTACCTCTCTTACGTTATGGAGAATATTGAACATTTTGTGCAGGTATACTTTCACCTAGGGTTTACGCACGGTGAAATACTGTGCCTTCTAGCACATAATCACCACCATATCATCTGTTTAAGGACTTTGAAGCGACATTGCAGCCGTTTGGGTTTGTTTCGTCGGAAGAACCAAACGAATTTAGAAGAAATCGCTTATTTTGTGGAGGAGGAACTGACTGGAAGTGGTCGGCTACAGGGCTATCGGTGGTTACACCACAGAGCTATCCAGAGAGGATTTGTTGTATCACAAGAAACTGTGCGGATTTTGCTGGGAATTTTGGATCCAAATGGAGTGGATTTGCGAAGAAGACGGCGTCTTCGGCGTAGACGGTACAGTGTAAGGGCCAAACGCATTGTGGCATTTGGATTCATACGATAAACTGAAGCCGTACGGCATTGCTATAAATGGCTGTATTGATGGCTTCAGCCGCCACATTATGTGGATGGAAGCGTACGTTACCAACAGCAATCCAAAGGTAATTGCGGATTATTATATCAACACCGTGACTCGCGTTAGGGGGTGTCCGCAGAGGCTCCGGGCAGATCCAGGTACAGAAAATGCACATGTCCGAGACATGCAACGTTTCCTGCGGAGAAACCACACCGATGCATATGCTGGAGATCAAAGTTTCATCTATGGATGTAGCACCGCCAATCAACGAATAGAGTCTTGGTGGGGAATCCTGCGTAAACAATGCATTCAGTTTTGGATGGACATCTTTCAAACTCTAAAAGAAGATGGACATTTCACTGGTGACTTTGTGGACAAAAACTTGGCACAGTTTTCTTTCCTCAACATTATACAGGTAGGCAATTATCAGTGTTGGCTATAGCTTTTAAAAGTAACGTGTTACTCCCATGAAAAAGCGCGCGCGCACGCACACACACACACACACACACACACACACACACACGCACACACCGCACGCACGCACGCACGGGACCGAGGTGCAGCGGAGGGTCTGACACAGGCTGGCTGGGTGCGCGACAGGCGCTATAACTTTTGCATGCTCACTTGGAGATTACTTTTACATTCACAAGGTTTCAAGTTGGCTGTTCGTGACTTTGTGGAGGTGGTTTGCGAGTGCGTAAACTCTCCAAGCATGCACGCACAAATATGCGCTTTTTGCAACCCAGTGACTATCGCGTACAGCTTTTATACACAAGCACCAACCTAAGTTTATTTTTAAATGGCCAAAGAAGGTTCAAGAAAAGGGGATTCACCGTGTGGCCTCGGTAACCAGAAAAGTGAGAATCTGTGGCGAAAGAGAGGACTAGATCCCTAAATCAGCCGACAATGTAGAGAAATATTAAAAAAGCTAAAGAGAACTGATTTTGTTTCTTCCCCCCCTCCTGCAAATAAAGGGGTATTTGGACTAGAATGGAAACACAAAGAAAGTCATACACATATTTTTATTAAAATGCAGGAGGCGGGGAAGAAACAAAAGCCGTTCTCTTTTTATTTGATATTTCTCACATGGTCTACTGTAAAATTTGAATTGACACATTGTTATTTAAACCTGTCTCAATTTTGTATTTAGGATGAAGTGGATGGTGTGGTAAGAACCTGGAACTCACACCGCATAATGACAAGACCTGGCTTTGAGGTGCTTGGAGGAAGACCAGTGCTCATGTACACCATGCCACAACTTCATGGGGGTGAGGACAGGTTGCAGCCAGTCATACCAGAAGAGATAGTGATATGCAAAGAAGAGTGCACGCCTAAAGGGCAGTATCCATGTGATCCAACCATCTTTGAACTCTGTACTGTCCTCATGGATGAAAATGGTTGGGATGCTCCAGTGGATGGGTCCACAGCTGCAGAACTTTACATCAATTTAAGAAATGAAATACTTAACAATATTTGAACTGTTGGACTTACTGTTTATATTCATTATGGGGCAAGTGCACAGGGTGTTATCAAGTGTGCATTTTGAAACAAATATAGAAAACAAAATGTTTTTGTTTGTTTTGTTTTTTTTCAACTTTGAATTTATTGCTCAATGTTTTAACAGTGCAAACTGCTGCAAATGTGTGACTTTGAACAGACACAAGTATGGTAGCCAACCAGAGGCAATGCAAAGACACTTGGATTGAACACACTCCACTTTTTGAACACTTGGTGTAACTGTTTGAATAAAATGTGAAAATGTAAAATGAGATATGCATTAAACAATTGTTATAAAAATAAAATACATAAACATTAAAGCAGCCTGTAATTGAAAATACGGGCTATAATAATTAGCCAACTGAACAGTGAAAAAATAACATGGCCATGTCTAAACAATATCCATTATCCAGATGTTAGCATCAAGGATAGAATTGAACTCACTGCGGAAGTCTGGGAAGTTGTCATAGCTGTCAGGCAAATGCAAAAGGGATGCACAGGTACGGCCGATTGGTCTGCGGGTAAATGCAGTTTGAACAACAAACTCTACCATAATACAACTAGATACCAGCAAGTCAGATCCTGTACAAAACCTTAGAAATTTCTCTAGTCTTTCTTCATTAAGTTCCTTCACATATTTTTTTAAGTATCGTGCCACTTCTGCTTCTTTTGGTGTCATACTGTCCGGAAAAGTTAACTTTTCTGTTACTCTTTTTGAAGTAGGCTTCGACTCACTGTACATTGTTTTCAGCCGCTCAGGGTCCAGTGCAAACATATGTGGCTGTGAAACGTTCCGCCAACAGTCAATGACAAACTTTGGTTTTTGAATAATTTCTTTGTGCGCCAACTCAAGCAATATTTCCGGTAGGGTTTCAGGGCTGATATGTTTGCGGCATTCGTAGTTGGCGAGAAGATCTATTATCTCATCAGCTTCCACAGAATCGAACTTAACAAGTGCTTTGCTGATTATTTCCTGTTCATGTGAGCTGAAAAGCCGGAGAAAACTTGTCTTCAGGTCACTGTAAATCTCCCCGAAAAGCATTTCCTCAAGAAAAGGAGGGGCAAGTTTAAGAGGCAGGTATCCACAATCTTGAAACCCCTTCACAAAGATCCTACCAATAGCCTTCCATGTTACCTCAGTAAAGTCATGTCTAAGAAAAGGCACTTTGTATGTGGTTCCCAGGGTACACCGTTCATAAAACTCTCCCCAGAAGCTAGTATAGACATCTTTAAGTAAACCTGTACCACTGCCCTTCTCCAGCGACTTGTCTGGAAGAATACGCTTAATTTTTATTGTTTTGTTAAGCAAATTATCGTCTGAAAAAGCCCCTATCATATCACTGAAGCTGTTTGCTTGGTTTAAGACCACAGTTATCTCTGGAATGATGCCTTGTGGACTGAGTGGTGGCATTGTATCAGGCTGGTAAACCACTGTGTCGCTGAGAGAATCCTCATTGTAAGTTTGGTCTGGGCCAAATGCAATCTCCAGGTCAGAGTTGTTTGCATTTAAAAGAGAAAGACTCTCAGCATAATCTGAACTATTCAGAGTGAAAGAATCATCAACATCAAATGTAGAAACAGCACTGTTTTGTGTATCCTCCGATGGAATATAAAGCTCTGGAACCATCTCAGGTGATTGTTGCTGTGGACTATTGATATAGGTTGTGCCTTCATTGGGTTGCCATTCCTCTTCTTCGAAGGATGGATCATCTATGTCATCATCCACAATCACTGTTTTGACTTTGGTTGCCAAATAAAACCTTAACATTGGCAGCTTCACAGTGTTGAATATGTCCTCCACTGACAAATCGTGTGGCAAGGAGTTTTGTTTAAAATCCCAAACATCAAAATCAAAATCACTCTCAATGCCTTTGTTAGATTTTCCTTGTGGAAAAAACAGAGCTTTTCCTTGTTCTAGAATGTCACTAAATCTTGCCGTGGTGCTGATTGAAAGCTTTCTTGTTCCTCCTCCTTGTTTAGCTCTGACCTGCTTAGATGATTTGTTTTCAGTGTGGATCCAGCCTATTTCAATTATTCGCGTAGACTGTTTGGTTCTGTTTTTTTTAATGTTAGATGGTCCAGGCTCTTCTTCCCCATTATGAGGTTGAGTTCTAACTTTCAGTTTCTCCCTTAGTCTCTCAAAAAGTCCCTGTTTTCGTTTTGCTGAGTGTGGATGAGATTTGCAAAAATTAACTAGAGCAATTCTGTCTCCATAGGATGGCAGGTGGTCCTCCAAATCTGCTTCTTCCATCAGCAAAATTACTTCTCTGTCAATCTGAAAGCAGTGTAAAAGTAGAGTTAGAGGCAAAAAACTAAACAAAAACATTGACATTATTTTAAGTGAATGGTGAAATAATGGGTGAGACACACGTTTTTGTAGTCAAATGGCTGACATAATAGGCAATATACAAGCAGAAAAGTAACCTTATGTTCTTGAATCCATGTGATGGCTTCCTCTGAAACATGACGTCCCCTTAAGAATGCCACAATGTCAGACAATGAGTCAGTCATGATACATGGACCTGGAACAGACAGGAGAAATGGCCTTGTTATTATCTGACTAATCAGCAGCTTTTAGTAATGAAACATTAGTCAACGCATAAAAAACATACCAACGGACAATCAAGCAATGCACATCAAAAGTATGTCCTCCTCCAACACTGGGAATGACCATCTGAATAAATCCACAACTGTAAGCATATGAGTGTTAGTGAAAAAAGATGATCACAGTTACTAGGCTCATAAGCATAAGTGTTGTTGTGGCTCTGCCTGCTAGCACTTGCGCGGGTTTATCTCTGTCAATATGGCAGGTTGTGGAGGGCGGGGTTACGTGTTTGCCTCCCGCGCTCACCTGGGTCGCGGCTGCTACTGCTGTGTAATAGGATGTAACGGGACTTACAATCACCGCATTGAAACCTTGTATCCATCGCGGCATAGAGCAATACTGGCCATGGGTGCTGGCCATGGATACCGGCCGTAAGGTGCTGTGTATGGTCTGCTCGACGCTGCGATCCCACCTGCGCTCCCCATTCCCATGTGCGTGTCCCTGTGTTGTGCGCATGCCGCGGCACTGCACTGTGCGGTGAACATCAGCACTCTCTTGGTACTAACTTTACCGAACTCTTGCTTACGTCGTGATGGGCTTGTCAGAACCAGGATTGATTCCGGACCAAACCACCCCCAGCATAACACCAAGACCTAACCAACTGGTCAAGAGCTGCGTCTTACGAAGCGTCATACGATGCGTCATACGCACACCTCCAAAATCATATGCATTTCATTGCCTTGTAATCTCAGCCATAACTTCAACATACTCCCCATATGAATGAGACCGTCCTGACGAGGTAGCAGCAGTCCTGCCCCGCAGTCGACCTTGTACACGGCCTGCGAAGGAACCAGGCCGACCCCTCGCATGTATTAAACGCACTTGCCGCCCGTTTTACTTGAAATGTATCGAAATACATAATCCACATTTTTGAAATATCACATATTATAACAATATAAGAAAATATAGCCTTACCTGCATTGAAAATATGGAAGAAATCCGGGTAAAGATGAATTGATCTCCGCTTCTTTCGTTTCGTCTCCCACGATGGTTTGATTTTGACTTAATACGAAAAATTTCGACTTTATTCTCATTAATTAACGAGAAAAAAAGTCATTATTTAATGACTTTTTTCTCGTTAATTAAGGAGTTTTTTTCTCATTAATTAATGACTTTTTTCTCATTAATTATTGACTTTTTTCTCGTTATTTAATGACTTTTTTCTCATTATTTAATGAGTTTATAGTCGTTAATTTACGACTTTTTTCTGACTTCGACTTTTTTCTCATTAATTAACGTCTTTTTTCTCATTAATTAATGACTTCATTCTCGTAGTGCAGCGCATTTTTTTTTCTTGGTTGGCCCTTATACTCCGTCGTACTTTTGCGACCAGAACTGATTAGAGAATTTAAAGAACTAAATACATGGTTTTGTTTTGATTTTCTTTTTCACACATTATTAATATGAGCACTACTAACATATTCACAACAGCAGGTGGCGGTAATGCTCTTTTTAAAGCTCCATTAAAGGAAGAAGAAGAAGAAGAAGAAGAAGAAGACTTCCGCGTTTGCGTCTCTCGCCACGCCCCCTCGCGCTGTCCACACAGACGTCGGAAGAAGCTGCGAACTCCGCGCCCCGCAGCCGTCCTCCGCGGACTTTATGTATGTGTGGCTGCGTATGTCGCTTCCTCTCCTTCTCTAGTTTGCTGGATTCACCTCCCCTGCTCTCCTCCAGCCCCGGCGGCAGCGGAATGGCGACGGCGGCCCCGAACCCGGAGGACGCGGCCCGGAGCAGCGGCAGCAGCAGCGGCGGCAGCAGCAGCATCGGCGGTGGCGGCGGCAGCGGCGGCACACCCAGCGCACTCGCCGCGGACGGTGAGGCGGAAGAGTCCGAGGACTTCAGCTCGTCCACGCACTGCTCGGAGCTCTCCCGGCGGCAGAACGAGCAGCGCAAACAGGGCATGTTCTGTGACGTGACGCTGGCCTTCTCCAGCAGCTCCGCCTCGGGGATGGTCCACAGCTGCGAGTTCACCGCGCATCGCTCGGTCCTGGCGGCGGCCACGGATTACTTCACGCCGCTGCTCGGAGGGCAGTTCTCCGAGTCCATTTCCGGGCGGGTCGAGATGAAGGAGTGGAGCTCGGAGCAGGGGCCCGACCCGGACACGGTGGAGAGCGTCGTCCAGTACATGTACACGGGCGAGATCCGCGTGAGCACCTGCAACGTGCACGAGGTACTCGAGCTCGCGGACAGGTAAGAGGTGTCATAAAGCCCGCATGCAAATGACGACAACAACAACAACACTACTACTTCTACTAACGACGACAACAACTACTACTACTAACAACAACTACTACTTCTACTAACAACAACACCACTACTAACAACAACACTGACAACAACAACACTGACAACAACAACACTGACAACAACAACAACAACAACAACAACACTGACAACAACAACAACACTGACAACAACAACAACACTACTGACAACAACAACAACACTACTGACAACAACAACAACAACACTACTGACAACAACAACAACACTACTGACAACAACAACACTACTGACAACAACAACAACACTACTGACAACAACAACAACACTACTGACAACAACAACAACACTACTGACAACAACAACAACAACACTACTGACAACAACAACAACAACACTACTGACAACAACAACAACAACACTACTGACAACAACAACAACACTACTGACGACAACACTACTGACGACAACAACACTACTGACGACAACAACAACACTACTGACGACAACAACAACACTACTGACAACAACAACAACACTACTGACAACAACAACAACACTACTGACAACAACAACAACACTACTGACAACAACAACAACACTACTGACAACAACAACAACTCTACTGACAACAACAACACTACTGACAACAACAACACTACTGACAACAACACTGACAACAACAACACTACTGACAACAAGACGAGATTAGAAGACGCAATCACAACGGTCACAAAAGTAACAACCACAACAGATTATGCTGTAGATTAATTTTTGGAGTTGGTTTTCTCTCATTGGCTGCACAGAGGTCAAAGGTCAGGAGTAGGTTATTTACTTCAGCAGCATGTGTGAATGTATGGAAAAGAAGATTGAATTCATTCTAAGCGCAAATGGATTTAATGTATGAGAGAAAACAATATTGGAGTTTGTTTATCGATTGCCGTTTTTGATTCAATTTAATTTAGTCTTATTATTTAAAGAAATACAATTGGCTTTCAGTAATAATTACCTGCCATTCGACACAGACGCAATAGTCAATTTATTTCCTCCAAAGTTTGAACTCCAAACCACATGCTTTCACTGATTAAAGGTGAGGCAAGGTTATTTGTAGAGCATATTTCAAACACAAGGAAATTCAAACGACCGGAAAAGAATGCATTAAAATCACAAAGACATGACAGAAATCACAAAACAGTTTAAGACGTAAAAGAAAAGTGCAAAGATCATTTCAGTCATATGCACAGCTAAACAAAACTGTTTTTAGCTTGGATTTGAACATTGTCAGAGTAGAATCTGTCTCACATCTTTAGGAAGACTGTTCCAGATTTTAGCTGCATAAAACTGAAACGCAGATTCCCCATGTTAAGTCCTGACTCTGGCACCAGCAGGAGGCCGGTCCATGTTTAGTCCTGACTCTGGCACCAGCAGGAGGCCGGTCCATGTTTAGTCCTGACTCTGGCACCAGCAGGAGGCCGGTCCATGTTTAGTCCTGACTCTGGCACCAGCAGGAGGCCGGTCCATGTTTAGTCCTGACTCTGGCACCAGCAGGAGGCCGGTCCATGTTTAGTCCTGACTCTGGCACCAGCAGGAGGCCGGTCCATGTTTAGTCCTGACTCTGGCACCAGCAGGAGGCCGGTCCATGTTTAGTCCTGACTCTGGCACCAGCAGGAGGCCGGTCCATGTTTAGTCCTGACTCTGAGCACCAGCAGGAGGCCGGTCCATGTTTAGTCCTGACTCTGGCACCAGCAGGAGGCCGGTCCATGTTTAGTCCTGACTCTGAGCACCAGCAGGAGGCCGGTCCATGTTTAGTCCTGACTCTGGCACCAGCAGGAGGCCGGTCCATGTTTAGTCCTGACTCTGGCACCAGCAGGAGGCCGGTCCATGTTTAGTCCTGACTCTGAGCACCAGCAGGAGGCCGGTCCATGTTTAGTCCTGACTCTGGCACCAGCAGGAGGCCGGTCCATGTTTAGTCCTGACTCTGAGCACCAGCAGGAGGCCGGTCCATGTTTAGTCCTGACTCTGGCACCAGCAGGAGGCCGGTCCATGTTTAGTCCTGACTCTGGCACCAGCAGGAGGCCGGTCCATGTTTAGTCCTGACTCTGAGCACCAGCAGGAGGCCGGTCCATGTTTAGTCCTGACTCTGGCACCAGCAGGAGGCCGGTCCATGTTTAGTTTTGACTCTGGCACCAGCAGGAGGCCGGTCCTGAGAACAGGACTAATGTGATCATACTTCCTGGTTCTTGTCAGGACCCGAGCAGCAGCGTTCTGGATGTACTGCAGCTGTTTTACAGCTCGTTTGGAGAGACCAGTGAACAGGTCGATACAGTCTAATCTATTGGAGACAAACACATGGATAAGTCTCTCCAAGTCTGGTTTGGACACTCCATTTTTGATTTTGGCAATGTTTTTTAGATGGTAAAAGCTGCTGATGTTATTGATTTGATGCGGTTGTTAAAGTTTGCTGTCACGAGGTCCAATATAAATTAACTAATTGAATACATGCAAATAACAAAGTGGTATATTTAAAACTACTGAAGCCAACTTTGTATTATTAACAAATTGGCAAAATGAGTAGTGATAAAGGTTATTTTGAAATTCAGAATGAACAATGTTTCTTACAGATTCTCCTGAAAAGTACACCATACTGCCAAAGTACATTTTTGTTTCTGAATCAAGCTTGAGCGCCAATCCACATGGGCACAGTTTTAAGTTTCTGTTCGTTCTTTTGTAAAACCGGCGTAACCAGTCCAAAACAATTGATTTTATTCGAACGACAGCGCATTTGCCTTGCTGAAATGAGTAACCCTGTGTTTTCTCTACATCTCAGGTTCCTTTTGGTGCAGCTGAAGGATTTCTGTGGCGAGTTCCTGAAGAAGAAACTGAGTCTGACCAACTGCGTTGCCGTGCACAGCCTGGCGCACATGTACACTCTGGACCAACTGGCGCTACGGGCGGCCGACATGATCCGACGCAACTTTCACAAGGTCATCCAAGACGACGAGTTCTACACGCTCCCGTTTCACCTGGTCCGAGACTGGCTTTCGGACGCGGAGATAACGGTCGATTCCGAGGAGGTTCTGTTCGAAGCCGTGGTGAAATGGGTGCAGAAGAATTCAGAAGAGAGGAGTCGGTATTTCGAAGAGCTTTTCCGACTTCTGAGGCTGCCGCAGATAAAGCCCACGTACTTGACGAGGGTGGTGAAAAACGAGCGGCTCGTAGCGTCCAACGAAGCGTGCTTGAGGCTGGTGTCCGAGGCGGTGGAGGGGCACGCGATCCGGTTTGAGAATCTCAAATCGGCCGACATGGAGCTGTGGTCGTCGCACATGGCGTCGTTCCAGCCTCGCTTCGGTCAGAACATGGATGTCATAATGGTGGTCGGGGGCGTTTCTGAAGGCGGGGACTATTTGAGCGAATGCGTCGGCTATTTCATATACGAAGACCGGTGGGTCAACCTGCCGCACATACACAATCACTTGGACGGGCACGCGATCGCCGCCACCGAATCGCACGTGTACGTCGCCGGATCGATGGAGCCCGGGTTTGCGAAGACGGTGGAGCGGTACAACCCAAACCGCAACACGTGGGAGCAGGTCAGCAACTTGACCACGCGCAAGCATTCGTTCGGCCTCACGTGCATCAAAGATATCTTGTACAGCATCGGCGGCCACGGGAACTTCAGCCCCGGGTTTAAAGACGTAAGCGTCTACGAACCAGAGCAAGACAAGTGGCACAATCTGGAATCCGCGCCGAAAATACTGCGCGACGTCAAGGCTATAAGCGTGGAAGACCGGTTCGTTTACGTGACCGCGCGCACCCCGGTCGACACGGACAACGAAGACGGGCTCAAGACGGTCACGACCCGCTACGACACGGACAGCCGGCAGTGGCAGGACGTGGACTCGTTGCCGCTCATCGACAACTACTGCGTCTTCCAGATGGCGGTGGCGTCCACGAACTTCTACCACACCGCCTCCTGCTGCCCCAAAAGCTACGCCGCGCGCGACGAGGAGGCCCGGCAAAAGATCAGCGCCCGCATTTCCGACGAGATCCTGGAAAGCCTGCCGCCGGAGGTGACCAGCATCGAAGGGGCGGCCATTTGCCACTTCGATGAGGACGTGTTCATCATCGGCGGGTGGAAGAACAGCGACGACGTGGACAAGCAGTATCGCAAAGAGGCCTACCGCTACTGCGCCGAGAGGAAGCGCTGGATGCTTTTGCCGCCCATGCCACAGCCGCGGTGCAGAGCCACGGCCTGCCACGTGCGCATCCCCTACCGCTTCCTCTACGGCTGCCAGCGCTACCCCATGCCCCAGAACCTGGCGCGCCAACGGGACCGAATGCAGCAGATGCAGCAGCTTCACAGGCGCACACTCACCCTCCGTCGCCAGCTGCAGTCGCAGATCGAGTGCTAGACGTTCCGTCGTGACGTCCGTGCGACAAGGCGCGGACCGGTCCCGCTTCGTGTTCCTTTCATTCCAATGTAAAACGTGTGTGTTTGGCAGCTGGTTCGAATGGCGTGAGTGGTGGTGGTGGGCGTACTGTCCCCTCGGGTCAGTTTGAAAGATGTGCTGACTGTAAACATGTGAATAATGACTGTGTACATAAATCTGCCGGTTTGTGTTGTACATAAATGCTATAGAAGCTATATGTAAACATTTATATAAAAAAAAGATTTAATTCCATTTTTTATGCAATGGTTCTCAAACTGTACTCAAAAGTTCTGGATAAAATGTGGTGCTCTAGGACATAAAGGCCGTATGTAATGCCAGACATGAGGATTGGACTGCCAGTCTCAGTATTTATGGGCGGAAGTAACTACCACACAACAATGATCATCAGAAAGTAGCAAACCCCTTACATAGTTGTACAAGTATTTAAACTTAAGACACTTGAGTATTTTATGAAGAAGCGTGCGTGTCGTGCTGGAACCTGTACCGCAGTTTGAGAATCATTCATTTTGTTTTATATAACATGCATTCCTTTTATTTAATTTTAAAAAACAACGTATAGCTTCAAGTGTCATTCCATAGTAACACTGTGACAATCTTAACTTGTGTAGGTCTGGAGTAGTTCTAACTGTACTCATCAATATCACAAATACAACTTGTGCTTTACCTTTGCAGTCTTACGTTCTGAACGCGTATAGTCTTTAAAAAAATCGACTAATTGTATAGTTCCGTAACTTGTTTTGTGTACAATTCAACAAATGAGGAAATGAAAAGAGTTATGCAATTTGCAGACGGGCACTTAACGTAACATGTGTGATCAGAATCATTCCCTTTTTAGTAACGTCTCGGGACTATTTGGCCGTCGCATTTCGTCCGAGACAACGGCGCATTTCGTTTGGTTTGCACTTTGGCGGGTTATTGCTCGGCGTGTCGGTGACGGCGGCGGCTTAGCGGACAGCACTTTGCGACGGCTAACAGTTTTTCAAGTCTTAACGGAGAAGCGTTGAGGGATTCACGTCGCCACTAGGGATGTCTCAATATCAAATGTTAGCGTTACGATCATTGTGAGAAAAAGCATCACGATTTAACAATTCTCGAGACTGTGATCGAACAACGGGGAAATCTTCAAATTTCCTTCATTCTCGTAGTTTAACACGTATTATTCCTCAAGTTTGTGACCAGATTTACAACATTTAACTCTCTGAAAAAACAAACTAAGGATAAATGTGACAAAAACGGCAAGAGAAAAAAGTTCTTAACATTTATTTCCATTTTTCTGCTTTATTTTGAGCAAAACATACTTAAACTTGCCTGTTGTTACCGTATTTTCCGGACTATAAGTCGCACCCGAGTATAAGTCGCACCAGCCAAAAAATGCATAAGAGAAGAAAAAAATACATATATAAGTTGCACTGGAGTATGAAATGTGGTTGTAAGTGTGAAAATAACAAATAATATCACATAAGTCGCTCCGGAGTATAAGTATAACTATACAAGTAAAAATATAAGTATAAGTCGCACCCCGGGCAAAACTATGAAAAAGTGTGACTTATAGTCTGGAAAATACAATATTCCTCAAGTTTGTGACCATTTAACTCTGAAAAAACAATCTAAAGATAAATGTGACAAAAACGGCAATATCAAAAAAGTTCTTAACATTCATCTCAATCTTTGGGCTGAATATTGAACAAAAAACACTTAAATTTGCTTCTAAATGTCACTTTTTAATTTTTTGGTTCTCACAAAGGTCGAATCACCTAATAACCTTGACATCCCTAGTTGCCTCTGCACTTTTAACTTTTTTGCTTAATCGTGTTCTTGCATATCAGACAAAATGATTGTACGTATCGTTTTGTCCGGCTTCTAATTGTTTTTTTTCCTTGTGTTCAACGTGTATTTTTTAAGCCCTCCAAAGATATTGTCGAAATGAGGCGGTAAGAAAGCGGACAAACTAACGGCATAAACGTAGTTACAATGCAGGAACTAGACTTTAAAGTGTCCATTTTTATTACCGACTCACACCACGGTGCAAAAATAAATACGGTGGAATAAGCTATGTACTTTGTTATGCATGTGATAAGTCTGACATGATGTTTTATGTCCTACTATTGGATGTACAAAAAATTACATGGTCATCACTTGCAAATAAAGATGTTTTTAAGATGTGTAAGAGCGTTATTCTCTTGCGTTTGCCACAAAATGTGCTGCAAATTAAACTGAACTGTTTATTATTTTGTCACATTTGGTACATTTACACTGTGAGTAAAAGTCAGACTGGAATAATCTGATAATCTGATTTTTGGTGCGTTTTAACACTAAATAAATCTGATTATGAAACGCTTGGTGACATAAGTCTGTTGGTGGCATGAGTTTTTGAGTAACTTGTATTTGGAAGACAAAGTACAATAAAAAAAAAATATTTAGTCTAAAATTTGTGTCTTGCCCACATTCGCTTGCCCTTTTTTCCCCTTGGCATTCCTTGTCAAAACTAGTGTTTATAATTGGAAAGAAATCCAATTACTCGCATCAGATATATCGGTTTACGTACACACACACCGAAATCTGACTTATCTGATTTCTGGCTTGTTAAGGTGATTAAAATAATGTGCACGGTCTGATGTGGGACAATGATCAGCTACAAATCAGATTTTTTCATTTTGATCATCTTTAAACCCCCGAAAACTGATTTTGAGTGTTTCAATAATTTGATCAGCTCCAGAAATGAGACAATGATCAGATTTTTGATGTGCATCTACAGGTAAGTGTAGTAATGGTAATAATGGTAATGTAGTGGTAATAATAACATAATATTCCAGCACCAGTAGGCTTTATTTTGGGAATGTTTGAACTCTTTTCTGTTATATTCCTGTCTAATCTAGTCTGTAGGAGCATTAACTCTTCCCTTTGGACTTTAAATGCTGCTGCAGCTTTAGTTTTAGTTCAGAATTCAAAAGATGATGAATAGAAGGACAATAATAGTACAGTTTCTTACAGCACTGGCTATTTCACTTGAAAGCTTCTTTATGTGACAGCTGTTTGTAAAGGACAAGCACAAAAAGGATGGGAACCTTATGTCGGGGGGATTTGCCCTCTGGGGGCATCAAGCACTGTCCCACAACCAGTTATGAAAGAAATAGTTCTGCCGCGTTCACTGTCAGACAAAAGCTCGTCAATTTGAAAATTCACAATTCATTTCGACTTTTTTACGTTTTAATCGTGTCACACCGCACATGATTAAAAATGGTGTTGTTTTCTTTCTAAACTAGCTTTCTTTTTGTGTGAGACTTTACTTTTTATATAAATGTATCTGTAGAAATAACCCTTTGAAGTCAAACACCGTTTTATTTTTCATTAACAATTGAACAAATAATATTTATTTTGTTTTGAAAGCGAAAAAAATCCTACAAATATTACCGAACAGAACAGTAAGCTGAAACCCACGACGAGTTAAAGTAAAATGTCTTCTGCTAAATATGAATTATACTATGGACAGTAGGAATATTGACGCATAACCTATATTTATGTGTATATTTAAATGTTTTTTCTATTATTATTATTATTATTATTTTTTCATACCTGGCCACATTAAGAAACTAAATACAAAAGTGAAATGGCAAGCGGGCTTTCCCAAATCCCATCTTGTCCCCGGCCCTTGAACGCGTCTTCGGATGATCACGTTGTTCTCGGCACAAACGGCGACACCGCGTTGACCGCCTCGGATGTCCAGCTCTCTGTCACTGACCAGCGACGATCCACTGCAAATATCGACAAAATGGTAACAAAAGCAACACTTTATGCGATTATCTGTGCGCGCAGATGCTTGAAACGTGCACCGCGGGCTCAGAAGTGCCCGCCGGCTAACACGGGAGTCTCGCGTTAAGCTAGCACGATTGGTTTATGTGTGAATTCTTTGTATGTTTTGTCACGATTATTCCACACGACTTTATCTTGAGAAATGTTTTAAATGTGCCACTGCTTTTACATGAGTTTTAAGTATCTTCCTGTGTTACTCAGATTGAATAAAGCACCATGAGGCATCAGTGCTAATAACAGCTTTCATTTATGTACGTCCAAGAAACAGGCTGTGCAGATGATGTTACATTTGTTAAAAATGTTGTCGGCATTGTTTATGATTTAAAGGTGCATTATGTAACTTTTCTGGTGGGTCTATGGAGTGTGCCCCACCCACCCACTTGTCTCCATGGAGATTGCTTTGATTGGAATGTTCCTCTGTTTGGCAGGAACTTCTTTATCTCATAAGCAACAGGTTTTTTTCTTCTTTTTTTTTTACGGTATAGCATAAAACACACGCTAAAGACATAGGTTAAAACGATTACAGTAGTTGGTGGTAACTGCACCTTTTCAGCAACACTCTGAACGAATTTTTGTGTTTTTATTACGAATTTCTTTTGACATCGTTTTTTTTTTTTGTACATCTTTTCTTTTTTTTCTTTTTTTCATTGATTTTTTTTTCTTTTCTTTTTTTGACATCGTATATTATTACATCGAATTTTTTTGTACATCTTTTATTTTTTATTTTTTTCATTGATTTTTTTTTTCTTTTCCTTTTTTGACATCGTATATTATTACATCGAATTTTTTTGACATCGATTTTTTTTTTTACATGAAATACATTTTTCTTTACCTCGAATTTCATTTTTTTGTAAAAATAAATAAATGTTCAAAGTAAAAAAAATTAGGTTTAAAAAAAAAAAATCGTAATAAAACCACAAAATAACCTTCATACAACACAACAACAACAACGACAACAACAACAGGTCAGATTTGTGCAGAGAAGAAGATACTTTTAAGAATAAAACAGCCATAACGGAAAAATGCACATTTGATCGTTATACCGTGGAACATTCCAGGTTTTCCATTCAAAGCAGTAAATATCTCTGGACAAATGTTACACGGTGCACCTTTTTAAATGACGTACAAGGCGATTACATGAAATACGTGTTCTATATTTCTGCGGCAGGTGATCCCACAGTTGTCCAACGCTTCGGTGTGTATGAAGGACCCGCAGAGGGTGCAGGACATTCTTGTCTCGATGCAGAAGGCAGGCTCCAACACACTCCAGGTGACGCTTTAGCACACACGGTTCAGATTATGTCATAAATGTGTTGGTTTTTTCTCACTTCATATCCAACTCTGTTCCGTCCAGGTGATCTCAGACTTTGACATGACTCTCACCAGATTTGCAGTCAACGGAAAACGCTGTCCCACGTGTCACAGTGAGAGCCACACGTCCCATTTAATGTAACGTCTCATGTTAGTGTCACTGACTCCGTGCGTATTGTGCAGATATACTCGACGACAGCCGGCTCATCAACGAAGAATGTAGACTAAAGGTAGGTTCTCTCAAAAGTATAATTCTTCATTTGTATCGTACTGTTTAGAACTCAGGATTAAACCTAAACTAAAGTAAATAAAAGAGCTACGGAACAACCCAATAAACTGCTGGGTGTGGTACTACTCAAGTCTCTTAGTCATTTAGTCGATGTTTTAGTCATTCAGAATTGTTTTTATAACACTATTTATTTTATTTAGAATACGAGGATCTATTTGTCACAACAGCAGAAAGTATGGAGTGAGTTATGGAATGAGTTTAATATTCTCTGTTCATATAACAGCTGTAAATATGAGTGTCACTATTGTTATTATTGTATCGTATAAGAGGTTATTTTTTTATAAGAGTGTTTGTTATACGTTTTTTATAAGTTATCTGTTTTTTTATTATTCACTTCTGTACCTACTTTGTGTTGCAACATTGGAATTTCCCCATTGTGGGCCGAATAAAGGCTTATCTTATCCTATCTTAATATACATTTGTACATATAAATACACTGCTTCCGAGTACTTTGTTGTACAGTTGCTTTTGCATAAACTCCCTTGCAGTTCAGGTCAAACACATGGAATGTATTAGTTGACTACAGCTTCACTAAGTTCAGTTTTTAGCATCTTAAAACTCTTAGCTTTACATTAGGCGTACTGAAAATGCTGCGATTTCTGATGACATCATCCCGAGCTCTATAACATGTAATAAATGTGTTATAAAACAAAAGATTCTAGGATCGCTAATGTCGTCCACAGCTTAAGGACCTCCTGAACACCTACTACCCCATCGAGATCGACACTTCTCGGCCAGTAGCGGAGAAGCTGCCCCTCATGGTGGAGTGGTGAGTGCACAGCAGAGAAACACGGCAAAATAAAATTATTTTCCTTTTCTTCACAGCACAGAACAACCCTCTCCATTGTTGTTGTAGGTGGACAAAAGCTCATGAACTCTTAATTGAGCAAAAAATTAAAAAAGATGCTCTTGCTGTAGCAGTGCAGGAGTCTGAGGCGATGCTCAGGTAAGACTTCCCACTCTTAAAATATATATATATATATATATATATATATATATATATATATATATATATATATATATATATATATATATATATATATATATATATATATATATATATATATATATATATATATATATATATATTTTTTTTTTTTTTTTAAATTATAGTGTATTATTAATTATAGTGTATTATTAATAATGTAAAATGAATACTACTGTTTGGACAGGGACGGATACACGTTTTTCTTTGACCACCTGCACGAGCACAGCATCCCTCTGCTCATCTTCTCAGCCGGGATCGGAGACATTTTGGAGGAGGTGATTCGACAGGCCGGGGTCTTCCACTCCAACGTTAACGTCTTCTCCAATTACATGGACTTTGACGAGCTGGTGAGAACGGGGCAATGACACTTCCATAAGGACGTTACAAAATCCAGATCATGTTTGGATTTCTTTTTTCTTTTCTTTTTTTTTTATTATTATTATTATTAATTGTTGTTATTATTATTATTATTAAGTAATAATTAAATAATAATAATAACAATTAATAATAATACAATAATATTAATATTATATATAATATAAAATATATATACATTATTTTTGTATTCAAAAACACAAAACACTAGCACTGTACAAACAACAAAATCAAAATTACAGCACATTGAAAGATGATACTTCGAGGAGGTTCATGGTATTGACAAAGAGAAACTCTAAAAAATGGTCCAGAAGGAGAACTTTTCGTTAAATTATTATTACTTTTAAATTGTATCTTTAAATACAGGTCAAAAGATATTACTTTTAATCATTTTGTTACGCGGACTTCCCTAAAAAAATCCTGGTAGTGACGGTCGGATAAGTAACGTGTATGACTTGCAGATCTTAACATTTTAGGTGTAAATGTTTTTTTTTGCCCTTTTTGCCCTCTTTTTTCAGCTCATGTGGTATTTATTAAAAATACATATAATGCCATAAAGTATCAGTGTCACAATGTCAATATCTAATATCTGTCATTATACATGACCGTGTGCGTGTGGCAGGGAGTGTTGCAGGGGTTCAAGGGCGAGCTCATCCACATCTACAACAAGCGAGAGGGGGCGCTGCTGAACACGGGACACTTCCGCGAGCTGAGGGCGCGGCCCAACGTGCTGCTGCTCGGAGACTCCCTGGGAGACCTGACCATGGCCGACGGCGTCCAGGACATGGAGACCATCCTCAAGATCGGCTTTCTCAACGACAAGGTGCAGGACGGCCTTGGTTTAAATGTGATGAACAAAAGACCATCTTGAATCTCTTGAATAGTTCTCAAAACAGCAACACAATCTGAAGCAGGAATAGTCCATTTTTAAGGTTAAAGTGCCCCCTACAGGTCGAACGACTCATTGAAATAAAATGCAGTTAAGATCAAAATTTATTTGAAATTTGCTATAAAAAATAAAATAATGTTATCACAGATTAGCACATTTTTTAGCTTTATAATTCCACTTCCTGTTTATAATCAATGACATCACACTAGGAAATTACCCAGCAAACACTGGGCCAAAACTCATCTAATGTCACATTTTTTATTTTGTTGAATTCATTTATTTTATTATTAGTTTATTTGAACTGGGACAGTGCACATTAATCAACATTTCTGTAAATGTGCCAGTATTAGCTGTAGTTAAGCTAGCTAATGTTTAGAAAGTTTAAAAGTTGCGTAAATTCTGCATAAACTTTGACTGGAGTGAGTGTCCCTGGTGGGATGTCACTTCCTGTCATTTTCTACAGATTTTTCAACGTTTTCTCCACAAATACCCGCTCGATTGGTGTAAAACTATAATTCATACGTATGACAGGTATAATAAATACACCAAATAAAGACAACATTTGAAAATCGTAAAAACCTGTCACGGGCACTTTAAGAGTATAATACGAATACTGTTCAAATATAAAAGGTAAACAGCAGAAATACCTAAAGAACATGCTAAACTGTGACTGTATGGCGGATGGATTTAGCTGCGACGTGTCTAATTGTTTTGTGTGACGTTTTGTCCCCAGGTGGAGGAAAGGAGGCCGGCTTACTTGGACTCTTACGACATTGTCTTGATAAAGGACGAGACGTTGGAAGTCCCGAACGCCGTGCTCCGCTTCCTCACCGGAGACAAGTGAAGGTTCCACCGTGTTCGGTCGTCATCTCGGGAGTTCTTAGGTTCTTTGGTCTCGCGTAACAAGCCGGCTCTGAATGTTTTACAGTGGTTTTAAAATGATATTTTACGGTATTTTACCTCAGATACATCGCACATATCTCGCTGCATAAAGGTCACGTGACGCACACAGAGTTCTGCCCGTGACATCTGTGGGGGTTAGATGTTTTGTGTTGTGTTTGAGAGAGGGAGGTGTTGGGTCAAATGTTTTCGTAAAGGGGAGTTACAAAAAAACGCACATCAGAATCTCACTTGACTAAGTTTTGCATCTTTTAAAATGAAATGTCCTTTTGATCGTGTTTGGTCTCATTTTTAACTACTTTTCACCTCAATAGAAAGTATCCTTCAGTTATATTACAATATTTTCACTAGGAAATATGCGCTGGTGGGAGAAAGAGTCAAATGCATCTCATCTTTGTAATAAAACATGTTTATATTATATATTAACATTCAAAAAACATAAAAAATGCCTAAATAATCTCTAACAAATCCATGTAGTGGTGTCATCATAATTTACAACCGACTCTGAACATCATCAAATAAACATAAAAAAGTGTCCGACAAGTCTTAATTTCACCAAAATTCTAAAATAATTTGAATGGTTTCAGATTGAGGGCGTGATCTACGTATATAAATATTTAACCTTAATATTTGGCGTGGAATGGGTTCACAAACTTGACATATAAATGTAATGGATTTATCTAAATTTATTCTCATTTCAAATTTCCGACCCGCCCTCCGTTCAGCTCCTGTTGCATTTAATCACCGGTAATTCGAAAGGACACGGATTATAATTGGACTTCCCACCAGGGGGAGCTGTTTAAGTGGTACGGTACAATACGATGTCCCTTTCTCCACAGGTCTAGGTCTTTTTTAAAACACTTTATGAAACGTTTGGTCCGTTTCAAAACTCGTCCCTCTGTGGCACCGTGTCGTCCTTGAGTTGCACTTCGTCCTCTATAATTGTCCCGTCTCTGTTGCCGTCTTGATTGTAAAACATGTCCTTTATCACACTTTCCTGGTCCACTCCGGGTCGCAGGCGCCCTTTGCCCTCCCGAACTTGGAGCTTGATGAATTCCGAAAACTGAAGAGCAGAAAAGACACAACAGAGAGCAGTTTTTCCCCCACTAATTGTACCCGTGGGTTGCGGAACGGTGAGAAATTCGGACCGTCGCCATAGCGATTAACAACAATTCAAAACAGAGCTGTACGTTTCGAAAAAGTGATCAAAATGAAACGGAAACGATGAATGGAACCCTGAAACGCTGCGCCGATCGACGCTGCGCGGCCTGACGGTGCTGCTGCGGGGTTTGTCGCTCGTTTGTCGCCGTGGAAATGCTAGAATGTTGCACAGTGTGGCATTAAACGTATCCAGCTCCATGGCGACAAACGGGTGTAACCATCAGACCAATTGTTACGTTCCAGATCCGTGTTTTTTCCAAGGTATTTTTCGGCGACAGCAGCCATATCGAAATGAACGCTAGCTCGATGTGCGTTTAATGCCGTATCGCGGAACATTCCTGGTAAAGTATCACCGCGGAGACAAACGGACGCCGTGTACCCTCTACTGGAAAAGTTTAACGTGGCTAGAGCGCGATTTAAAAGTGCCAGGGAGATCGCTCTACAGGCGTCGGTTGGATATTGGCGTTCAAAAACGCTGTAGGGAGCCTCGCGTAGAGCCCAGACTCACCTCCTCCAAAGGCACCCGCTTGTCTCCATTGAGGTCCATGGCGGGAAACAGAGGCTCAGGTCCGTCCTCGAGCCACACGAACATGAAGCCGTCGGGAACGCCCTTCTGCAGCTCCACCAGCTCCAGCTCGAACAGCAGCACCGCGCTGCCCGGGACCCCCGCCGCTGCACATGGGGGGAAGAGGACGTGTAGCAGGTCAGTTTGAGCGCTAATAAACTGCTTGACAAGTGAGATTCTTCAAAATGTCCGATATTGTGTAAAGGTTGAAGTCGATTTGACAGGATCTTCAAAAGTAGAGCGTCTTGAGAGGTCGTTCCAGCCTGAAACCGTCAAACTGTCTCGATTGGTGCATTTTACTCACACGGTCATGATTTTTCGATCTGATTCTATACACGCAACAGCACTTTACAACCGCAAGAGGGCGCTCTAGGCTCTGAGCGACGCAGAAGAAGAATCTGCACTTCCTCTTCCTCTGGAGTTTGTGGAGTTGTTTAGAAGTGACAGAGGAAGAAGAATTCAATGGATTTAGTGATTTGGGGTAAAACTGATGCTTTGGTAAACTTGTTAGCATGTTCTTTATGCTATAGTTATCTGAATAACTGTTAATATGTTACGTTAACATACCAGACAATTACC